>NW_022111376.1:932826-937266 GCF_000313985.2 Echinops telfairi
TATATATATGGAAAAAGCTATGGTAGTATACAAACACTCTAGGGATAAAGGGTCAGGTAGTATGGCAGGTGGCAGATCAAATCCAGGGGTACATAGGGTAGCCAACCACAAATGGGTGGGGGGGAGGAACAGGGAAAGGTTAAAAAAAAAGGGATATGTGACGGGGGAATAGGGAACTGACCACCCAAGGGAAGGGTATTGTGTCTCCACAGGGAAAGAGGGACCAGATTTAATGTCAGTGCCAGATGAATGCAGCTTGTTGGCAAGGAGTGGCGAGCCAGCGGAGGGGCCTGAGGGCTCGGCCCCCATGCCAGCTACGTGGACAACTGCTGCAGCTAGGGGAAAGGGGCATGTCTGACCAGAAGAAATGGGAGCACTTAGGAGGAGGAAGAGAGGGAGGAGCACATCCTGACCCACCAGACCTGGAGGACGACATCCCCGCTCTGAACAGCCAGTGGACAGAGTGGACAATATGGCTGATCCCACCACGAGACACGCCGTCCCTTGATTGCCCCGGGCTCTAAGGGATGCAACACTGGAGATTCAGTGTCGGGACTGGCCCAGACTGACACTGAGACACCGAGGCAAACCACAAAAAGCATGTGACAGAGCAACTGTGGGAGCAGAGCAGAGAACCCCCGAGGGAGTACAAAGGACAGACTCTGGGGTCAGAGCATGGTACCCCATCGGTCCTGACTGAAGAACATGCCTAGAGATCAAAAATCAGACCTTGATCTATATACAGGTTTTTCTTTATGCGTAAATTTTTTCTTTTAATTAATTTATTCTTCTATGGGTAATTGGTTTCCTTTTTTGTTGCCATCGATATGTTCTCACTGATGGCCTATCTTGCTTCGGCTTGGTTTTTGATGCATATTATTACCTCTACAGATCATTCTAGATAAGATAGATTGGATGAATAGTCTAGAGGAGAAAACAACGGGACCAATGGTTCCAGGGGGACACGGAAGAGGGGGAGGCGGGGGTAAGGAGGTGGTGCTGACCAACCCAGGGACAGGGGAGCAACAAGTGATCCGAAAACAGTGGCAAGGAGGGTGTGAGAGGCCTGGTAGGGATTCAGCAAGGGCAATGTAACCGAGAGAAATTACTGAAACCCAAATGAAGGCTGAGCATGATAGTGGGACAAGAGGAAAGTAAAGGGAAACAGAGGAAAGAACTAGGGGACAAAGGGTATGTATAGAAGTTTTAAGACTGGAATGTACATATGTAAATATATTTATATAACAATGTGGGGAAACAGATCTACATGCATATATTTATAGGTTTAGTATTAAGTCAGCAGATGGACATTGGGCCTCCACTCAAGCACTTACTCATTGCAAGAACATTGTTCTATTAAATTGGCATTCTAGGATGCACACCTTCCCAACATGATTGCTGAAGAAAAATGTGAATATAAGCAAATGTGGTGAAGAGAGCTAATGGTTCCCAGCTTTCAAAAGATATAGCGTCTGGGGTCTTAAAGGCTTGAAGATAAACAAGCAGACAACTAGCTGAGAAGCAACAAAGCCCACATGGAAGAAGCACGCCAGCATGTGTGACCACGAGCTGTCGAAGGGATCAGGTATCAAGCATCTAAGAACAAAAAATAATATCATTGTAAAGGTGGGTGAGTGCAGAGTGGAGACTCAAAGCCCACTGGTGGGCAATTGAACACCCCCTTACAGAGGAGTTGTGGGGAGGAGACAAGCCAATCAGGGTGCAGGGTAGCAACGATGAAACATACAACTTTCCTCTGGTTCTTTAATGCTCCGCGCCCCCCCCCCCAACATGATCCTAATTCTACCTTACAAATCTGGCTGGACCAGAGGATGTACATTGGTACAGATAGCAACTGGAAACACAGGGAATCCAGTAGAGATGACTCCTTCAGGACCAGTGGTGAGAGGGACGATGCCTGGAGGGTGAAGGGAATGTGGGGTAGAAAGGGGGAACCGATTACAAGAATCTAAGTATTGCCTCCTCCCTGGGGCATGGATAGCAGAGAAGAGGGTGGAGAGAAACATCAGGCAGGGTAACTTATGACAAAACTATAATAATTTATGAACTATGAAGGGTTCATGAGGGAGGGGGGAGGGGGGGAGGAGGAAAATGAGCAACTGACATTAGGGGCTAGAGTGGGAGGCAAATGTTTTTAGAATGATGAGGGCAACAAATGTGCATATGTGCTTGACACAATGGATGGATGCATGGATTGTGATGAGAATTGTATGAGCCCCCAATAAAATAATGGGAAAAAAACCCAACTAAAGTCTGAGGATTTTCTTCAGAATCGGTTTTGTAGGATTCCTGGATAATGTCTTCAACTTGTTCAGCAAAACCTAAATCTAACATTTGATCCACGTCATCAAGGACAACTTGACGCAGTTTCGAAAGATCCAATTGGGCACTCTGCAGGTGGTCTTTGATGCGTGTGACCAGGGGCCCCAACCAATATGCCAATACCATTTCGAATATGACTGATTTGGCTTTGATATGATGTTCCACCATATAAACATGCCACACTGAGTCTCCTCATGGTATCTTTGAAGTCTTTGGCTACTTTGTTTGCCAGTTCCCTTGTTGGAGCCCAAGCAAGTACCTTTGGTGAGTGGTTTTTAATGATCTCTCAATTTCTTCGGAGTCTTTCAACTAAGGGGATGGCAAAGGAAAATGTCTGTTCCTGTTCCTTCCGGAACAGGATCAAAGGGCTTAACTTTAATGGAAAAGAAATATGTTACCCCTCGACCTTGCAGAAGTTTAATAGTCTCTTCAGAAATAGGGAAACTCGAGAAAGTTCCTTCTTTCTGTTCATGTGGTAGGGTTTCATCTAGTTTATTATCACTTGATTTATGGGTGGAACTGTCTAAGGATGACACTTGCTTTGATTTTTTTTCATATTCATCAATATTGCCATAGGCAGATCTTTTCTTCTTGCTTATGAGATTTACAGAATTCATCTGAAAGTTTATGGAAACCTTCTTCAGTGTCTACACTTAGCTTCTCTTTCATTTTCATGTGTTTGGCCCTTGGAGCGCCCTGAGCATCTGTCACACTATTTTCTCTTGTTTCTGACTTCTCATCAGAGTCATAATGGGGCCTTGACTTCTTTCTATCATTCCTGATCTTGTTTAAATCTTCACAACAACCCTATGAGGGAAGTATAATTCCAAATTCCCTTATCCAAAATTCCAATATCCAAAAAGCTCATTTGTCTCTGCTTCCTCAGTCTCTCTGACTCATCCAAGGGTGCCTCTAGCTCCATAATGTGTCCCCCCGCCCTCAGAGTTTCCTAGACATTACTCCCTGCTGATGCGGCTGCCTTCAGGACATAGTATCTACAAGCACCTAGGGGCAGGGACAGCATGAAAGGAGGCCGGGGCAGGGCGGCCGGACAATCTCTGATTTTTCCTCATTTTTAGCATAGTAAGTTTTTTTTCAAGGGCTCATATGTAAGCTCAGGTTGAAGCTGAAGAAAAATGAAAGCAAGCCCAAAAGAGCCAACATACAACCTTGGATATCTCTCACCTGAATTTTGAGACCATCTCAAGAACAGATTTAATGCATCGAACACGACTGACAGAAAACTTGTGATGCTGTGGGATGATATCATGAGCATCAAACATGAAGACAGCATTCACTAAAAAGACAAGAAAGAAAAGATCAAAGTGGTTATCACAAGAGACTCTGAAACGTGCACTTAATGGTAGAGTAGCTAAGGCACATGAGAGAAATGATGAAGCCAAAGAGCGAAGCAGAAACTTTCAAAGGGCAGCTAGAGGAGACAAAGACAAAGATTATAATGAAATTTGAAAAGACCTAGAGTTAGAAAACCAGAGGGGGTGGGGGAACATGCTCAGCATATCTTAAACTAAAAGAAATGAAGAAAACCATCAAGCCTCCTAGGAGGCCTGCAAAGGCGTGATCAAGGGCAATGTAACCGAGAGGAATTACTGAAACCCAAATGAAGGCTGAACATGATAGTGGGACAAGAGGAAAGTAAAAGGAAATATAGAAAAGAACTAGGAGGCAAAAGGCATTTATGAAGGTCTAAATACAGACATGTACATATGTAAATATATTTATATATGAGGATGGGGAAATAGATCTCTGTGCAGATATTTGTAGGTTTAATATTAAGGTAGCAGATAGACATTGGGCCTCCACTCAAGTACTCCCTTAATGCAAGAACACTTTTATTCTATTTACCTGGCTTCCATGATGCTCACCTTCCAGATCTCTGAAGACAAATGTGTGCATAAACAAATGTGGTGAAGCTATCCAAAGATACAGCGTCTGGAGTCTTAAAGGCTTGAAGATAAACAAGTAGCCATCTAGCTGAGAGGCAACCAAGCCCACATGGAAGAAGTATACCAGCCTGTGTGATCACGAGGTGTCAATGGGGTCAGGTACCAGGTGTGTTAGACAGGGTTCTCTAGA
>NW_022111376.1:938090-941042 GCF_000313985.2 Echinops telfairi
CCCCTCAGGACCAGTGCTGAGAGTGGTAATACCGGGAGGGTGAAGGGAAGGTGGGGTAGAAAGGGAGAACCGATCACAAAGATCTACATATAACCCCCTCCCTGAGGGACAGACACCAGAAAAGTAGGTGAAGGGAGATGATTGACAGTGTAAGACCTGACAAAATAATAATAATTTGTGAATTATCAAGGGCTCATTAGGGAAGGGTGAGGGGAGGAAGGGGAAAATGAGGAGCTGATACCAAGAGCTCAAGTAGATAGCAAATGTTTTGAGAATGATGATGGCAACATATGTAGAAATGTGCTTGGGACAATGGATGTATGTATGGATTGTGATAAGAGTTTATGAGCCCCCAATAAAATGATTTTTAAAAAAGAAAGGTTCTATGGGCAAAATTTGAATGATGCAAGAAGCATTACAAGGAGGTGGAAAGAGTACCCAAAAGTATTAGTTGACATTCAACCATTGAGCAAGAACCAATGGTACTGAAGGAAGAGGTCCAAGGTGCGCGGAAGGTATTAGCCCCAAACAAGGCTTCAGACTTTGACAGAATACTGATGACAATGTTTCAACAAGCCATTGAAGCACTAGGAGCACTCACTCACCGATACCAAAGAATTTGAAGAAGAGATCCAGATTGTGCCTGTTCCAAACAAAGGTGAGCCCAACAGAATGCTCAAATTACAGAACAATATCTTTGATAGCATACGCAAATAAAATTTTGCTGAAGATCATCCAACAATGGTTCAACAGTACATTGATAGGGCACTGTCATAAATTCAGGCTGGGTCCACAGTAGGACAGGGAATAAGGGATATTATTGCTGATGTCAGATGGATCTTGGTTTAAAGCAGAGAATATCAGAAAGATATTTGCTTGTGTTTTAATGATTATGCAAAGGCATTGACTGTGGGGACCCTAACAAACAATGGATAGCCTTGAGAAGCAAGGAAATCCCAGACCATTTCATTGTGTTCATCCAGAACCTGTACATTGATGGAGGTAGTTGTGCAAACAGAACAAGAGAATACTCTATGGTTTAAAATCAAGAAAGGTGTGTATCAATGTTGGATCCTCTCACCATACTTATTCAATTTGTATCCAAAGCAGCTCATCTGAGAAGCTGGATTATATGAAGAAGAATGTGGCATCCTGCTTGGAGGAAGGCTTTTTAACAAACTGTGATATACAGATCACACAACTTTGCTTGCTGAAAGTGAGGAGGACTTAAAGCACTTGCTGGTGAAGATTAAGGATTGCAACCTTCAGTATGGATTACAACTCAATGTTAAGAAAACAAAAATCCTCACAAATGAGCCAAAAGAACATCATGATAAAAGGAGAAAAGATTGAAGTTTTCAAAGATTTTTTTAAAATTTGGAACCAAAGTTCATGTTCGTGGAAGTCTAAACCAAACCCAAACTTAAACTCACTGTCATTGAGTTGATTCTGAATCATACTGACTCTATAGGACAGAATAGAACTTCCCCCGTGGATTTTTCAGAACAGAAACCTGTGGGAACAGAAACCTTCCTCATTCTTTCACAGAGCTGTTGGTGGTTTTGAACTACTGATTTTGCAATTAGCAGCCCAACACACAACCTACTATACTACCACAGCTCCTTGCTTTTGGAAGTAGCAGTAAACAAATTAAACAATGTATTGCACTGAAAAGGAACTCTGGCGATGTAGTGGTTGTGTGTTGGGCTGCTAACCACAAAATCAACCGTTTGAAAGTACCAGCAACTCCTCTGGAGAAAGGCAAGGCTTTCTATTCTTGTGAAGAGTTGTTGTTGATGTTATTTGCCATTGAGTCAGCTCGGGCTCATAGTCACCTTATGTACAATAGAAAAAAAACACTGCCCAGTTCTGTGCCAGCCTCATAATAGTTCTCATGTTTGATCCCATTGATGCAGCCACTGTGTCGATCCATCTTCCTGAAGGTCTTCCTCTTTTTTACTGCCCCTCTACTTTACCAAGCTTGATGTTCTTCTCCGGGGACTGGTCTCTCTTGACCACGTGTCCAAAGTAAGTGAGAGTAAGTTTCACCGTCCTTGCCTCTAGTGAGAATTTTGGCTGTACTTCTTCCAACATAGATTGTTTTTATTCCTTTGGCAGTTCGTGGTACTTTCAATATTCCTCACCAGCACCATAATTCAAATGCAGCTATTCTTCGTTGGTCTTCCTTATTCAATGGCCAACTTTCACAAGCATCAGAGGTGGCAGAAAAGACCATGGCTTAGATTAGGTGCACCTTAGTCCTCAAGGTGACATCCTTCACTTTCAACACTTTAAAGAGATCTTGTGCAGTGGATTGACCTAATGCAATGTGTTATCAGATCTCTTAATGATGGCATTGAGCATAAGCATTAATTGTGGATCAAAGCAAGATGAAACCCTTGACAATATCCATGTTTTCTGTTTATCACAATGGTACTTATGGGTACAGTTGTGAGGACTTTGGTTTTCTTGACATTGAGTTGTAATCCAAACTAAAGGTCTACAATCCTGGATTTTCATCAGCAAGTACTTCCTCCTCCCTTTCAGCAAGCAAGGTTGTGCACTTGCACATTAACAGTTTTTAAGAAGCCTTCCTCCAACGTGATGTCTTGTTCTTCTTCATATAGTTCAGCCTCTCATATTATTTGCTCAGCATACAGATTGAATAAATATGGTGAGAGGATACAACACTGATGCAGCATAACTTTCCAGATTTTTTTTACTGTCCATTACCTTTAATACATTTGTCAAATCTGTAATTCCATTCTTTTTTTTATCATTTTATTAGGGGCCCATACAACTCTTATCCCAATCCATACATACATCAATTGTGTAAAGCACATTTGTATATTCATTGCCCTCATCATTCTCAGAACATTTGTTCTCCACTTAAGCCCCTGGCATCAGCTCCTCATTTCCCCCCCTCCCTCCCCGCTCCCCACTCCCTCATGA
>NW_022111376.1:941142-989134 GCF_000313985.2 Echinops telfairi
CCTTGATAATTTATAAATTATTATTTTGTCATATCTTGCCCTGTCTGATGTCTCCCTTCACCCACTTTTCTGTTGTCCATCCCCCAGGGAACAGGTTATGTATAGATCCTTGTAATCGGTTCCCCCTTTCCAACCCACCCTCCCTCCACCCTTCCAGTATCGCCACTCACACCACTGGTCCTGAAGGGATCATCCGCCCTGGATTCCCTGTGTTTCCATTTCCTATCTGTACTAGTGTACATCCTCTGGTCTAGCCATATTTGTAAGGTAGAATTGGGATCATGATAGAAGAGGGGGAGGAAGCGTTTAGGAACTAGAGGAAAGTTGTGTGTTTCATCGTTGCTACACTGCAACCTGACTGGCTTGTCTCCTCCCCACGACCCTCCCGTAAGGGGATGTCCACTTGCCTACAGATGGGCTTTGGGTCTCCACTCTGCACTCCCAACATTCATAATGATATGATTTTTTGTTCTTTGATACTTTCCTGATTTTAAATCATGTAATATTCTCTTTGTCATTTTGTACAACTGTCTCTTGATCTGTGTACAAGTTCCTCATGAGCACAACAAAGTGTTCTGGAATCCCAATTCTTCTTAAGGTGATCCATAATTTGTTATTACCCACACAGTCAAATACCTTGGCATAGTTAATAAAACACAAGTAAACATCATTTTGGTATCTGCTTTCAAACAAGATCCATCTGACATAAGCAATGAAATCCCTTATTTCACCTTCTCTGCTGAATCTGGTCTGAACCGCTGGTAGTTGCCTGCCAATGTACTGCTGCAATGTACAGTTTGATAATCTTCAGCAAAATTTTACTTGCATGTGATATTGATTGTGGTAGTCACATAATCTTGGGTCAACTTGAAGATATTAAAGTGAAAGGGTAGCTCCCGCCGCCGCCCGCCCATCCTTGCTCGCTCGCGCTCCCCGCCCGCCATCAGCAGTCCACCATCTTCCCTTGGTTCTCTCAGTAGTCCACCACCGCCTCTTCAGCAACCCGCCAGCGTCTCTGAGCTCGCGATTTGCTTAGCAGCGTCTTAGGCCCAGACAGGCTGGTCTCAGAGTCGCCGCCAGAGTGCCTTTCATCTGAGAAGTTCAAGGTACTTTGTAGAACTTCTGCCGCACAGACTGCACATCTTGCAGCACATTTGTGAGTGATGGCTGCCATCAGGAAGAAACAAAAACTGGTGATTGTTGGTGATGGAGCTTGCTCATAGTGTTCAGCAAGGATCACTTCCCCGAGGTGTACTGCCCACGGTGTTTGAGAACTATGTAGCAGATATTGAAGTAGACGGAAAGCAGGTGGAGCTGGCTTTGTGGGATCCAGCTGGGCAGGAAGATTATGACCGTCTGAGGCCCCTCCCCTACCCGAACACTGATGTTATACTGATGTGCTTCTCCATCGACAGCCCCAATAGTTTAGAAAACATCCCAGAGAAATGGACCCCGGAAGTCAAGCATTTCTGTCCCAATGTGCCCATCATCTTGGTTGGGAGCAAGAAGGGTCTTCGGAATGATGAGCACACAAGGCGGGAGCTAGCCAAGGTGAAGCAGGAGCCGGTCAAGCCCGAAGAAGGCAGGGACATAGCCAACAGGATTGGTGCTTTTGGCTACATGGAGTGTTCCGCAAAGACCAAAGACGGCGTGAGGGAGGTGTTTGAGATGGCCACGAGGGCGGCCTTGCAGGCCAGGCACGGGAAAAAGAAATCTGGGTGCCTTGTCTTGTGAGACCTCGCTGCAAGCACAACCCCATGCGGTTAATTGTGAAGTGCTGTTTATTAATCTTAGTGTATGATTACTGGCCTTTTTCATTTATCTATCATTTACCTAAGATTACAAATCAGAAGTCATCTTGCTACCAGCATTTAGAAGCCAGACATGATTCTTAATGACGTCCACCCCTCTGGCCCAGCAGGGCCCCTGACACCATGCTGACAGCCCTCCTCTGCGCTCCGCCTGACACACCAGGCGCCAATCCAAGGACTTTCTTAACTTCTTGCTTCTTTCTAGAAAGAGAAAAAGGTGGTAACTTTGTGAATTAGGCTGTAACTACTTTATAACTAACATGTCCTGCCTCTGACCTGTCAGCTGCGAGACCTCTGGTGAGTCCCCACTTCAGAACTCTCCCTCCTAAATGGGTTTCATGGGCATGTCTCTGAAGTGGACCTCCAGCTTTCTGAGCATGTGCTCAGCCAGAAAGGCCCACGTCCATGCAGCTGTGGCAAAGTTACACTTCTGTGGTTTCATGTTAGTTACCTTATAGTTACTGTGGAATTAGTGCCACTTAATGTATGTTACCCAAAATAAATATATCTACCCCAGACTAGATGTAGTATTTTTTGCATAATTGTATTTCCTAATACTGATATTTGTCATCTCCGCAGAAAGTGTATTGGTTTTTTAAAAAAGAAAGTGTATTTGAAAATAAAGTCAGATGGAAACTTCCTTTTAAAAATTCCCGTTTTGTCAGTTTCTCTGATAAAAGATGGCCACGTGACCCCTTTTCAGCCCCGTAATAACCTCCCAGTACCTTCCCCCACCCCAAACTCTGAGCTGGGCTAAGTATATAGGATTTTGGTTCCACGCCTGAGGCAATTAGACACTTTGGAAGGTGGCTTAACCTGTCTCACTGGACTGCAGGGCCTGGCTCCGCTTCACAGTGCTCCCTCTCCTCACTGCATCCAGCTTCCCTCCCAGAGGAGCTGCCAGGCCTTGGGTGGCACTTGGGTTTCTCCTCTCCAGCTGACTAAACCTTTTTACTGTACCAAGTCAATTTTTTCCAACTACTAATAGAATAAAGGCAGTTTTCTAAAAAAAAAAAAAAAAAAAAGCGAAAGGGTGGAGTCTAGCCTGTCAGGTCACAGTCTGATGCCTCCTTATGGGCATGGCCTTCTCATGCAGATTCTAGGAGCTTGCTCTTTTCCTCCCTGGAGGCAGGATCTACGCACACTCTTTCTCTGCTTCACCTTCCTGTGGTGGAGCCACACTCAGAGAGCTGGAGTAGCCAGACTGAGATGCTTCCACCACCACTGGATCCACCAGACTTTTCACCCACTGGCCTGTGATCTTCCTGCATTCGGCATCATTGCATGTGTTGGGTGAGTCTGAAGAGGAACTTATGGACTAGTATCGGATATATGGGCTAACATTAGAATTTAGAACTTGACCTGGACTGGGCTGGAGTTGTTTTCTCGATGTACAATTGCTCTAGGATATAAAGCTCTCGCTTACACATATATGAGTGTCTCTGGATTTGTTTCTCTAGTCAACCGAGTCTAACACAATGATATTGTTATGTAATATGAGCATTCTATTGGGTAACCTTTCTTTGGAATGGGTACAAATATAGATCTCTTCCAGTTAGTTAGTGAAGTCATTGTCTTCCAGATTTCCTGACATAAACTAGTGAGTGCTTCTAGTACTTCAAGTGGTTGAAACATTTCAATGGGTGTTCCATCAGTTCCTGGTGCATTGTTTGTGGCTAATGTTTTCAGTGCAGCCTAAACTACTTTCTTTAGCACCATTAGTTTTTGCTCATATACTACCACCTGAACAGGTGGAATGTCAACGAGTTCTTTTGGTACAGTGACAATGTTTATTCTTTCCATCTTCTTTTGATGCTTCTTGCATCATTCAATATTTTGCTCATAGAATTTTTCAAAATTGCAACTCAAGGTTTGAATTTTTCTTTAATTCTTTCAGTTTTATATATGCTGCATTTGTTCTTCCTCTTTGGTTTTCTAACTCCAGGTCTTTGCACGTTTCATTATAATCTTTCACTTTGTCTTCTTGAGCTGCACTTTGAAAGTTTCTGTTCAGCTCTTCGACTTCATCATATTCTTTCTTGTGTCTTAGCTACTCTACCATTAAGAGCAAATTTCAGAGTCTCTTATGACATCCACTTTGATCTTTTCTTCTTTCCTGTCTCTATAATGACCCTTTGCTGTCTTCATGTATGAAGTTTGTGATGTCATCCCATAGCTCATCAGGTCTTCTGTCAATTGTGTTCCATGTGCTAAATCTTTGAACTCAAGGTAATATTTTGGCTCTCATAGACTTCCTTTCATTTTCTTCAGGTTCAACTTGAACTTACATAGGAGCAATTGATGTTCTGTTCCACAATCAACCCCTAGTTTCATTTTAGGTGCTGATACTGAGCTACTCCATGACCTCTTTCCACAGTTGTAGCCAATTTGAGTTCTGTGTGTTCCGTATGGAGAAGTCTAAATATATGGTCACCTTTTGTGTTGCTGAAAAAAGGTATTTGGGATGAAGTTGTTGGTCTTGCAAGATTCTATCATATGATCTCTGGATTTGTTTCTATCACCAAGATTTTAGAACTACTGTTTCTTCTTTGTTTCTGAGACTATAAAGTGTTATAGTCTCAGAAGCCCATAGATGTAGTTCTTCCCTGCCTTCTATGGCCACTTTGAGTTGGAATAGACTCTCTGGAAATTTTTCTTTTGGTATTTCATTGAAAAATATGCTTAACAAAACCTCTTGTAAATGTTAAAACCTCTTGTTAAAGAGCAAGTATGTTACTTTGAGAACTATGGTGGTCCTGACGCAATCCATGGCATTTTCAATCAATTCATATGCATGTGAAAGCTAGACAATGAGTAAGGAAGTGCAGTACGTGGCAACGGATGACCATATCTGACCTCCTTTGCCTCCCCCATTTGCATGAGCCAGGGATCAGATATGCCTTTACCTTCCATCTTTCTTTACTCTATTTTGACAACAACTGCTCCTCCCATGGTACTCTACTGGGGCTGATCATTCACTTTAATGGCCACACAGAACTCCCCCAAAATACTCATGGTTAAGGGAGTCTATTAGGGTAGTTACTAGGTTATCACAAGTCAGGATCTGCAAACAGTAAGGATACAGTCATTGGTTTCTCCAGCCAGCAGCCAAGTCTCTCTCTGGTTCTCAGCCTCTCAGACATCTGCTCCTTTGGCCTTTGCCACAATAGGTCTAGGGCCAGATGAGGAGAAGATACCCCACCATCTCAGTGCTGCTCCTCTGAGTTTCCAAGCTGCAGCCTGCGATGCATCTGGTCTGGGCTGCCACGCTCATTTCAGACAAAGATCTTGGAAGTGTTCTTCCAATGGTTCTTGAGGGTTCTCTCTGCTGCTTCTAAGATGGCTCATCCCTATGGTAACAAAAACTGACCAATCCCTTCTGTGTTATACATGATCTGTTTGCATAGTTCCACCCAATAATTTAGTGGGAATGACAGAGACGTGCATAGAGGAGCCATATTAAGAAATGTTATCTTACCACATAAAGGCAGAGGAAGAATGGATGCATTTAAATTATGGTGTTGGTGAAGAAGGTCTCATGGCCTGCCAGAAGAACAAACAAATCTGTTTTGGAGGAAATACATACTTAATATTCCTTATGGGGTAACATAATTTCATGTGTACTTTGGACATGTTATCAGAACGACCAATCCCTGGGAAAAAGATATCATGCTTGGTAAAGTGGAGGGTCAATGAGAAAGAGGAAGACCTTCAACGAGATGTAACTGAGTGACTGAACTAGGGGCTCAAAGATAACAACAATTGTATGGATGGTACAGAATCAACTGATTTGTTCTATTGTACATAGAGTCCCTGTGAATTGGAACGGACTCAATAGCACTTAACAAAAACAACAACAATTTAGGCGCTGCTATATATACAATATATATTCTCTGTCATTCCGTTGTACTTTGATGGCTTGTATATTGCTATGATGCTGGCAGCTATGTCACTGGTATTTCATATACCAGCAGGATCACCCAAAGTGAACAAGCATCAGCAGAGATTCTGGATGAAGAAAAGACTACGAACAAGTAATAGACTATCCACTTCAAAGGACTCAGCCACTGAAAACCTTATGGACAGTGGTGAAACATTGGCAGATACAGAAAACCTAATCAAAAGCAGCAGAATGTTGTCAGAGATAGGGCCATAAAATGAGCCCCTAAGATTGGACGGCTCGCAACATGTTCCTAAAGAGCTCCCTTCTCATTGATGTCGGCAGAGCATATCATTCTTGAGTGGAGCCTTTGGGGCCTTCATTTGCTGACGAGGCATCAATCAAAATGAGAAGAAACAGCTTCAAACATCGATTAATAATCTGAACTTGGAATGCATGAAGTAGGAAGCTAAGAAGATTTTAAGTCATTAAGAATGAAATGGAACACATCAAGATTAATATTCTAGGCATCAGTGAGCTGAAATGGACTGGTATTGACCATGTTGAATCATAAAATCATATGGTTTACTCTGCCAGGAATGAGAGAGTCAAGAGCAATAGTGTCACATTCATCATCAAAAAAGGACATTTCACGGTCTATCTTAAAGTGTAATGCTGTCTGTGATAGGATAATACCTATTCATATAAAAAGAAACCCAGTCAATATAATTATCCTTCAAATTTATGCACAAATTAATAAAGCCATGATGCAGAAATGGAAGAATTCTACCAATGCCTTCAGTTTGAACTGATCACACATATAATCAAGATGTATTGATAATTATGGCAATTGGAATGCAAAAGCTGTAAATAAATAGGAAGGAACAGGATCTGGTATGATGGAATTTTTCAGGGCCAACGACTTCTTCATTAAAATACTTTTTTTTTTCAAGAACACTAAAGGTAACTATTTATATGGGCTTATGCAGATAGAATACATAGAAATCAAATTGACTACATCTGTGGGAAGACATGATGGAAAAAGCTCAGTATCACTAGCTGAAATCAGGCCAGGGGCTGACTGTGGAACAGAATATCAATTGCTCCTATGTAAGTTCAGGTTGAAGCTGAAGAAAATGAAAAGAAGTCCACGAGAGGCAAAATAAGACCTTGAGTTTATCCCAGCTGAATTTTGAAAATATCTCAAGAACAGATTCGATGCACTGAAGATTAATGACCAAAAGCATCATGAGCCGTGGGAATGACAGCAAGAACATCATACATGAAGAAAGCAAATGGCAAATTAAAAGACAGGTAAGAAAGAAAAGTGGATACCAAAAGAGACTCTGAATCTTATTCTTAATAGTAGAGAATGGAAGAGATGATGATGTCAAAGAGCTAAACAGAAACTTTCAAAGGACAGTTCGAGAGGATAAAGCAAATTATTATAATGAAATGTACAAAGAACCAGAGTCAGAAAACCAAAAAGGAAGAATACATTCGGCATATATAAGCTGAAAAAACTCAAGAAAAATGTCAAGCCTCGAGCTAAAATATACAAAGATTCTATGGGCAAAATATTGAGGAATACAGGAAGCATAAAAAGATGGAGAGAGTGGCGATCCTGGGAGGGTGCAGAGAGGGTGGGGTGGAAAGGAGGAACCTCTTACAGGGATCTACATATAACCTCCTCCCTGGGAACAGACAACAAAAAAGTGGGTGAAGGGAGACCTCAGACAGTGTAAGACATGGGGAGAGCGGGGAGGGAGGGGAAAATGAGGAGTTGATGCCAGGGGCTTAAGTGGAGAGCAACTGTTTTGAGAATGATGAAGGCAACAAATGTACAAATGTGCTTTACACAATTGATGTATGTAAGGATTGTGATAAGAGTTGTATGAGCCTCCAATAAAATGATTTAAAAAAACAGAAAAAAAGAAGATGGAAAGAATACACAGAGTCACTGTACCAAAAAGAACTAGTTGACTTTCCACCAATTAGGGAGGTAGCATATGAGGAAGAACCAGTGGGGCCGAAGGAAGTTCAAGCTGCGCTAAATGCATTAGCCAACATCAAAGTTCCAGGAATTAATGGAATACCCACTGAAATGTTTCAGCAAGCTGAAGAAGCACTGAAAGCACTTACTTGTGTATGCCAAAAATTTGGAAGACAGCTACTTGGCCAATTGACTGGAAGGGATCCATATTTGTATTCATCATTTCAAAGAAGGGTAACCCAACAGAGTGCATAAATTATAAAACAATATCATTCATAATACATTCAAGTAAAATTTTGCTGAAGATCATCCAACAACTTTTGTAGCAGTTTATTGACAGGGAGCTGCCAGAAATTCAGGAGAGATTCAGAAGAGAAGGTGAAAGAAAGGATTTCATTGCTGAAATCTTGGTTGAAAGCAGAGAACACCGGAGAGATGTTTACTTGTTTTTTTTTGATTGACTATGTAAAAAGTATTTGTGTTGTTGTTGTTGTTGTCTACATGTTGTCTAATTTGTCTGTATTGTCTCATTGTTGTTGTTAGGTGCCATTGAGATGGTTCCGACTCATAGTGACCCTATGTACAACCGAAGTAAACATCGCCTGGTCCCATGCCACACTCAAAACTGTTCTTCTGTTTTAGTCAATTGTTGCAGTCACTGTGTCAACCAAGCCTGTCAAGGGCTTTTCTCTTTTTCATTTTCCTTCTACTTTACCAAGCATGATATCCTTCTTCAAGGACTGGTCACTTCTAAACACATGTCCAAAGTACATGTTATCAGTACGAAGTCCTGATTATGGAGACGAAGTATCGCCATCCTTGTCTCTAAGGAGCATTCTGTCTGTATTTCTTTTAATACAGATTTGTTTGTTCTTTTGCCAGTCCAACAGAACTTCCAATATTTTTTGCCAGCACCATAATTGAAATATTTCTATTCCTTTTGTCTTTCTTATTCAATGTCCAACTTTCACATGCATATGATGCAATGGAAAAATACCAGTGGCTTCGGTCAGGTGCACCTTAGATCTCCAAGAAACATGGTTGCTCTTCAACACTTTTAAAGAGATCTTGCGCAGCGAATTTACACATTGCAATATGGTTTTTCTTGACCACTGCTTCCATGAGCATTGATTGTAGATCCAAGCAAGAGAAACTCTTTGACAACTTAAATCTTTTGTTCTTCCTTACTTGAGTTGTAATCCATCCTAAAGGCTTCAACCCTTCATCTTCATCAGCAGGTGCTTCAAGTCCTCCTCACTTTCAGGAAGCAAGGTTGTGTCAGCTGCATACTGAAGGGTGTTAATAAGCCTTCCTCCAATCCTGATGCCACACTCTTCTTCATGTAATCCAGCTTCTCTGATGATTTGCTCAGCAGACAGGCTGAATAAATGTGGTGAGAAGATCCAACCTCGCACACACCTTTCTTGATTTTAAAACTTGAAGTATTCCCTTGTTCTGTTCACACAACTGCCTCTTGATCCATGTACAAGTTCTACACAAACACAATGAAATGTTTTGGAATTCCTGTTCTTTTCAAGATTATCCATAGTTTGTTATGGTCCACACAGTTGACAGGCTTGGAACAGTCAATAAAACACAAGAAGACATCTTTCTGGTATTCTCTGCTTTCGGCTAAGATTCAGCTGACATCAGCAATTATATCCCTTTTCAGAATGCAGGCTCAGTCTCTGGAAGCTCCCTGTTTACTGTTATTCATAACAAACTATGAATAGTCTTGAAGGACTTGAAACACTTTTTGATAAAGATCACGGAGTGCAGCCTTCAGTATACATTACAGCTCAATGTAAAGAAGACCCAAATCCTCACATCTGGACCAATAGGGAGCATCATCATAAGTGGAGAAAAGATCCAAGTTGTCAAAAATTTCTTCTTACTTTGAACCACAATGCACGCTCATGGTAGGAACAGTAAACAGGCCAAACGACGCACTGCATTGGGTAAATCTGCTGTACAATGGGATTAAATGTAAGAATCATTGTGAGGATGGAACAGGATCAGGCAGTGTTTCCTCCTGTTGCACATAGGGTCAGTATCTGAACTGACTCCATGGCACCGAACAACATACACAAATGTACATATACCCTTTCCTCCTGTAGCTGTGCTTCTCAACCTTCCTCACACCGTGACCCTTTCATACAGTTCCCCAGGCTGTGGTGACCCCCCCCCCAACCATCAAATTATTTTCGTTGCTACTTCATCACTGTCATTTTGCTACTGTTATGAATTGGCCAAATCCTGTGAAAGCATCGCTCAACCCCCAAAGGGGTCGCGACCCACAGGTTGAGAACCGCTGCTCTAAAGAATCTTGTGCTTCTTAATTTATACAACATCAAAATGGCAGTGTTGATATCCTCAAGAGACTGAAATCATGTTCCTCTTTAATATTCTTTGAGTTTGGGAAACTTAAAAATGGGGTTGGGGCAAAATCATGTATATAGAGTGTATGGCGGAAGGTTTGCCAACAGCCTGTCCTATCCTCAAAGAATGAGGAGGTGCATTTCTGTGATGGAAACGGTTTCAGTTTTATTAAAACTTTTTCCTAATAAGCTTCTGTGATCATCCTGTGTCCTTCAAGCAAATCTTTATTGAGTGTAACTGGTTTAGCAAATCCATTCAAAGTCCACTGTTGTGAGTAGACCTGTTTTGAAAGCATCCTAATGAGACTGAAAGAACTTGTCAGCAGCCATCCACTGATTGCAGACACATGTTTAAATATGATTTGTTTAAAATAAACCCATGCATATGTGAATTAAACCATACTCCTGTGAAGAGTTATAGTCTCAGAAACCCACAGGGGCAGTGCTATCCTGTCCTATAGGTTTGCTATGAGTCACCATAGACTCAGTGGCAGTGAGTTTGGTATTTGGGTTGTTTTTTTGAGCAATACATTCCTAAGCTTCATCCCCAGAAATTCTTATTGAAGGGATTTTGGGTGACACCCAGATAATCTGCATTTTCCAAAGGTTTCACATAGTCCTTCAATTACTACTTTCCCCCTAATTTTTAGACAATTACAAGCACTATTCCTCTAGTCTGGAATGCTGGGAATACACACACATACATATAATCTGTATATATAATATGTATACCTACATAATATATATACACATATGTATATAATACAAACACACATATAAAATCTGTCCAAGACCTCTCATATGAAACCTAGATTGACAGATGTTGATCCAAGTGTCTATCAGACGTACCCACTCTTTATGTTTTTTTCTCCATCAAACATAATGGAGAGCAAAGGGAGGTTGCTATTTTATTTAGGGAAGTTATAGAAAGGTAATATTTAAGCTGGGTATCAAACAAAAGTAGAGAACATATGCTATATGGGGCCAGCATCTACCTGATGAAGGGAACGGGAAATTCAAATTCCTGAGGTCAGAATGTGATTGCTATGTGCTAGGAAAAACAAGGAGGCCAGCATTCTTGGACTGGAAGAAGTAAACGAAACTGGTTGGTAGGAAATAAATCAGAGAGGTAGGCTGCATCATGTGAAGTCTTATGGACCATGCAAAACTTTTTCTATTTTATTCAGAGTGAGCTGAGAGAATATTGTAGGTTTTTGAATGACACAATCTGACAATTTTAAAAGACTCTCTGGCTACTCTGTGGAAAATATATTCAGGAGAGAGGCATAGTGTGAAAACAGGCAGAACAATTACAACAGTCTATTATAACAGTACAGATGATATACTAGAGTAGACTAGTGAAGATGATGTTATGATAAAAACAGTAGTTAACATTCTGGAATTCTGATTATATTTTGTCATCAAAATATCTGTTTATTTGTTTCATTTCAATAAAGGCATTACCTATATTTCCCCAATTCAATGTGTGTGTGCACACACATAGGTACACACACACACACACACACACTTATCTGTATCTAAGTATACTTTTAAATATCTTGAAGAAAAAATAGCTAACATTATAATTAATATAATTTTCTATGCCCAACCTCCTTCATACACATTGGATTCTGATTACTTAAATCTTGTGTTCTATTTTCCTATTTTCTTATAATCCTAATCAGAGCCTATAAGTCACACAGGCATGTCATCTCCATGCTTCAAGAATATCTCTTCATAGGGCCCAGCACACTTCCTAACGTGCCCATCATCTCCACACTAGAAATTTACCATAAAGGTTGTAAGTATTCTATTAAACATCTTGTCACGGGGGGTTTACTTTTAAGTATTGACTTATCAGGACACTTCCCTATTCTGCATACACGCCACTACACAATTTGCTTTCATCAGCTTTATTACTTATCTTCTGCACATTAACCAGAACATTTGAAATCTAGAAATAGGTCAAGGAGACAAAGCAGGGCAGGTCCTTGTGAATACCTGGAGCTCTGTGATAGGTGATGTGTCCATGCTCCGCACCCCTCACCCCCAAGAGAGGCCAGGCTGCCGCAGGTGACAACAGCACAGAGGATTGCATTTGGTTCTGCAAGCAGTTTATTTTCAGCACTGACATCCTACCCAGTACTAAATATAGCCAAACTCTTCCTCTCAAACAAGGGTTTCTTTTCTGTAAAATTTTCAATAAAGCTCTTAACTCTGTATGGCAAGGCTTCTCTCTCTCCCCCCTCCCTTCATGAACCTTCTTGTTATGGTCTCTCTGTTTCCATCTATCTACTTTCCTTTACCCGATCTTTTATTTCTTACTTTATCTTTCATCTTTTTCCTATTTCTCTACTCTGTGTTCTTGATGTTCTTAACTGTGGACAGCTTCCTCTTGATGTCTCTCTCTCTCTTTTAAAAAGAGACTCCTCCAGGAATTCCTCCAACAATCCAGGAGGATACAGAGCCCCCCAAAACTAAAAAAAAAAATTGTGTTTGATTGTTTTGACATCTGCCCAGGCTAGAGATAGTTATGTCTATCTCTTTATGTGTCTACTGGATGACATGTAATATGAATACTATGCTAGCATTTATCGAGCACTTACTATGTTGTAAGTACTTTATAAGGAGCCCAAGTGGTGCTCCTGAGGAGCAGCTGGTAGTTTTGAACTACTGATCTTGCGATTAGAACCCCAATGTATAACCACGGTGCCATTTGAGCTCCTCTTAAATCCTTATAAGTTAATTTGAAAATTGTAATATCCAGAGCTGGTTGTTAGGTGATGTCAAGTCAGTTCCATAGCCAACTCCAACAGAACAAAGCACTGCTCAGTCCCGTGCCTTATTCACAATTGTTACGTTGGAGCCTATTGTTGAAGCCGCTGTCAGTCAATCTCATTTAGGGTCTTCCTCTTTTTATTGCTGGCCCTCTACTTTTTCAAGCATGATGTACTTTTCCACGGGCTGGTCCAAAATACTTGAGACAAAGTCTCTCCATCTTCACCTCTAATTAGCATTCTGGCTGTACTTCTTCTAAGACACATTTGTTTCTTCTTCTGCCAGTCCATGGTACTATCAGTCTCCAAGGCAATCACTAGAATTTAAATTAAAAATCCACATTGCTAATGAAAATATAGGAGACTTTAATGAATATGGTGGAACTATTTATTTAATACAAAATAAAGCAGTGTTGGGGTAAGCGATGTTAAATTATGGGGAGTACAATCAATGATATGAAATAAAATGTGCATAAATTGTTGAATGGAAAATTGATCTAGTTTGTAAATTTTCACTGAATTTACAAAAAAAAATTTAAGAACCTAGTGTATGAAGTCGAAAGAAGAGAAAACTACAAACTAATATCTCATGAATATAGACATGAAAGTCTTCAATGAAATACAAGAAAACTAATTCAGCAACATATTCAAAAGATTATACTTGAGAACTATATGAAAATCAGGCAATGTAATATGCCTTACTAATAAAATAAACCACCACTTATCTGTAAGCTTGTCATACTATGGTGGCTTGCATGTTGCTGTGATGCTGGAAGCTATGTTACTGGTATTTCAAATATCAGTAGGGTTAGCCAAGGTGAACAGGTTTCAGCCGTGCTTCCAGACTAAGAACAGACTATGAAGAAAGACTAGGCTGTCCACTTAGAGGACCTAGTCACTAAAAACCACATGAATATCAGTGGAACATTGTCAGAGAGACTGCTGGAAGAGGAATTCTTTAGGTTACAAGGCACTTAAAACATGACAGAGGAAGAGCTGCCTTCTCAAAGTCAAGTCAACCATAATGAGGTGCCTGGAGTAAAGCCTTCAATACCTTCATTTGCTGATGAGACACAACTCAAAAGAAGAAGAAACAGCTGCAAATATCTATTAATTGGAAGGTGGAATGTACAAAATGTGAATCTAGAAAAGTAGAAGTCTGAAAAGACACAATGTAATGCATAAAGATCAATAGTGAGCTGAAAGGTATCGGTATTGGCCATTTTGAATCATAGTTTACTATCTGGAGAATGACCAATTAAAGAGAAGTAGTGTTGCACTCGTTGTCAAAAATGACATTTTAAGATATATCTTGAAGTACAATGCTTTCTGTGAAAGAGAATATCTATATGCATACAAGGATATCCAGGTCTTCCAGATTAATACTCATACATATATTAATATAACAGAGTATTGAAGTAGTAAGTAAATGGTAATCTGCCTACCAACAGTTCAATTCTCTTGGTATAGCCGTCTTCTGTTCACATACCATATGATTTCAGTCTTAAGTTTACAGGTCTGTTTGAGGTAAAGTCTAGCTCATCTAGTGGGGTTTCCAGGTCGCATCCCTCTGGTATGCACTTTGGAGTATGTTGTGCACCTCAAAAACCCAGGGTCAAACGTCCCAAGGCTATACAGAAACTTGGTCCAATATGCCCTATTGGGAGCATAGTCCCAGGCATTCTCTCCCCTTGGGGTCTGTATAAGTATTGTTAGTCATTTTTTACTCCTGGGAGGCTGGTCCTACTCCTTTTTCTACCAACAGAAATGCACTTGTCTTCTCTGAAATGTGTACGCTCCTCTTCCTCCCCTCTGGACTTGATGTTTCCCATCAGTATTGCTTATCTGTCTGGTAGAGATGTCTGTTGTGCTGTGGGGATCCCAGCACATTTTTTTCAAGGCATCTTGAAAATCTGTTCCTGGTTGAAGTGAGATCTCCTCTGGCAAGGGGATTTTCAAGCTACACATATAAAGAGTGTGATGTATGCTTCCTGGGCACTAGTCAGGCTCTCTACCATGTTGATTGGCAGCCTTGATTACCGGATTGCGTGACCCGGAAGCATGAGGTTGCCTTCATCTTTTTATTTATCCTTACAGCAGTGGACTCTTACAGTATTTGTCCTTTTGTAATTGACTGACTTCACTCAGCATGGTTTGCAGATCCCTCCATGTCATGAGGTGTTTCATCACTGTTTTAGGGATGCATAGTACTCCATTGTGTGTAGATACCAAAGTTATTTTGTCCATTCTTCTTCTGATAGTAATGGGCTGCTGTTGTCAACTGTGCTGCAATGAACATGGGAACGCATACATGTTTTTTTCTCTGTCTATTATCGCTTTGGGGTATATACTCAGCATTGGTATTCCTGGGTCATATGCTATTTCAACTGTCAGTTGTTTTTGGAATCGCCATATCACTTTCCACAGTGGTTGTATATATTTACAAGTCCATCAGCAGTGAATCAGAGTTCTAACCTCTCCATACCCTCTCTAGCATGTTATTCTCTGTTTTCTTAAATTGGATTATCGTTGTGGGTATAAAATGGTATCTCATATTGTTTTGATTTGCATTTCCTGGATGTCTAGTGAACAAGAGCATTTCCACATGTGCTTGTTAGCTATTCGGGTGTCATCTTTTTAATGATATTTCCTTTCTTCATAACTGTAATATATATATATACCCAATGAAAGACCCTCAAAATACATCAATAAATCCTCACAGAATTGAAAATGGATATAGACACCTCGACAATAATAACAGGAAACCTCAATAAGCCACTCTCATGGAAAGACAGAACATCAAGGAAAAAAACTCAATAAAGTCATGAAAAAGCTCAACAACACAATCAACAAATCAACCTCATAGACGTATACAGAATGTTCCATCCAACAAAAAAACAGTATACATTCCTCTCCAACACCCACAGAACATTCTCAAGAATAGAACATACTAGGCCATAAAGCATGCCTCAACAAATTTTTAAAAAATTGAAGTCCTACAACCTTCTCAGACCACAACACTAGAAAATTAGAAATCAACAACACAATGAACAGAAATGTAAAGACAAACACATGGAGCTTGAACCACATAATACTCAAATATGATTGAGCAATAAAGGAGGCCATTTTTTTAATGTATTGAGGCAAACAAGAACAACAACACAACATATCAAAACCTTTGGGACACGGCAAAAGAAGTAATCAGAGGCCAATTTATAACAATCAACACACACATGAAAAAAAGAGGAGAAATCCAAAATAAACACCCTAACACAACAGTTTCAAGAACTAGAACAAGGATAACACCATGAAACCTCCAATAAAAGAAGGGGAAAAAATCATAAAGATCAAAGCAGAAATAAACAATATGCAAAACAAAACAAAAAAGTGGAAAAAAACAAGACAAGAAGCTGGTTCTTTGAAAGGCTTAAAAAAATAGACCAGTGGCAAACTTAACAGAGAAAAAAAAGAAAATATGCAAATACCCAGAATAAAAGATGAAAAGGGTGACACTACACAGATTTAAATGAAACAAAAGGAATAATAACACACTATTATGAAAAACTGTATTCAAACAAATTAGACAATCTAGAAGAAATGGACGATACCTAGAATTACATCACCCACTCAAATGAATGCAGACCGATATTGAAAACCTCAACAGACCCATAACAAAAGAAAAAATACAACAGGCCATTAAGAAACTTCCAACCAAGAAAAGCCCAGGACCAAATGGGCTCAAAGGGGAATTCTATCAAATATTCAAAGATCTGACACCAATACTACACAAACTCTTTCTATCTCAGAAGATATAAAAGGACAATAAGCTCCCAAACTCAAATCTATGAAGCCAGCATAGCACTGATACCCAAATTAGGAAAAGAGCCCACAAAGATCGAAAATTATAGACCAGTATCCCTCATGAACATAGATACTAAAATCCTCAACAAAATTCTGGCCTATAGAATGCAACATCATATCAAAAAAATAATTCACCGTGACCAAGTGGGATTCATTCCGGGGATGCAGGGATGGTTCAATATTCAAAAACCTTTCAATGTAATCCACCACATAAACAACACAAAGGTTGGAAAGAGGGAACCAATTACAAGGAACTATATGTGACCTCCTCCCTGGGGGACGGACAACAGAAAAGTGGGTGAAAGGAGACATCGGACAGGGCAAGATATGACAAAATAATAATTTCTAAATTATCAAGGGCTCATGAGGGAGGGGGGAGCGAGGAGAATCTTGCTGGAAAATCAAATTAAGACCAGGGGAGGGAAAGGTGTACATTTTCAAGGAGCCATTGATATTTCAGTTTGTGAGTATGGTGGGTAAATGAGGAGGAGCAACTTCACATCGAGAAGAGATGCTAAACAATTGTAGGGAACCTAAGGGGACAATAAACCCAATTTTATGTTCCGAGGGAAGACACTACAAATATGTTTCTACCCTACCCTCGGTGAACCAGACAATGGACTAAACACCAGGGGGACCTTAGACGCTGGCCTTACAGGCAACATAGCATCCTCCAAGGGCCACAGCACAAGGACCCAATGTAGAAGCCTGACTGAACGAAATGGGTCCTAGCTTAAAACTACCTGCACCCTGGAACTTAGCAATGAAATACTCTTATAGCAGCGGAAGCAAAGGGTGCCCACCCTAAAACTGTGGAAATGACAGTCATTGGACCTTGAGTGGAACCCTTGGTTTAGTGGGTGTTCCATGATAGGGAACCTAGAACCACCATATATTTAATACTTCTATTCTCCCCTTGAATTAATATGACAGGTTTTAATCTGATAGGCAAGGATGTGCACCTGTAAGAATTGATACAGGAAAATTTACCCTAGTACCAATCTCCATGCTTAGCGTAAACAGAGCTCAATCAATTAAGATTAAGCGGTACAAAGCAACAACTCATGGCTTGCACTTCACAATTGGACTATACTTGCATACACTATTCATAATAACAGTATCTTAAATTCTATGTCATTGGAAAAATTATTGATGCTATCAGTGCAATCGCCTTATACCCCAGGGGGATGATTGCCAGCATTTTTCTTTTTTGTTTCTTTGGTCTTGTGTTTTTCTGTCTTTTGTTTGTTTCGGGTTTTGTTGTTCTTCTTCTTATGAGTTTTTGTTTTGGTCATAATATAACCGTCAAAGTCAACCAGAGCTGTTCATAACCCGTGGACAAGCAAATGGGTTCTGGGCTAGCCCCAATCCAAGAATGGTTAGTTACAACATGGCCCTGCTCAATACTTGACTTCATGAAGATAAGAGTGTGGTAAAGAAAGCAGATGGTGCCCAGCTATCAACTGGAATTGTGTCTGGGGTCTTAAAGACTTGTATTCAAACAAGCTACCATCTAAGTGAGGTGTCAATTAAGTCCACACAGAAGAAGCACAGCATCTATGTGATCCAAAGGTGATGAAAACAAAATCCAAAAAATGATGAAGGGAAAAGTAACAGAGCTTAAAATGTGAATTCCCAATTTTTAGAAGGTTGTGGAAGACACGGGAGCCCAAAAACCCATCTGCAGGGTATCTAGCAGATGAAGCCTCTAGCAGATCCCCTCTGGCCACAGGCCAGGGACCTGAACAGCTTTACTCTCAGACAGAGATGATTGTCAACTTGATCATGGTGGATCAAACCATGGGATAACATGATACTTGACCAGTTCATCTCTCTCTTGACCCAACCTGAATATACTCTAGGCTCAAATATTTCTCGATTGTTCCACGACAGAAAATTCTTCTCTATTTAAAGATTGTTGGTGATCTTTTCTTTTTTATTCTTAATTTTTATCTTTATATTATCATTATTTCCTTATGTTTCATTTTGTTTTTTATTGTTTCTGTTAGGTTTCCCAGTTTATGAAGCACAGAAGGAGTGGATGCATAGAGACAATAACTGATGCAATGGTTTATCGGGATGGTGTGGGGTGGGGAATGTGAGGGGAATGGGGGAGCAAATGCATTCAATAGGGGGTGGGAGCATTAGAATTGATTGTGATGGTGTATGCAAAACTCTTTCAAAAGCTATTTAAATATGGAAGTGTATAATATATGAACATTATATCAAGAAAATGACTTAAAAAAAAAAAAAGAAAGAAAAGGAACCAAACTTAATCTCTGTTAACCAAACTTACCATGGATGAAGGAGGGAAAGTATTTGCTTAGGGGGCATTGAGTTTATATTAATGGTGGCAGAATAATTTGGAAAAGGCTATCAATAATGGTTGTACCACACGAAGAGTATAATCAGTGTCACTGAACAATACAAGTAGAAGTTGTTGAATTGGAGAATGTTTTGTTGTGTATATTTTAGCTACGATTAAGCAAATATTAATTACACAAATAACTATGAGTACAAGAAAGAAGAAAATGCTCTAAAATTGATTATGGTAATGATTATACAACTCTTCTTGATATGATTGAACTATTGAACTATATGATATGTGGATGAAGTGCCCATAAGACTGTTAAAAAAAGAGAAAATATCAAATGGTGAGGAAAGAAAACAAATTAAGGATAATCAAATGCACAAAGATGTGGAGTTTTAAAACTTAAAGGGAATAACATACTTGATGTTTCTCAAGCTGAAAAAAGTGAAGGAAAAACTTCAAACCCTAATTGAAATACTGAAGGATTCTGTGGGAAAAATATTGAACAACGCAGGAAGCATCAAAAGATGGACGAAATACTGAGGGTCACTGTACCAAAAAAGAACCAGTTGACACAACCATTTCAAGGGTAGCATATGACCAAGAACTGAAAGAAGTCCAAGGAACACTGAAGGCCTTAGGAAAAAACAAGGCTCTGGGAATTGTTCAAATACCAATTGAAATGTTTTAGCAAGCTGACGAAGCACTGTAAGTACACATTACTGTATGCCATGAAATTTAAGGCAGCTGCATGGTCAGCTACCCATTCCAAGAAAAAGCAGCCCAACGGAATGTGGAAATTACCTAACGGTATTTATATCATATGTAAGTGAAATGTTGGTGAAGATCATTCAACAATGCTTACATCAGTAAATTGACAAGGAACTTCCAAAAATTCAAGTCAGATTCAGAAGGGGATGTGGAACAAACGATACCGTTGCTGACATCGGATGGATCTTGGCTGAAAGCAGAGAATACTACAAAGATGTGCAATTGTACTTAGTTGACTGTGCAAAAGCATTTGACTGTGTGGATTATAAAAAACAACACCGCCCCCCAATTCTGTTGAGAAGAATGGGAATTCCCGAACACTGAATTATGTTCGTACAGAGCCTGTACATGGACAAAGAGGTCGACAGCCAGACAGAACAAGGGGATAGTACATAGTTCAAGATCAGAAAAGTTGTATGTTATATACGTTGACCAATACTAGTCCATTTCAGCTCACTAATGCCTTTAATATTGATCTTTATCTGTTCCATTTCATTCATGACAACTTCCAATGTTCCCTGGTCAATATTTTGTACATGCCATGTGCTGATCATTAATGGATACATGCAGCTCTCTCTTCTCATTTTGAGTCATGCCCTGTCAGTAGATGAAGGTCTCCAAAGCTTTGCTCCATCTATGTCATTAAGGGTAACTCTACTAAAAGGAGGCAGCTCTTCCTTGAATGCCTTCAAACTGGAAGGGTCCATCTTATGGCACTATATTCTGCTGCGATTCTTAAGGTTTTAGCTGCCCTATTTCTTCAGAATTGGATTGCCAGGACCTCCTTCCTAGTCTGTCTTAGTCTGGAAGCTCCACTGAAAATTAAGGCTTGAAATATCGATGATACAATCTCTAGCATCACAGCAACATGCAAATCACTACACTATGACTAACTTTCAGAGGAGTGGCACTACTTTTTACAATATCCTTCAATAAATTACTGCACTATGTAAACATTATCAATTTTATCATTCTTTTCTCAAATCTCCTCTTCCTATCTTTTTTGCTCACTCCTTTTAATGGCCCAATGCCAATATTTCCTTAACTTGAACTTCCATCCAATGACTGTGCTACCTTAGATTTCATGCTTCATCATAACAATCACTCCCAGATCTGTACCACTAGCTCTTTAGGTTTTCTTTTAATTCATCACGTTCACTTGAAAAACCCCTAAATAAATCTAACTCTGGCTATTCTGTTTCCATGCCAATTGGTTGGTTCTCCATTTACTTTGAGTCTCTCGAAATTCATGGCCATTACCATGAGGTAGGCCTTCAGTGCTACTTGCCGGTGCTATGATATTTTCATTGCACTCTCTCTAGATGATAAACCTCTAATTGTAACTCACCCTCATTCTCAATTATTTAACAAGCTTCTCTTGTTAAGGTTACGATTGACTTCTATGCTGCTTTACGTAGCTTCCAGGACATGTCTCCCTATTTCTTCTTTTCCTATCTCACTAGTAATTTCTTTTCAACATCTACTATTGATATTTGCTGCAAAATACAGAAGTAATGTGAGACTTTGTTTTTGTTTCTCGTTTCTTGTGTACTTTCATTCCTCAGCTGATCTCATTTACTTTAAACTTTAAAATGCCTGTAGGAGAAAGGTTCCATGGTGGTGAAGTGCATAAACGCAGGGCTGCTAATCCAAAGCTTAGTCTTTCAAAACCCATCAGCCACTCTGAGGGAGAATGGTGAGGCTGTGTGCTCCTGTAAAGATGCACACCCAGAGAAGCACTGTATAGAATAGTTATAGTCAGAATTGACTTGATGGTAGTGTGTTTGATCATACTGTGACCCAATCCCTTTCCCTCCTTGTTATCTTTAATCTTAGGGTTATTCCAGGGTTGTACTAGCAAAATTAATTTCTAGGAGGTTGTCCCTTGTCTCTATGGCAATGTCATTTAGTGATTTTCATAGTAATTATCCAACCATTAAAACTGTATTTGGCACGACTTACCTATGGGTAAACATTTCCTTATAGTTATACGATTACACAAGACTTTTGTTGTTCTTTAACCATGATTTATAAATATTAATTTTTCAATTAGACTATGTTCCTGTACAGGTGTTGACTATCTCCTCAGGCAGGGCCATCACCTTGTATTTAGCATGCACACACAGCTGATGCTTTTCAGTAGCACAGACCAGTTCCTTCTAGCATGTCCCCTGACTTAAATCCACAGGATTAGGATGCCAAGTGGAAATTTTATCCTTTCTTTCTCTTTAAACCCCAAATCAAACTCACTGAAATTGAGCCGATTCCAATATGTTCTATAGGTGTGAGTCCTAAATTACTAGTTTACCAGTCCCTGATGAGGTAAGTATGCAGAATGAGAGTAAGTATTTTAGAAACCTCAGAGAAATTTGACATTGCTGATATACAAGTGCACATATTTTTAAAATATCAAATATCTATGGTGTTTAGATTTTACACCAATTTGATGATACCTGTGTAGATATAGAGGTGGAATCCAACCTGTCACTTAGGTGGTAGTGTGGTGCCTCCTTCGGGGTGCGGTCTCTTTATAAGAGAGACAGTGAGAACATCTTTCTTTGACTCTTCACTTTCCTCCTTGCTCGAATTTGGTGTCTGCCTCCAGGAGGGACCCTATATGGGCCACTGACCATGAGAGCTGTCAGTGCCCTGCCCTGCCATGTTTCCACTAGCCTTGGATCCATGTGACTCTGCAACCACCAGCTTGTGATCTTCCTAATTCCGGTTTCATCGTTCTGCTGCATCGGTATGCAGTTACATGAGTCCGAAGAGGACTCCAGGGCCCATGAACTTAAGCTGGACTGGGCTGACATGCTTTCTTAATATAAAAATACTTATTGATAGAAAGCTCTTTTTCTACATTGGTTTCGTTTCCCTAGACAATCCTTCCCAACACTCTGGTAGTCCATGTCAAATTGGAAATTAAGAAATTAAGCAGAAAGTTGAGACACACTGTTTCATAGTATTTAACTAATGCTTTTGGTCAAGTGGCATAGTTTCCCTTCTTGTATTACCTTTGTATTCCTCAGAAGGAGCCTTTCAACAATGGGACCTGGCTGCTTTCCAGGCAATCACATCCGCATCGTTGAAGAGTTATAGCCAGTGAACTGAAAGTGCATTTCCTGCTACCATACTGTAAAATTATTATGAATGTAATAGGAACATGCACTGCTGGTTTGGGCACTGATGCTTGGGATGCTGCACCAGGGTTGGTAGTTTTAAAGAGTAGGCAATATTTTGAATTAACGGAACTAGAACCACTAGAAATATTTCCTGCTAATATCTGCTGTACTAGACCAGTTTAGAGGAAATTAGGTAGGGCATTTTAAATAAAAATTGGGGAATCTTTTCTTACATGGGACCATGAATCTTTGCTCGAGAAAAGTTTTGAGGGGGTAGGTTTTAGCCCTCTTTAAGAAATACCTCTCTAACCAGTAGTCCTTCTTATCACTCAATGAGTTCCTCTCACTTATAGTTCTCAATTAGTTGGAAATTAGATTAAGTGGTAAGGCTTCTTCCAAAGCAAGGTTTTGTAACTCTATATTGGGAGTAGGTTCAGACATCCAAGGAAGGAAAATTGATATTAAATAAGCAGCCACTAAGTGTGAAACGCTGTGGTTGCTCTGCAATTTAGAGAAACTATTCTATTGCTTCAGGAAGGTTGTAATATTGGAGATACAGATGAGGGTGAGGGAAAGGATTGCAGCTAGGGTTCTGGTGCGTACATCAGTGGTTATGAACTGATATGCCAACCCCCAGCAGTACAACACCATCAGTGGCTCCGTGGGAGGAGGAGGGAGCTTTATACTCCCCTAAAGAGTTACCATCTTGGAAACCCACAGGGGCACTTCTCCCCAGGCCTACAGAGCCACTGGGACTCAGCATGGACTCAATGTCAAGCAGTTGTTTGTTTTTCAAACAACAACAAAATGAGTTTAAACATGTGTTTGTGATCGTTGTGTAGCTGCAGAAAAGTTTTCTCAGTAATACAATTCTTGGTCCCATTAGTGTGCCTTTTAAATAATGGTCCAATCAAAGCAGTAGCTTCTGAGGGGATCTGCTGGGCTAGTGAAAGACAAGGCAGAGAAGCTGCTTTTTGAGATCTCAAAAGGATTATGGTGCTGGTGAAGAATATTGAAAGTTCTATAGACTGCTAAAAGGACAAGCACGTGTCTTGGGAGGTGTACAGAGAGTGCCCCTTAAAAGCAAAGATGGTGAGACTTGGTCTCACATACTTTGCACATGTTATCAGGAAAGACCAGTTCCTGGAAAAGGACATTTTTGCCTTGGTCAAACAGAATGACAGCAGAGAAGATGAAGATCTTCGAGGAGATGGACTGACGCAGTGGCTCCCATGATGGATTTAAACAGTGGTGAGGCTGGCGCCATTAGGCTAGGTAGGGGTTTCTTCATGGAGTGGCTACCAGTCAGATGTACTTAGAGCACCTAGCCTAACCAAGGGATAATCTGGATAGATTTTTGTCAAAGGACACAGGACTATCATGAGTGCTTTTTAGGAAGAAGTTGCAAGAAAAGTGAAAACCACATTGATGAGAAAAGGATCATGCTCTTTCTTCAAGGACGATCTTATGAGATTTTGCTTGAGAAACTGTATTCCACCCACCCTATAGCCTAGATCTTGCCCCTTCAGATGCTCCACAAAACTCAAAGAACTTTCAAAAGGAACATGATTTGTGTCCCCTGAAGATGCCCAAACTACCGCTGTGACGTGGTAGTGACTGTTCTTAGAGAGGTGGTTAGAAATAAGGAAGCACTGCCTTTAGAAGTGGAAAATATATCAAAAAAGAATAGCTTCACATTTTGCTATTTTGGTTTAAAAAGGCTTCTATGCTTTCATAGCAATATTTTTTAACCTATTCTCACTGTAGTTTAGAGCCAAGAGAAGATAGGGACCCCAAGAAGTATTAAATAGAAATATTGACAGTAATGTGGCACCTGGACCTCTTACATGTAGAATGTACACTTCCAATAGGCTTCTTACAGAGAACTGTCCTTCAACAATTATTTATCCCCATGCTTCTAGTCTAGACTAGTTGCAGATTTTTCAGGAGTTCCTTTACTGGAGTCGTTTGCAGTAATCAACTGTAGATCAACTAGGTTAGTCATTCCAGCATCCGAGGGCACCGGAGTGAAGAATGACTCATGCACATGCACAGTTGTTAATGTTAGAAAATGCAAGGCTCCCAGACATAACCAATGGAACGCCAAGAATGAACAGGGACTCATTCCTCTTAGAACCATCTGACCCACTGCCACAGAGTCGATTCCAAGTCATAGAACCGCTTTAAGACCCATTTAAGATCAATTACCCAGGCAATGTTTACCTCGTTTCCATTTATAACTTGAAGATAGACAGCTATTGGGGGTGCAGTTGTTGGGTGACATTGAATTGGCTCTGACCCATCGTAACCCTCTGCACAACGGAAGAAGACACTGCCCCGGTCCTGCGCCCTCTCCTCACCATTATTCCTGTGCCTGAGCCCATTCATGGAGCCACTGTGTCTGCTGGAGATATGAAAGACTGGAAAATAGAAAAATTAATTCACGGTGAGACTTTCCAGTTCTTTATAAGCCTTGGTACTACCCTCTTTCTTCATTAAAAATTAGGAAAATGTACTAGAGATGTTTAAAAGTTACTATATTGCTATCGATGCATTCCTGTGTTGAAATAATTTCTTAAAATACAAGCACTAGGAAGAATTTAATGTCAAGCTACTGAGTGTCTGAATGAAACTGTTTATTTTTGTAAATTCTTTCTGACCAAATGTTCCAGAAACAAATCAATGTAAAGGCTAATATTTATTTGCTTACAAGTATAAAGGAAAGTAACACGGAATGCTTTTTTAAGAAAAGAGAAGAATTCTGTTATGAGCCAATTTATACTGCTGCAAATATCCTGGATCCAAGACTGAATGGCAGAAATGTAAATAATGATAGCACTGCTGCTGCTGCCCTAGATTGAATTACAAAACAAGCAGCACATTTAGAAATTTATGCTGGAAAAATCCTTTCAAATGTGTCTGAATACAGAACAGTCACAGTGTTTGTGCAGTCATGCAGTTTGGACACGTGCCAAGTGTAACGCTCTTATTCCTGGTCACACCCTCCTGATGAGGAATCTGAAGGCCAGGTTACAATTCAAGGTCTCTATGGCTGGTTCAAGTTCCTACCCAATGTTTCTAAGCCTATGTTTCATCCCTAAGTTTGCTTGTGAAAATAATATTAATCACTATGCTTACTGTATGTCAAGCAATATTCTAGGTAAATCACATAAAATATATTATTAAGTTTCACAACAAATTTATGAGGCAAGTATTCTTATTTTTCTTGTTGCTCAGATGGGGAAATTGATATTCATTTAGATTTGAAAAGTACTCAATGCCGAATTGTTTTATCTGTCAAATTGGAAGTCTATTTAAAGCAACAACAACAAAACAGTAGTCTCTGTGTCAAGGGTCCTTTTTGGAAGACAAGGCAGATGTATCTTGGATCAATATGGTGTCTCAAGTGTCAACACCTAGCTGCAGCCCAATCAACAAATACAATCATTCGTAATTCCTGCTGGCTGCACATACACCTAGAATCATATGCATCTTACAACATCTAAAAATAGTCAGTGACTCACAGTCATTGCTCTTCTTCATGTACCTTGTATTAGTCCCCAGTCTTGCGCTCCTCTCAGTAGTGACGTAACGTAATGTGCCTCAAGCTTAGATACAGATGGTTATCTCTAGGTCTATTTCTCAGACTATAGTTGCATGTGGTCTCTGTTGCCCAAAAGAAACATTTGAGACTAGTAACTGAAATGTGATCTTATGTTCCTTTGACACAAGTTCAGACATTATTGGAAGTTAGCAAAGAGACTGCACACGGAGCATTAACATTCTCATCTTTAGCACCCTATTATTCTTTGATCCCATGTATTTGAAAAATACAATCTAAAACAGATACATGTGGGAAAGAGTCCCTGGATCCCAACCAATGAATTGGGGGAGCCTGAAAATCTAGGTATTACCTGAACAGGCTGGTCTAAACCAAGGCACAGGTTGAGTGGTCCCAGGACAAGTCAAAGGAGTCGGCGGCTAAGAGTGGTGCAGCAGCTTCCCATCCCCCCCCGTGGCGCTCTGCACAGTGTGAGCAATGGCTGTAGGCAGCTGTTGAATGTCATATTTTTCTTCCACTTTTGTGATCGATCCTCACTGTTGGCTCTGTGAAAAACTTTAAACGGAGTTTGCACCCCTAACAGTCCTAAGACCTGGATACCTATTTAACCATTTCTTGCCCACTTTTGCGGGCAAGTTATCCTCCTTTCGCCACCTCTGTCTGACCTTGCAAGAGCATCATCTATCTATTCAATGCTCTTTCTGCTTTTCTAAGACTTTTTCTCATCATCATCTAGCCTGGATTTCTACTGTGTTGTTAGTTGGTTCCAACTCACGGTGACCCTATGTGCAATAGAATGAAATATTACCTGGTCATGAGCTAGCCTAACAATCGTTATGTTTGAACTTACTGCTTCATTCACTATGTCCATCCACATCATCAAGGGTCTTCCTCTTTTTCACTACCACTCTTCTTTACCAAAGCATGATGTCCTTTTCCAGGTACGTCTCTCTGGAAACATGTCCAAAGTATGTGAGATGAAGTCTGGCCATCCAGGAGCATGCTGGCTGTATTTCTTCCAAGACAGATTTGTTTTTCTAGCAGTCCGTGGTGCTTTCACTCTTCTTCACCAACAATGCAATAAATCAAAGGCATCCATTCTTCTGTGCTCTCCAATGTTCTTATTCATTGCCCAGCTTTCATATGCATAGGAAGCGATTGAAAATACCACCACTTGGATCAGGTGCACCTTTAGTCCTTAAAGAGACCTTGTGCAGCAGATTCATTCAATGTAAAAGGTTTCAGGATTTCTTTACTGTTGCTTCCATGAGCATTCACTGTAGATCCAAGCAAGATAAAGTCCTTAACTATGTCAATTTTTTCTCCTTCGACCATAATATTGCCTATTGATCCAGTTGTGAGGTTTTTGGTTTTCTTTACATTGAGTTCTCATCCACACTGAAGGCTGCAGGCTGTGAGCTTCATCAGTAGGTGCTCCAAGTCCTCCTCATGTTCAAGGTTACGTCATCAAGTTGTAAATGAGCCTTCCTCCGATCCTGATGCCTCACTCCCCTTCACACAGATCAGTTTTCTCAGACTACATATTTGTTCAGTACACAGATTGAATAAGTATGGTGAGAGGAAACAACCTGGATGCACAGCTTTCTTGATTTTAAACCTTGAAGTAGTCCCTGGTTCAGTTCGCTTCCCAGGACTTCCTCTTGATCCATGTGCAAATTTCACAGAGGCACACTTATTCAGTGTCCTGGATTCCCATTCTTCGCAATGTTCTCCATGGGTGGCGTTGATCCACTCAGTCAAATGCCTTTGTATAGTAAATAAAACCCAAGCAAGTATCTTTCTGGTATTCTCTGCTTTAAACGATGATATATTTTTGTGCCACATCATCTTCTCAATCTGGCTCCACAAAAATCCAAGGGGTTCCGAGTTTCCTTAAATTACACATTTTTGAATATCCGCACTTTCACTTTCCCTTCAGCTGGTTCATAAGGGCTGTCCGCTGTAGCCTCAGAGTGGCAAGCTTCCTGGAGTAATGTTCTCCCCTCTACCTGCTCCACTCTGCACCACTGCCACCACATTTGGCAGGCCATACTAGATTGTATGCGTTTCTGTATTTACTACCTATGGGTAGTTTGGCATTCAAGAAGAGAAGGAGAGAAAATTGGGGTATGCAAGCACATGTACTCCTTAATATAATATGAGGGTAAATAAAAAATATTGCTATAAAATCATAGAAAATTTTATAAACAAAAATATTAAAATGCAAAGCTATTGTTTCTCAGCATCCATCTAGGTGTATAGAGTTTTGAAGGCAGAGTTTTCATCTCTAAATCGTCCCTGAAGAATTCAGTGTGTTTACAAAACTTCAAAACGGACACTGTGGCATTCTCAAGGGACTCAAATCATGTGCCTTTGAAATGTTCTTTGAGTTTGTGCAACAAAAAGAAGTCTGGAAGGGGTATGATTCTGGCCTTGGGTAGAAGGGGTAAGGTTTCCCAAATTCTCTTGGGATAGCCCTTGCTACCCACCAACAACGAGCAGGAACATTGTTAAAATGAAAATAATTCCTCAGTGCAATTTCCTAATAAACTCCTATCATACTCTTGTGTTCTTCAATAAAAATCTACCAGATTATTCCCTTGACATCTCATAAAACAATCTCCATAGCCTTCCAGACTGAATTCTCTACATTGACATGAACTGTTACAGCAAACCCCACAATTTTGATTGGACCATTTGAATGGGATCCTAGTGGGACTAAAAGGAATGCTGGTAGTGTAGTGGTTATGCATTGGGTTGCTAACTGCAAAGTCAGCAGTTTGAAACCACAACTGCGCAAGAGAGAAATATGAGGCTTTCTACATCCATAAAGAGTTTCGATCTTAAAAAAAAAAAAAAAAAAAAAGATGAGTTACAGTCTTGGAAACCCACAGTGACAATTCTACTTTGTTTAGGGGCGTTGAAATCAACTTGATGGCAGTGGTTTTTTTTTAAATGAGACTAAGACAAGTGGACTACTGAGAGAATTTGGTCACAGGCATCTGCTGATTACAGAGACATGTTTAAACGTGTTTTCTTTAGAATGAATCCATGCATCTTTTAATTGAAACCCTAGTTGAAATACTTTTAGACTTACACTCTTATTTCACCACCTGTCAGTTTGTCATACTGTGATGGCTTGCATGTTGCTGTAATGCTAGAAGTTATGTCACTGGTATTTCAAGTACCAACAAGGTCACCCATAGTGAACAGATTTCTTCATAGCTTCCAGACCCACTAAGAAGGGATAGATGCTATACTTTTGAGGAATTAGTCACTGAAAACCTTTTGAATAGCAGCAGAACAATATCTGATATAGTGGTGGAAGATGAGCCCTTCAGGGTTGGAAGGCACTCAAAATATGATGAAGAAAGAGCTGCCTCCTCAAGGTGAAGTCAAACTTAATGATTTGGATGAAACAGATGGAGTATATAGGGTCAAATTGAATACAGCTGTGGAAGAGATGATGGAGAAGCTCAATATCATCAAATAAAACAAGGTCAGGAGTGATTATAGAACAGATCATCAAGTCCACACAGTGCAAGTTCAGCGTGAAGCTGAAGAAATTTAAACCAAGTACATAGAGCCAAAAAGACAACCTTGAGTATATCTCCCTCTGAATTTAGAGACCACCTCAAGTATTCAATACTTTTTGCATTGAATACTAATGACTGAAAACCAGATAAGCTGTGGGATGACATCAAGAGTATCATATATGAAAAAAGCAAAAGGTCATTAAAAAGACAGGAAAAAAGAAAAGACCAAAGTGGATGCCGGAAGAGATTCTGAAACTTGCTCTTGCACTTGGAGGAGCTAAAGCATATGGAAGAAATGATAAAGTAAAAGAGCTGAACAAAACATTTCAAAGGTCAGCTAGGATGACAAAGTAAAGTATTATAATGACTTGTGCAAAAACTTGGAGTTAGAAAACTAAGAGGGAATGGACGCGAAACCATTCCTTGAATTTGTCATGCTCAGCAGACTCATGCTGAAAAACTGGAGAAAAAATTCAAGCCTCGAGTTTCAATACGAAGGATTTCATGGGGAAAACTATTGCATTATGCAGGAAGCATCAAAAGACGATGGAAGGAATACCCAGTCACTATTCCAAAAACAATTGGTCAAAATTCAACCTTTCTATAGCATAGCATATGAGAAAGAACCGACAGCTCCAAGCTGCCCTGAAGACATTAGCCCAAAACAAGGCTGCAGGAACTGAGAGCATGTCAATGGAAAGGTTTCAAAAAGCTGATGAAGTACTGGAACCACTAACTAGTCGATGCCAAGATATGTGGACGACAGCTACATGGCTTCCCAACTGGAAGAGATCCATAATGGTGCTCATTGCAAAGACTGGTAACCCAACAGAATGAGGGAATTATTGAACAAGATCATTAATATCATATACAAAAGTTCCAACACAAGGGCTATTTTAGTGCACAGTGACTTCAGGCTCCAGATGTTCTCACATTCTGACCTGAGGGATTCCTGCTGCCTGCAGCAAGCAATCTCCTTATCACTCAGCGTTTGCACCAAGCGTCTGGCACATGCAAACAGTCATGCACTCAAGGTTTATCCAAGATCTTTTCACCTAGGGGAAGCAGGACAATGTTTCCCTATATCTCCCCCTTCTTTATTATTTAAAACAAGTGGTAATATTGCTTGGGTGACATATGAGTGAACCATGTTTTTGCTGTACATGCAGATGGACAACGAAGCTTCTTAAACAGCTAAAGATTAAGATGAGACAAAAACAAAATTATTACAATAACTGCAATTCCTTGCATTTGTAAATGAATTCCATGAAACCAAGTATTAGAATTTAACCATAGAAAACTACCGTGCAAAGTTTGAAGAGTAGAAATTTGAGTTTCTTGCTGAATAGTAACAAGTTGTTTTCTGAGGGCAGCTTCAAGTGGTTAATTTGGGAGCTGAGGTTAGTAAGAAAAAACTCCAACTAAATTTCTTTGCACTAATTCCCAAGGATGTAAAAGTTGCATTATAAGGTAAGGCACTAACACAAGTATGTTGATGTTCCTAATCACATTTTAATTTTTGTCTTAAAGCTTTGACCTATTGTTGGTTTTCTATTCATTTTATTTTTTTAAAAAAACATTTTATTGGGGGCTCTTGCAGCTCTTATAGCAATCCATACATCAATGGTGTCAAGCATATTTGTACATATGTTGCCATCATCTTTTTCTAAATATTTACTTTTTATTTGAACCCTTGGTATCAGCTCCTCTCCCCTCCCCCCTTGACCCCTTGATAAATTATAAATTATTATTATTTTCATATCTTACACCAACCGCTGTCTCCTTCCCTCATGTTTCTGTTGGGGTGGAGGCATGTTATGCATAGATCATTTCAATCAGTTTCACATTCCTCCTCTCCTCCCCCCACCTTTCCCTACCTTCTTGGTATCTCTACTCCCATTTCTGTTCCTGAGGGTTTTATCTGACCTGGATTCCGTGTGTCATGAACTCTTATCTGTACCATTGGACATGCCAGAATTCCAGTCTAGCCAGAACTGAAAGGCAGAACTGGGGTGATGGTAATGGGGAGTGAGGAAGCCTCAAAGAACCAGAGGAACATTGTATGTTTCATTGGTGTTATACTGCCCCCTGGTTAAACCATCCCTTCCTAGTGACCCTTCTGTGAGAGGATGTCCTATTGTCTACAGATGGGTTTCAGTTCTCTCCTCTGACCCCCCTTGTTCTCAACAATATGGTTTTTTGTTTGTTTGAGGTTTTCTGATGCCTGTTACCCAATGCCATTGATAACTCATGATCGCACAGGCTGGTGGGCTTGTTGCTTCTCTGCTAGATGGCCGCTTGTTTAACTTCAAACCTTTAAGACCCCAGAGGCTATATCTTTTAATAGCTGGGCACTATCAGCTTTCTTCACCACATTTGCTTATGCACCCATTTTGTCTTCAGCAACCGTGTCAGGAGGGTGAGCATAACAGAATGCCCGGTTGGTAGAACAAGGTGTTCTTGCGTTGAGGGAGGGCTTGAGCAAAGGTCCAAATTCCGTTCACTTCCTCAATGTAGTGCCATATAAATATATTTACATAGGGCTATACCTCTAATTTATGAATTAATATATTTACATAAGTGCATACCTATGTTTATACCTCTATCCATAGCTTTGCTTCCTAGATTGTTCCTCTGTTTCCTTTGATCTTCCTCCTGCTCCACCATCATGTTCGCCCTACTTCCACCTCTTAGTAATTCCTCTAAGCTAGATTGCTGTTGCTCCAACACCCCCAGGTTCACTACATTCTCCTTGTTGTTGCTTTTAATTCCCTAGTTGTTCCCCTGTCTTTGACGCTGTTTGCTCACTGCTCCATTCCCCCTGCCTACTCCTTCCTGCAAGTCCCTCCAGAACCACTGGTCTCACTGCTTTCTTCTCGGGCTTGCTTTACAAGCCTATGTTATATAGGTAGGCAAAACAGCAAGAATGGAGAGAAGACAAAAAAGAAAACAAAAGATTGAAAAAGAGAAAAAAAACACGAAAAAGCATACATAATTCCAGGTCTGTTGCTTTGAGGATTTGAAATCGAGATAAAATTTCTTTATCAGCGACTGTCTGCTATATTAATTGTTGAGTAATGATAGTCATAACCTTATCTGCAGTAGAAGCTGTATGAATTGATTCAGTAAGGGAAACTGTGATAATCATTGCCACAGCTAAAACTACAATGGTTGGTATATGACAAGTTATTACAGTGCTTAGGGTGCCATTTTAATAAAGCAATTTGTAAAGATCAATAAATAGAGGAACCAGTCCCCAGTCTTGTAAGATTAACAGGGACCCAAGCCTTCCTAAAGGAATAATGTCAGTAATATCCAACTCCGTAAAATTTTGGTGTGTTATGCAAGAAGTATACCAACCATGGAGGACTGTTATATTATAATAGGTACTTAATTCTGTAATATGAAGATTCTCTGGACTTATGAAAAAGAAAGGGATGAGATTCACGAATTATAACAGAGTCTGAAATGTTCCAAGTAAGTGTTAAAGTTTCCAGAACTATTCAAGTAACTTCCATGAGAAATGTTTCTCTGGGAAAATGGAAGAGCAATTCTCCACATTTGTGCCTGAGTAGGGCTAGCTTGGTCTGTTTTGCATAGTTGAAGGACAGGTCCTGAAAGATCTTGCTCAGACCAAGAAATGCTAGAATTAATGGGCGGCCCAAAAGGACTTGTTATGCCCACTGGGGACCCCAGCCTAGGAGAGTGCCATTGGTAAACATTGCAGTCCTAGGCAACAGCTCCATTAGGCAGGATCACCACAATACACTGTGCTATTACACAGAATTTGTTGTGGTAGCACCAGTTAGAAATAGGTCCACAGTTACCTATCTGAGGTGGTGATGATTAGGAAGATTGGGAAGAGTTATAAATCTCTGTGGCACTAATAAAAACTCCTGAAAAAATGTTAAATTAGCATGATGCTTGGATATCTTAGGTTGAAACAAATATTTTTTGTGATATGAATTGAATGCACCTGGGATGGACATGCAGTTAGTAGAACATAATGGGTGATCTGAGGATGCAAACTTCACCGAGTTAATTTGTAACCATTCTTGTTTTCTATTCATGGTCCCAAAGGAGGAAGCCAGGCACTTCCTGTCCAGGCAGTATCATTAGACAGTATTTGGGGAGAGGGTGGTGTCAGCATCCCACCAAGTAAAAGGACAAAATAAAGGTGGGTTGGTGACATGTGCCCAATAAACGGCACTTCATGTGGTTTGAAAAATTAAAAGGAAAAATATTACCATAGGAATTATCTTTCCTATCTGTTGACTGTTGTTTTGGGGAGATGGGTATGCCCTGACCTTTTTTTTAGCACTGTTATGGCTCACTGATCTAGGTTTTTCAATTGCCCCCAGGTGACCCCTGTGTCTTGTTTAGTTCAAGGTAAGGGGCCTCGTTCAACCAGGCTCAAATTCTGCACCTTTGGTATTAAATTGGGATTCACGATGAAACTTTTTTTTTTACAGATTGCTATGAAAGTTTGTCAATTTGCAAACTGGGCAACATGCCCTTACGGAGTAAAATAATGTTCTGATTATCACTTTAAAGTGTTTATATATAATGTGATCTGGGATTTTAAAAGATATATATTTTTTAAATTTGGAGTTAATACATATATCGTATCATTCCATATTGTTTCATAGTTCAATCACATCAAGCAACATTGTACAATTGCTACAACAATCCGTTTCCAAACATTCTTTTCCTTGACTTGTTTGATGGGTCCTCACTTGGCTCCAGAGGAAAGAGAAAATCAAATGGACTTCCAGGTCCAGGTTAGCACTGGAAAGGGCCCCTCACAGGGGGGTTTGGGTTCCCATCCTTTTCTATATATTTGCTGGGGATGCTCGTTTGTGTTAGGTAGAATTTGCCAGTGTCTTTGATCAGTGGTTGTTAAATTACGGCCTAGATTATAAAATTCAAAATGTAAATTATTTATAACTAGTCTATCTCTGGTGATGCCCAAGGGGGTCTAAGGGATTTCCCAGTTTTGTTTTAATCATGTGCTCATTCAACACAGGCTTGTCTTGTAGAATTGTATGGTATACCAGTAATATGTTGAATATGGAAATTTTGGAGAATAAGCAGAAAAGCCTTAGTAATATTGTAGGTCCATTGCCAGTTTTTATTTGCTTTGGACATCCTAAAATACTAATGTATTTGAGAAGATGTGAAAATGCACTTTTAGATTAGCTGGAGTAGCATGGATTATACCTGAGAAAGTATGTAGGGTGACATGTAAGTACTTTAGTCAGTGAAATGAAGGGTCATGGGTAACATCTACTTGCTAACTATGGTTCATGACCTGGTCACTAGGGTGACACCATGGTCAAGAGAATATAATTGATAAGTGGAGCAAGTGCATACAATTGATTGTGCTTGCTGATAAGTTAACTTAAAAGCATGAGCTTTTTCTGATGTAATTGATGTGAACCTGGGCATTATCAAATGCCAATGTCAGGGTTACCACGACTGTCAGCCTGGGTATTTCCTTCACCTGAGGGTCCAGGAAGATCAGTGTGACAGCGAATATGGGAATGAAAATGGACTCTCACTACTGATCAAGCAAAGAGTGAACTGTTAAAGATTTCTATATATTTTTTATTTATATCTTTTTATGTAAGCATGGATTGAAGCTGACTTGATGACACCTCACAACAACAACATGTCAGCCTGTTCTCTATGAAGCATGGTGTGGACCACATAATGTGAATTGGAACAATATTTATAGGGGAATCAGGGAACGTTTGTAAGGCTAAATTAAGTGCACCAAGCTCTGCTTGCTGAGGGGTGGCAAAACCTGCACAGCTTAAGGATTTCCAAATTTTATCTGCCTTCCAAGAAATGGCAGCCTTGTCTGATTTTCATGTAAAAATAATTAAAGTTTGTGGGGGTGGGCATTTATTAAACTTTAGTGATTAGGGACAGGGGGACCTGAGGAAGAAAGTTGAAAAGCTTGGAAAAGGAAGATGAAGTTTGATGCATTGTATAAAATCTGCCAGCGCAGACTGACAATGTAAGCTATTTTGTAATAATGTACAAAAGTCTTCTTTAGAAAGTGTAAGAGAGAGACATGGAAGATGACGACTGAGTGCACATACCAGAGGGACTCCACAGAAATCAGCACAGGAAAGTTACTAAGAGGGAAATTCCATACTGCTGGGTCACAGGAGAAGCATCACAAAGATAAGAATGCACCAATCCACTAGGCTTTGAGGAGCTGGGGGCTTTGGGTTTACCACAGTGCAGGCCAGCTAGGGTTTGACCTTAGACCTGCCACTGTCTCAGCCAGAGGCGGGATCATTTGAAGTTGGCACAAGGGCTATATCTCAACACAACCACAGCTTGCCACCGCTTCAGGGCAGGGTTTAAACCCCTCCATCCCCACAGTCAGGGATCAGGGTTCAGCTATATTGTTACTTTTGTTTCCCTCTATTCTCTCTGTACCCACAGTCTCAGCAAGCTTAGTTTGTTTTTTTTCCCATTTTTCTCTCACACACAATTGCCAACCTACAGACCACTTCCCTTAGCCAAGGGCATTTACACCTGCTATCCACCCTGTGGGGAGAGCTCCACCATCTGCAGCCTAACCTGAGACTGGAGAAATCCCGCCCACCCTCCACCAGTGGAAATCCCACCCACCATTTTCTGGGGGAAATTCCACGTGCTAGCCCTCTGCAGTGCTTAACACGTGGATGGGGAAATCCCGTCTACCTTCTTCAGGGGAAATCCTGCCTGAGTGGCTGGGGGAGCTCCTACCCATCCCCTGTGATCCCATGTGACTGAGAGAACTTCCTCCCACCTGCCATAGAGCCTCAAATGGCCTAAGGCAGGTTGGCCAACACTCACCAATACTCCATGCTGCTTCAGGTACCTCTGCCAAACCTCTGCAGTGATCTACCTGATTAGTGAAATTCCACCCACCATTCGCGGTGCTCTACACCAAAGTGGGCAACCCACCTACCTTCTGTGGCACTCCTGTTGCATCGGGTAGCCCTGCATGACCTCTGCAGCACCCAGAGCTGCCATGGACCACACCATTAGGGCTTCATGTGAGATCACCCAGTACAGCGCCATCCTTGTGGGTCCATGAGTTAGTTAGTTTATTGTGCCAACCTGTCCGATAAACACATTATTGAAGGGCAGAGGGATAAATGGCTCAGTGAGCCTTGTCTTTCGAGTTCTTGGGTATTTTGCTTTGTGATGGTCGCACAAGGGTGCAGCTGCCTTGACAGTTTCCTGCTTCAGCTTGCAAGGCTGACTTCCTGCAAGACATCCCCAAGGAGAAGCCATATGGACCTGCCCCGATGCAGCCCTGGGTGCTGGAGCACCCGTGTGGAGATCCCTGCCAGCGCTGAGATGTTTACATGTTCACTGACTCAGCTTTCCTCCTGCAGTCGGTATCATTGCGTCTGCTTTGTGAGCTGAAGGAGGACTTTGTGGACTGGTGTTGGACATATGGGTTAATGGGTGAATATTAGACTTCTGGGCTTGGGCAGCACTGGGTTGGGATGTTTTCTTGATGCAAAGTTAACCTTTATATAAAACTCTCTCTTTTACATGAGTTTGTGTGGATTTGTTTCTCTAAAGTACCCAGACTAATACATTCCACAACCACCCAACCAGCATCCCGTGAGAATACCATGCAACTTGCCCTCCAAATAACAGAATAGTGGTTGACCAGGGAGAGAGTGAAGCCACAGGAGGATAAAGCAGTAGTCCAATTCCATAGTGCAATTAGCTGCAGGCAGTTCGATGAAGCATTCCTATGAGCCTCCCAGAGAGAGTCAGTGCTCTTTGACTCCCTGGAAAATGGCACCTGACTCCTTTAAAACAACGCAACACAAACAGCAATCTGCCCCAACAACCCCAACGAAAAATCAGAAGAAACAAAAGGTAATGGCAAAAGATGTCCTGAACCTAACAACATGCATAGAAGAAGCAGACACTGATCTGCCACAGAAGGAACTTTTCAGAATGCTGCTTGGAGTCATACAGGATCTGAGGACAACAATACAGAAAAATGATGAAATGATAGAGGGGATAAAGACCATACAACAAAAGGAAATACAACAGCTTAGGGACGAGATAACAAAAACAAGTAGCAGACTTACCAACTTTGCCAATCGACTGGAGGAGGCAGAGAACCGCACCAGTGACCTAGAGGACAGCCAAGCAGACTTTAACAAACATGAACAAAAATCTAATAAGAACATCAGAGAAGCTGAAGAAAACTTAAGAGCTATGTCTGATGCTATGAATAGGAATAACATCAGAATAATTGGATTACTGGAGGAAGGCACAACAAAGAAGTCATCTGCAAAATTAGTGAGAGAATTCTTGGAGGAAAACTTCCCCAGCTTAATGAATGAAAAACAGGCAACCATTCAGGAGGTTTAAAGAACACCAGCCAGACTGAATCACAAGAAGTCGTCACCAAGGCACATAATAGTTAAACTATCCAACTTTGAGGAAACGGAGAAAATCATGAGAGCAGCTAGGGAAAAGCAAGCAATCACATTTAAAGATTCCCAAATAAGAATATGCTCAGACCATCAGCGGACACTATGAAGAAGAGGAGAGAGTGGAGAAACATATTCCAAAAATTGAAAGAAAATAATGCAAACCCAGGAATACTTTATCCAGCCAAATAATTGTTTTATATAAATCTATCAAAATAAATGGAGAAGAATCTTCCCAAACAAGGAAAGACTCAATGTACATTAAAAGAAACCCATCCCTACAAAAGATCCTTGCTGACTCAGTATGGGCAGAAGAACAGCACTCACCGAGCACAAATAAGAGACTGCCACATGGAACATCCCCACCCAAAGGGCAACAAAGAGAAAACAGACCCAAAGATAGCATCGGCTTAAGGGTGGAAAGAAGTCAAGAATGAAACACACACACAACGTACTGATAAGAAAGGGAGGTAGGAAAGCACCCAACACAAAAGGCATTAAGATGACATCACAGAGTCCACAGATGGAGGTAATAACCATGAATATCAATGGACTAAACTCTGGCATTAAAAGACTGAGGCTAGCAGACTGGCTTAGAAAACACAACCCATCAATCTGCTGCCTACAGGAGACACATCTCAAGGCTACAGACAAAAATAGGCTGAGAATCAAAGGCTGGAGAAAAACATACCAAGCAAACAGCAATTCAAAAAAAGCAGGGTTGCTATCCTAATCTTGGATAAAATTGACCTCCAAGTGCAAACCACAAAAAAAAAAAGAGAGACACTATATAATGCTCAATGGAACAGTAGACAAAGAACCACTAAGCACTTTGAACATATATTCCCTGAGCGAGAGATCTGCTGAATAAGTCAACCAAACACTCCAAAACATGAAAAAAGAAATCACAGGTCAACAATTATAGTAGGTGACTTCAATACACCACTCTCTGAGAAAGATAGATCACAGGGAAAGAAACTCAATAAGGAGGATAAAGATCTAAACACTAAAATTAGACAATTTGACCTGATAGATATTTACAGAGCTTGTCATAGAGATACCAAAAAAATTCGCATTCTTTTCAAACCCACATGGAACATATTTGAAGATAGACCACATGCTGGGGCATAAGGAAATATGCATAAATTTAAGTACATTTATATCATACAGATCTCTCTCTCTGACCACTGTGACCAAAGGCTGGAAATCAACAAAAGGAAGATGAAGAAAGCAAGAGCAAACAATTGGAGGATGAATAACTCTATTGAAAAAGGAATGTGTACTGGCCCAGATCAGAGATGAAATTAGAAAATTTCTAGAAACCAATTAGAATGAGAACACAATGCACCAAAACTTATGGGACACAGCAAATGCAGTTATTCAGAGGAAGTTTCATAGCAATACATGCACACATGAAAAAGGAAGGGAGATTTATGATTGATATGGTGGCACAAAATTTACAGCCACTAGAGCAGAGTCAACAGGTCAATTCTACTAATAGCAAAAGAAAAGAAATAATAAAAATCAAGGCAGAAATACATATAGGAACTGGAAACACAGGGAATCCAGGACAGATGATCCCTTCAGGACCAGTGGTGAGATTGGTGATACCAGGAGGGTGGGGTAGAAATGGAGAACCAATTATAAAGATCTACAATTTATAAATTATCAAGGGTTCATGAGGGAGGAGGGAGCAGGGAGGGAAGGGGAAAATGAGGAGCCGAGACCAAGGGTTCAAGTCGAAAATAAATGTTTTGAGAATGATGATGGCAACAAATATACATATGTGCTTGACACAATGGATGGATGGATGGATTGTGATAAGAGTTGTGTGAGCCTCCAATAAAATGATTTAAAAAACAATTAAACAGAAAGTGGAAGAAAAATTTGTTGGGGGTTGAACCCAAACAACTGAAAGCACCTCTGCCGACCCTTACGGAGCTCTGGTGGTATAGTGACTAAGTGTTGGATTGCGAATGGCACAGTCAGCAATTTGATCCTTGCAGCAGTTCTGCTGGAGAAAGTCTGGACTTTCTACTCCCATAAACAGTTCCAGTCTCAGAAACCCACAGGTGTGGCTGTAAGTCAGCATTGGCTCAGTGGCAGAAAGTTTTTTGGGGAGGTTTGCCTACCCTTGATGATCAATGTTGCAATTAAATCTACGGTTTGAGTAAAACTTGTTGAATAAGAAACACTAATAAATAATCACCCCCAAAAGTGAAGATCAGAAGTAAATTGGCCCAATAACCCAGTGGGGCTACATGATCTATTAAAAAACGATAAGAATAACAGGGTGACTTAAGGGAACTCAGCCCAGGTGGTGTCACGGTTCTGCGTTGGGCTGCAGTCTGCACGGTAAGCAGCTCAAACCCACCAGGAGCTTGGTGTGAGAAAGACTGGGCTTTCAACTCCCATAAACACTTACAGTCTCAGAAACCCACAGGAGATCACTGAGTCAGCATTGACTCGATGGCAGTGAGTTTGTTTTGGAATTTGGTTTAAGGAAACTCAGTGTAATTGGCGAGTCTCTAAAGAGTTGTCAACTAATTGAAATACTTGTAGAGCCGGGGGAGATAACTGTGGAGGAGATGACATATCTGTATCTCCCATAATGTTTCAAACAAATTGGATAAATTGTCCAGCAATGAGTCCAAGTAAAGGGCTGTCCCAGAAACTTTTGTAAATAATTGAAAGTAAGTGGACCCTAGTGTATCAATTTTTGGGGTAGGGGTGGTGTCAGATAGAGTGGGTTCCAAGGATATAACCTAAATAGAATCACGGCTGTTGTACTTGAGCCTTTTCAGGAGCTACTTTCAAACCATATCGTTGTCTAAACCTTAAAACATGCAGCTACATTTGAAGAAGTTGAGCTCTCTTCTTGAGTTGCAGCGAGTATCATCCATGTAATGAAGTATAATAGCATGTGGGAAAGCTTACCATAAGGCAACAAGGCCTGATACATATGATGCTCACACATAGTATGGCTGTATAAAACATTCTCTGCAGCAAATCTTCCCATTGAAACCTCGGAATAGGTTTACTGCTATTTAGTACAGGTACAGAAAAGGCAAAAGGTTTTGCAACTTGTGGATGCAAGGGAAGGGTAAAAAGCAATCTTTTCAGTCTTTTACTGTAACGGGCCCATCTGCCAGTATAGCCACGGGGCTAGGGAGCCCTGGAGGTTACACTTGTTGGACGACAGCATAAATAGCTTGAAGATCATGAAGAAGGCACCACGTTCCAGATTTTCTTTTCTTTTTTTCGGTATAGTGAAAATGGAAGTGCCCCAAGGACTAGGTGAGAGTTCTAATTGCTTTGGACCTAGTGGTGAATTTGTTTTAGCTTCCCCCCTTTTAGGCACCACTGCTTGACTTGGATAGGAGTGTCAGTAATCCAGGTGAGTTTAAAAGAAAACACCTCTAAAATAACAGGGACTCCATTATCTAAATTAGTGAAAGATTGCCATGAATACAGATCCTGGAATTCCATATGCCAGACAGTATACTCAACAGGGTTAGCTAAAGTTTTGACTAATATTTTCCAATTATTTCATGATTATTTCCGAAGGCTTTTTGATCCTGCCAATAGTAAAGGGATGGTGCATCCCATTTTCTCTAATACTCGTTCTTAATTCTTTGAATACAGAAAAGAGAAAGGGCTTGTGGACGCGCTGTCCCTCTTGAATGACTGCAGAGAAGTTAGAGGCTCTCACAGCATCAGGATCTCCTAGCGGTAAGCCTTTTGACAGACATTGTTCAACTCAAGAGAGTTGTCATGACTGCATCAGACCTGGGGTTAGAGGTGGAGATGGGCTAGGAAATGGAATGAAAAGAGCAGTGGCTCCCTTCTTCTCTGGTTCAAATTTTCTAGAGGGGGTTTTCTCATGAATCTTCTCTTTCTGATTTATAATTTGTGAATAGTCAGGGGTATATAAGGGAAGTAAAACAGTTCAAATGAAACTCCAAGTTGTAAAAACTGGCACAGGAATAGGTTGTCTTTGATCGAATCTTTGCTTACAGATTTTACCAACTTGTTCCCAGAGTTCAATATCTACTATTCCTTCCTTTGGGAACCACAGTCAACCCTGACAAACAGAAGCAGTTGATAAAGTGTCTTTTCATTTCCTGTACAGTAGGCAGCTTTAAGGAGCTACTGGTGGGTCTTTAAAGTAAACCCTTTGAGCAGCGGTTCTCAATCTGTGGGTCGCCACCCCTTTGGGGGTCAAGCGACCCTTTCACAAGGGTCACCTAAGACCATCGGAAAACACATATTTCTGATGGTCTTAGGAACCAAGACCTTGCTCCTCTATCTGTCTCCAGGCGGGTCCACCCACATGCAGATACATCCACCTAGGAGTACCTGGCGTGAAGATTGTTACCCATGCTACACCATGCTTCAAGACAAAATTTCATTTATTTGTCATTAGAAATAAATATTTCACAATGTATAATTACATATTTTTGTGATTAATCACTATGCTTTGTGTTCAATTTGTAACAATGAAAATACATCCTGCATATCAAATATTTACATGATGATTCATAACAGTAGCAAAATGACAGTTATGAAGTAGCAATGAAAATAATTTTATGGTTGGGGGTCACCACAACATGAGGAGCTGTATTAAAGGGTCATGGCATTAGGAAGGTCGAGAACCACTGCCTTTGAGGCTGTGTTAATTCCTGCCCCATGCTGGAAATCCCTTTCTTATCCTATGAGCATTGGTCCCCTTTTCAAAGAGCAAGCGAGGACTGACCCTCACTGGAATTCCCCGGGATGAGAAGGTGTTGCTTCCATTTTCACTATGGTGCTTGGGTTCAGTGGTATCATGCCAGGGTCAACAATTGTAGCATTCCAGCCAGCTGGAAGCTACCTGAGACGCATGGAATAACTACTCAAAACATGAGATTTGAGTCCTGAGGGGAAGGGAAAAGGACTCATAGGCAAGACCTTCTGTAGGAAGTTAACAAAAGTATAAACACCGTCTATTCTGTGGCACAAAGACTTCAGTCTCGAGATGTTCTCACATTCTGACCTGAGGGATTCCTGCTATCTGCAATAAGGACTCTCCTTATCACTCAGCGTTTGCATCAGGTTCCTGGCACATGCAAACAGTCACGCATTCATGGTTTATTAAAAGTCTTTGCACCCAAGTAACCCTCCCAGGGGAAGCAAGACAATGTTTCCTTACATCACATAAAAGATGAAATATTTAGGAATAAACCTCAAAAAGACCAATACAAAGAAAACGACAGAATACTATTAAGAGAGAGAGAGAGACCTACATAAGTGGAAGAAAATCCTATGTTCATGGATAAGAATTTACCATTGTGAAAATGATAATACTACCCATAGCAATCTACAAATATAATGCAATTCTGATCCAAATCCCAACTTTATTCTTTAAATAAATGGAAAAACTAATTACCAATGTCATATGGAGAAGGAATAAGTCTAGGATAAGTAAGGAGCTCCTTAAAAAATAGTAAAAATAGTCTAAGACTGATACAATGATAGAGACCTAGGCTAGAAAACCTAGAACTAAATAAATAAATCCACCCACAGGAAACAGGTATTCTTTTGAGCTCAAACATCAGAGCAATTGTGAGGATGGAACAGAACCAGGCAGTGTTTCTATCTGCTGGACACAGGGTCACTGTGAGTCTGAACTGATGCCTAACGACAACACAGGCAACTGATGTTTGACAAAGGGCCAGCCACCATTAACTAGGAAAAAGACAGCCTCTTCAACCAATGGTGATAGCAAAATTGGATCTCTAGCTGCAGTTGCTCCTTACACAAACATGAACTCAAGAGGATTTAGAGATCTAAATGTAAATCCCAGCGCTATAAGAATCATCAGTGAGCAAACTGGGACCAACTTAAGGGCCCTTTTGTAGGCCATACACATACTACAAAATATAATAAAGAAAGAAAACAAACTCGATGCCTAGAACCTACTACAAATGAGGCACTTGTGTGCATAAAAAAAATTCATCAAAAGAGTAAAAGGAGAGCCCAAGGACTGGGAAAAACTTTTTAGCACTGGTACAATGGACAGGGGACTAATTACTATAGAGTTTTGCAACACTTCAACTAGAAAAAAAACTAAATAATCCAATTAAACAGCGCACAAAGACATGAACAGAGAGTTCAAAAAATTTACATTCAAATGAATAACAAGCCTAGCCATCTGGGAGCTGTAAATCAAAATTATGATGTGATATCACCTAATGCCCAATTCTAAAAAACAGAAAAGAAATGTTGGTGAGGAAGTAGAGAGATTAGAATGCTTATATACTGCTGGTGGGCTTGTAAACCTGTACAAAAATTGTAGAAAGTGATATGGCGCTATCTAAAACAAGTGAGACTAGAAATCTCATATGTCCTGGCAATACCACTACTGGATATATACCCACCAAACAGTCTTAGGCTCTCCCATGCTCATTGCAGCACACTTCATCTGACCACCCGTGGAAGAATGGATAAAGGAAATCTGGTACAGAAATACAATAGAGTCCTATGCATCCTTGAAAGACAATGAAAAACTTCACAATATGGATGGACCTGGAAACAATTATGGGGAGCGAATTTAGTCAATCACAAAAGCACATCTGTTCTCAGGTCAAGTGCTCTTCTAATCCAGTCTCCCAAGCAATGAGGTAGTGAGGTTGCCTAATGCCCATGATCACTCCCTTTATTTGTACATCTTTAAAACCACTCGTTCAGAATAGGCCTCACCTCAGCTGAGGTCAGTTTCTTGTGTTTGGGGAGAGGGAGCAGATCATTCAGTTCCTGCCATACAGCTTCGTTCCACTGGTACCCTAAATCAACAGACACTCCTACAATGCTGTTCAGTGAACCTTAATGGAAAGCCAAGTCCAGAAGTGGTGAGGAGGAGGAGGACATGCCTGTGTTTTGTTCTTCAGGATCTAAGTTTATCTGTGCACTGAGCACATAAGAATTTTAAAATCCCTCTCATAGGAAGACCTTTTTTGCTTAAAGTTCAAACATAAAATCAATATTCCATTGTGTGTAAGTATGCATCATATGATAAAAATAAAAGTGTTTACAATTTCTCTTTTTCATACATTCAATGAAGAGAATTCTGTCCTTGCACATTTTGTTCCTGGACTTTATTCCAAAGATCAGGGTAATGGTTTAGAGAAAGAAATGAAACAAGCCAGGATTTGTATGATTTATTTACATTTGAAAGGGCAGAAGATTACTAAAATAAGAAAAATTAAGGTAGGTTACATATAAGCATTTAAGGTAATTTTGAGAGGGCTAGAGATTGGAAGTATCTGCTATGTCATAATGAGTGAGAATTTAGGGAGGTAAATGAATGAGAACTGTTTTTTAAAAGATGGCTTGCTGTTCATTATGACTGGTATGTATGAAATATAAATTATTTTACATTTGTACTTGGATTGTAGACATCTGGAATGTAACACCAAGCTAAGATTGCGATGAGGTTAATTGGCTTTATATAGGCTACATTTGATGGATAACATCACATTTTAGCCACAGTGTGGGAAAGTGGTAGAAGTATAAACTGGTACTGCCACTTTGAGGTATAATTTGGTAGTTCTAGTAAAATGAAGATGTTAATAACATACAAGTATAGGATTTCCAAGGAGCCTAGATGACATAGTGGGTTATGTGTTGGGCTCCTAATAGCAAGGTCTACAGTTTGAACCCACCAGCCACTCCTTGGGAGAAAGATAAAACTGTCTATTCCTGTAAAGGTTTACAGCCTCAGAATTCCTAGTGAAGAGTCCAGCTCTGTCCTATATCTTCACTATGAGTCAGAACTGACTCAATAACAGGGGATATAGAGGTTGTTAGTACTTCCAACAAGATGGTAGACTAGGCAGACATGCTATAAAGACCTGCTAAAGCAAAGACACAAGATACCAAATGACACGGATACCGAAGATAAAACCCTGGCACCCTGAGCTTCAGCGGTAAAGGATAGAGAAGTTGATTGACTAGAAGTTGAGTAGAAGCAATGAGCGGAGAGGGAGACAGACAAAACAGATGAATTATCAGGTGACCTGACACAGAGCAGTCATCTCAAATGTCCTCAGTTGGTGGCTGATGACCAGAAAGGTATACAACACTCTCCTTGTTACTAGAAATGTGGTCAGTCTCCACCATCTTGACCCTATGGCCAGGGATGTCCACCCCAGCCCTGTACAACTGTACAATTCCTGCTCCACCATCTTCAATATTGCCTCATCAGACCAGCAGATTGTACAGTGCTATACAAGCATACTGTCCCTAAGAGCCTCTAGGCAGGCAAGAATATTTTCCATAACTATCTGCTCTGCTGCCAGTTGCCCTTAAGTACAAAATAATTCCTTGCAGGAACAAATATCCTGACCTCAGCCATTCTCTGAACCAGCAGGAATTACTTTCAGATCAGGTGCCTCTACCCAGATACCATCTAGGCCAGCAGAAATTCCATTTGGGATTGGGTGTCCAGCCACTTCCTCCCCACTCTCACCGTGAGCTCCTTGGTTACCAAGTGCCCTGCCCACAATAGTTTTCTGCTCTCTGTGTCTTAAACCAACCCAAATTTTATCCTACCTTTGTCTACACACACATACACACACCCCATTATTTTGTTTTCCTTCCTTTGTTTTTTATATTCCTTTCTCAGCTTTCTATTTTTCTGTCTGCTTCCAATTTTCTTTCTTTTTTTACACTCTATCTTCTTATTTCTTTATTTCATAGTTTTTCCTTACCAGATAGCCTCTTATCTTAGTATCTGTTATTTTTCTCCTTCCTTAGTTTGGTTTCATATGTTTTTCTTTATTTTGCCGTGTTCATTTTCATAACCTTTGTAGTACTTAAATTATTTTTTTAATCACTGTTGTTTGTCTGCTTTCCTCTGCTTGTGTTTTTCTTCTTTATGTGCTGCTTTACTTTTTTTCTTGTCCCACCAGTTGGGAAACAGAAACTTTTCCTACAGGGTCCAGACACATCCATACTTCCTTCAGCATCACCTAATGGTCAAGGACCATAATCTTCTCCGGTACCACTTGATCAATGTTAGATACTGACCAACACAAGCCAAACCCATCATCAACTGGATCACACAACCAGTGAACAGAGAACTGTGCACACACCACATTCTCTATCATACCCACCAGGATGAATTGCTTAAAAACACATGAATTTATATCTCTACATTGTTTATAGCTCTACAGAGAAAGAGGGACCAGACTTCAACCCAGTGCTCCAAGGTGTGAATGCAACATGCCAATGTGGAGTAGGGAACCAGTGGAGAGGTCTGGGGGGCTGGTCCCAGTCCCAAATACTAAGTGGATGCCTGCCCCTCCCCCAAGAAGAAATTATTTCAAAGGATGACATTGCATCCGCAGCTCCGGGAGAGGGACATAGCTAATGGGAGCACATGGGAGCAGATGAAGGGGGAGGAGGAGAGACTGGAGCACATCCTGGCCCACCTGGCCTTGAGGATGATGACCCCAATTAGAGCAGCCAGTCCACAGAGAG
>NW_022111376.1:990873-1027448 GCF_000313985.2 Echinops telfairi
AGATGTTGGACAGGGCAAGTTATGACAAAATAATAATTTATAAATTATCAAGGGCTCATGAGGGAGGGGGGAGCGGGGAAGGAGGGGAAAAATGAGGACCTGATGCCGGGGGCTTAAGTGGAGAGCAAATGTTTTGAGAATGATGAGGGCAATGAATGTACAAATGTGCTTTCACAATTGATGTATGTATGGATTATGATAAGAGTTGAATGAGCCCCTAATAAAATGATTAAAATAAAGAAAAAAAACACATGAATATACAACCAACAATTAAATACAAACACAGGAACACCATAATTTGTTGGAGAGAACAGACAATTCCAGTTGATACCAAGAAACAAGATAAAATGGCTCAAACAAGTGACCAAAGCACAGAGCCAGGCGACCTTTCTGAGAAAGAAATGACATTGGAACTACCTGATAAGGCATTCGAAAGATTTATATTTAGGTATTTTTAACAGACTGAGAAAAATATCAAGAAAGTTGCAGACGAAAATTGATGAAAACACAGACAAAACTTGGAAGAATTCAGGAAAACACTAGAACTGACAAAATAAATAAAAAATTAGTAACCATACAAATTATCAAATAGAATTCCATAGGATTAATACTAACATTTCAGAAATGGATAATGCTTTGAACAAGCAAAGGAGTAGAATTGAATCCATAGAAGTCAAAATTAGTGAACCAGAAGACAAATATCTCAATACTAATCTGTCAGCAGAACTATCAAAAAACCATGAACCAAGTCTAAAATTCATGTGGGACATCATTAAGTATAATAACTTATGTGTGATAGGAATTCTGGAACAAGAAAGGGCCAAAGAAAGAAAGAAACCTTAAACATTTGTAAAAGAATTGTTGGAAGAAAATTTTGCTAATATCATGAAAGATGAGAAGATGGTAAGGACAGAATCCTATAAGCAGTTCTGGAACAGTGAAAAGTTACATACAAAGGAGAAAAAATAAGACTAATATGTGATTTCTCAGCAGAAACCATGCTGCCAAGATGGAAATTGGATGATGACAAATATGAAACTTTGAAAGAAAAAAATTGGCACCTAGGAATCATATATCTCACAAAATTGTCAAATGTTGCTGTCAATTATTAAGTGCCACCAAGTCAGTTCTGACTCAATGAATTTATGTACAACAGAAGAAAGCGCTGCTTAGTACTGCACCATCCTCACAATTGTTTTTACTTTAGTTCATTGTTATAACCACTATGTCAATCCATCTCAATGCATGCCTTCCTTTTTAACACCGACCCAGTAATTTACCAATATGATGTTCTTTTCCAGGGGCTTATCTCTCCTGATAACGTGTCCAAAGTACATGGCATTAAGTATCACCATCCTCAAATCAAAAAAGCATTCTGGCTGCATTTCTTCCAAGATAGAATTGCTTGTTCTTCTGGAACTCAAGTGTACTTACAGTATTTCTCCCCAACAATAGAATTCAAATGCATCATCTCTTCTCCAGTTGTATTATTCATTATCCAGATTTCATATACATCTAAAGTGATTGAAAATACCATGGATCATCTTATATGGACCTTAATCCTCAGAGTGATATTTTTCCTTTAATATTTTATAGAGGTAAAAAAAAATATTTTATAGAGGTATTTTACAATAGATCTTTTCAATGTAGTACGACATTTGATTTATTAGTTGCTGTATCCGTAAGTGTTGATTGAGAGTTCAAGTGAAATAAAATTCTTAAAAACAACCTTTTTCCTGTGTGAATTAGTTGGTTTAACATAGCAGATCATAGTTTTACATTCAGCAATTTATACACAATCTGATTTAACTTATCCATTGTGATTCTCTCAATGTACAATCATTTATCACCACTAGTCTGTCAGTTTGTCATACTGTGGTGGATTGTGTGTTGCTGTGATGCTGGGATCTAGATCACGTATTTCAAGTGCCAGCAGGGTCACCCAAAGGGAGCAGCTTTCAGAAGAGCTTCCAGACTAGAACAGACTACTAAGAAGGAATCGACTGTCCACTTCTGAGGAACTAAAGACTGAAAATCTTATGGACAGAATCCAAACATTGATACATACTGAAAACCTCATGAAAAGAAGGAAAATCATGTCCAAGACAGTGCCAGAAGATAGGACCCAAACCAAACCAAAATCATGGCCATTGGGTCAGTGCTGACTAATGGTGACCTCCTGTGGGTTTCCAAGACTGTAACTGTCAGCGGAACCGTTGGTAGTTTCAAATTGCTGACCACAAGGATCACAAAAGAAGAGGAGCTGCCTTCTCAAAGTCCATGAGGATAATGTGAATTCTGTTGGAGTAAACCTTTGGGGCCTGCATTTGCTGATGAGACATAACTCAAAATGAGAACCAATACCTGTTTGTTGTTGTTGGGTTTCATCCAGTCGGTTTCAACCCATAGCCACCCTGCGCCCCACAGAATGAATCACCGCCTGGTCCTGCCCCAGCCTCACAAGATATTCCTATTGCAGCCACTGTGTCGATCCATCTCCTTGAGGGCCTTCCTTCTTTTTGCTGCCCTTCCACTTTACCAAGTATGATGTCCTCCTCCAGGGACTGGTGTCTCCTGATGAACTCTTGCCATCCTTGCTTCTAAGGAGCACTCTGGCAATACTTTTGTCAATACAGATCGGTTTGCCTTTTGGTAGTCCATGGTACTTTAGATATTCTTCATCAGCACCACAATTCAAATGTATTGATTATTCTGTGGTTGTCCTTATTCAATGTCCAACTTTCACATACATATGATGTAATTGAAAATATCATGGCTGGAGTCAGACACACTTTAGTCTTCAAAGTAGCATCCTTTCTTTTCATACTCTAAAGAGGTCTTATGCAGCAGACTTACCTAATGCAACCCATCTTTGGAACTCTTGACTGCTGCTTCGAGCATTGCTTGTGGATACAAGCATGCCAAATTCTTGGACACCTTCAACCTTTCGTCTATTTTTCATGGTACAGTTAAGAGGATTTTGGTCATCTTTGTATTGAGTCGTAATCCCTGCTGAAGGCTACAATCCTTCATCTTCATCAGCAAGTGCTTCACGTCTTCCTCACTTTCAGCAAGCAAGGTTGTGGCATCTGCATATACAAAAAACTCATTGTCATAGAGTCAATGTGACTCATAGCGAGCCTCTGTGGGTTTCTTAGACTGTAGCTGTTTAGACTGTAACTGTTTATGGGAGTAGAAAGTCCTGTCTTTCTCCCGCAGAGCTGCTAGTGGTTTCAAACCACCGACCATGCAGATCACAGTCCAACATGTAACCATTACACGAACAGGCCTCCTTCGACTGTATATAGAAGGCTCTTAATAAGTCTTCCTCCAATCCTGATGCCGCATTTTTCATCATATAGTGCAGCTCCTCTGATTATTTGCTCAGCACACAGATTGAATAAATATGGTAAGGATATACAACTCTGACATATGCCTTTCCTGATTTTAATCCATGCAGTTTTCCCTTGTTCTGTTCTAACAACTGCCTCTTGATCCATGTACTAGTTCCGAGTGAGCATAATAAAATGTCCTGGAACTCCCATTCTTCTCAAAGTGATCCTCAGTTTGTTATGGGTCACACAGTCAAATGCCTTTGCATAGTCAATGAAACACAAGTAAACATCTTTCTGATAGTCTCTGCTTTGAGCCAAGATTCACCTGACATCAACAATGATAACCTTTGTTCCAAGTCTGCTTCTAAATCTGGCCTGACTCTCTGGTCACTCCCTGTCAAAGCACTGCTAGAACTAACTGTTGCTGGATGATCTTCAGCAAGATTTTACTTGTGTGCAGTATCAATTATATGTTTGTAATTTGAACATTTTGTTGAGTCACCTTTTTTTTTTGAATGGGTACAAATATGGATCTCTTACAGTTAGTTGACCAAGTAGCTGTCTTACAAATTTCTTGACATAGACAAGTAAGTAAGCTTCATAAGCTTGTGGAAATATTTCAATTTGTATTCTATCAATTACTGGATCCTTGTTTTTGGCTAATGATTCAGTGCAACTTGGACTTCTTCCTTCAGCACCATTCACTGGCTCATTGCTCATTTGAAATAGTGGAATATTGACTAGTTCTTCTTGGTACAGCGACCCTGTCTACCCTTGCCCTCTTCTTTGGATGCTCCTGCATCATTCAATATTTTGCCATAGAATCTCTTGATATTGCAACTCAAGGCTTGAAATTTTCTTGAGTTCCCCCAGTTTCAGATATGCTGAGCCTTTCCTTCCTTTTTGGTTTTCTGACTCTAGGTCTTTGCACATTTCATTATAATATTCAAGCTGCCCTTTGAAATTTTTCATTCAGCTCTTCGACTTCATCCATTCTTCCATTTGCTTTAGCTACTCTATGCATAAGAACAGTCGTGTATGACACTCACTTTCACCACCTATCTTTCTTTTGAATGACTTTTGGTTTTCTTCAAGAATAATTTTCTTGATGTCTTCCCACAGCTCATCAGGTCTCTGTCAATAGTGTTCAATGAAGCAAATAAGTTCTTGAGATATTCTTGAAATTCGATGAAATATCAAAAGATCATATTTTGATTATCTTAGACTTGTTTTCATTTTCCTCAGCTTTAACCTGAACTTACATATGGATATGGACAATTGATGGTCTGTTCTACAGTAAGTGCTGGCCTGGTTTTAGCTACTAATATTGAGGTTCTCCATCATCTCTTCTCACAGGTGTAGTCAAATTCATTTCTGTGTATTCCATCTGAAAAATCCATGTGCCTTTCGTGTTGTTGAAAAAGGGTATTGAAAAAAGGTATTTGCTATGAACAAGTCATTGGTCTTGCAAAGTTCTATAATGCAATCTCCAACTTCGTTTCTATCACCAAGACCATATTTTTCAACTACTGTCCCTTGCTCTCTGTTTCCAACTTTTGCATTCCAACCACCAATAATTATCAAATGCATTCTGATTACATGTTTTTTTTAATATTGTTTTATTAGGCGCTCATACAACTCTTATCACAATCCATACATACATCAATTGTGTAAAGCACATTTATACATTCATTGCCCTCATCATTCTCAAAACATTTGCTCTCCACCTAAGCCCTTGGCATCAGCTCCTCATTTTTCCCCCTCCCTCCCTGCTCCCCCCTCCTCATGAACCCTTGATAATTTATAAATTATTTTGTCTTACCTTGCCCTGTCCAACATCTCCCTTCACCCACTTTTCTGTTGTCTGTCCCCCAGGGAGGAGGTTATATGTAGATCCTTGTAATCGGTTCCCCCTTTACAACCCATCCTCCCAGTATTGCCACTCACACTACTGGTCCTGAAGGAATCATCTGCCCTGGATTCCCTGTGTTTCCAGTTCTTATCTGTACCAGTGTACATCCTCTGGTCTAGCCATATTTGCAAGGTGTAATTGAGATCATGATAGTGGGGGTGGTGGGAGGAAATATTTAGGAACTAGAGGAAAATTGCATTTTTCATCGTGGCTACATCGCACCCTGACTGGCTCATCTCCTCCCCAAGACCCTTCTGTAAGGGGATGTCCAGTGGCCTACAAATGGACTTTGGGTCTCCACTGCACACTCCACACCTCATTCACAATTATATGATTTTTTGTTCTGATGATGCCTGATACCTGATCCCTTCGACACCTCGTGATCGCACAGGCTGGTGTGCTTCTTCCACGTGGGCTTTGTTGTTTCTGAGCTAGCTGGCTGCTTGTTTACCTTGATTGCATGTTTGATGAATTTCTGACTGAAGAAATTGATAGAATTCTTCTGTTTTTATTACTAATTTTTGTAGTTGGTGCATAAACTTGAATAATAGTTGTATTCGTTGAATTAATTTTTTCCCAAGATATTTTTAGTGTTTATTCAAGTTCATTTAGCTGGACTTTTCTTCTTTTTTAAAATACTTTTATTGGGAGCTCTTACATCTCTTATCACAATCCATACATTCCTCTATTGTGTCAAGCACATTTGCATATATGCTGCTATTATCATTTGCAACGCATTCTCTTCCCACCAGAGCCCCTGACATCAGCTCCCCATTTCTTCCCCCTCCCTCCCCTGTCCGCCCTCCCTCACGAACCCAACCCGTGAAAAGTTATAGATCATTTTTTCCATATCTTTTATCATCCTCCGTCGCCCCTCACCCACTTTTCTATTATTCGTCCCCCTGGGAGGGGGTTCTACATTGATCCTTGTGATACATTCCCCCTTTCTCCCCCAACCCTCTTCCAATCTTCCTGGTATCTCTACTCTTCTTGTTGGCCCGGAGTGTTTATCTATCCTGGATTCCCTGTTCATTGACAGTTTTTTGAAAATGAATCCAACACCATTTCTCTTGATTCTGTCAATTCCAGCATAGTAAATCATGAGATTTTCTGATTCAAAATGGCCCATACCAGTCCACTTCACGTCACTAATAATAAGGATATTGATCTTTATACATTTTATTTCATTTTTGATGACTTCCAACTTTCTGAAATTCATGCTTCACACATTGCAAGCTCCAATCATTAGCAGATTTTTGCAGCTGTTTCTTCTTGCTTTCACAGCAAATTAGAGACAGCGGGCTCTCCTCCCACAGGCTTTACCCCACTCATTTCACCACAGTCAACTCCACTCAAAGATGGCCCATCCTCTGGCGCCATTTCTGACAATGCTCTGCTTCCTTTCATCAGACCTTCAGTATCTGACAATGTTTCAAAGCTTATGCATAAGGTTTTCAGTGGCTCCTTCCTCTGACGTGGGGAGCCGATTTCCTTCTTCGTTGTCTTCTCTAAGCCTGGAAGCTCTGCTGAACCCTGTTCACTTTAGATCACTATGCTGGCATTTGAAATACCAATGATGTGGCTTCCTGCATCACAGCAGCACACAAGTCACTGCAGCATGACGAACGGACAGACAAGTGGTAGGGTTCATGAGTAGTCATGCCAATGTTGGGGTACTGCAGTTTACCATTGACTTTAATCACAGGACTAAGGGACAACCTAAGGAATCTCCTGGATTCCAGACATAGTCTTCTTTTTCTCCCTTACATAATATCAATCTGATTTCCTCTTGGTAATAAAGATCAATCACACCACTCAATACAGTAATCCCCTGCTTTTCCTGCTGATCCAGTGGCATGTACACAATACTTCTACCCAAACTACCATCCATGGACTTATAGTATACCATATCCACCAGCACAGTATTCCACTCAGTTCTTTCTCCAATAGGCAGGAACCAAGGGGTACAAATAGGAGTGGAACTTCCCATCAACACCTCTAGCAACCCACATCCAACATTTTTGCTTCTTCTCCCTCTGCCACTATGCTTTGGGGGGTCTGGAGGTCTTAGTTCCAAAGGGAGGCATACTCCCAACTGGAAACACAGTTTCCTGGCTACTTTGGGCTTCTCTGTGCATGCATCATTCAATATTTTGCTTATAGAATCTTTCGCCACCGCTTGTCTGTCAGTCTGTCATACTGAGGTGGTTTGTGTGTTGCTGTGATGCTGGAAGCTAGATCACTGGTATTTCCAATGGCAGCAGAGTCGTCCAAAGTGAACAGCCTTTAGCAGAGCTTCCAGACTAAGAGCAGACAACAAAGGACTGGGATCCTCAATTCTTATGAAGAAGCCACTGAAAACCTTATCCATAGCTTTGAAGCATTGGCAAATATTGAACGCCTACACAAATTGGCAAAAGTATGTGCACATAAATCAGTGGAAGAGAATAGAGTCCAGAAATAAACACAAATATAGTCACATGTTTTAAATAGTTTAATTGATCCATAATTAACATATCATACGATTCAATCATTTAATCCACCACAATCAACTTGGAAACATTTTCTTCGCTCTTGTACTCATTGTTATTAACTCTCCACTTCCCTCACATGGTGGTTTGTTTTCTAATTTATTTTTAAAATCATTTTACTGGGGGCTCGTACAACTCTTATCACAATCCATCCATCCATCCATTGTGTCAAGCACGTTTGTACATTTGTTGCCATCATCATTCTCAAAACATTTTCTTTTTACTTGAGCCCTTGGTATCAGCTCCTCGTTTTTCCCCTCCCTCCCCTACCTTCCTCATGAATCATTTATAAATTCTTATTTTTTCATGTCTTACACTGATCGATGTTTCCATTCACCCACTTTTCTGTTGTCTGTCCCCCAGGGAGGGGTTTATATGTAGATCACTGTGATCGGTTCTCCCTTTCTCCCCCCACCTTTCCCTTCCCCTCCTGGTATCACTACTCTTATTATTGGTCCTGAGGGGTTTATCTGTCCTGGCTTCTTTGTGTTTCCAGCTCTTATCTGTACCAGTGTACATCCTCTGGTCTAGCCAGATTTGTAAGGTAGAATTGGGGTCAAGATATTGGGTGGGGGTGCGAACATTGAAGAACTAGAGGAAAGTTGTATGTTTCATTGGTGATATTCTGCACCCTGACTGGCTTGTCTCTTCCCCACGACCCTTCTCTAAGGGGGTGTCCAGATGCCTACAGATGGGCTTTGGGTTTCCACTTCGCACTCCCCCTCATTGACAATGATATGATTTTTTGTTCTTTGATACCTGATACCTGATCCCATTGACACCTCCTGTTCACACAGACTGGTGTGCTTCTTCCATGTGGACTTTGTTGCTTCTCAGCTAGATGGCCACTTGTTTAACTTCAAGCCTTTATGACCCCAGACGCTATATCTTTATAGCTGGGCACCATCAGCTTTCTTCAGCACAGTTGCTTATGCACCCACTTTGCCTTTGGTGATCCTATCGGCAAGATGAGCATCATGGAATGCCAGTGTAATAGAACAAAGTGTTCTTGCATTGAGGGAGTCCTTGAGGAGAGGCCCAATGGTGTTTTTAAAGAGGTTAAAAGATAATCTAAAGAGAAAGAATAGTAATTTTTATTGGTGCTAGAACAATTGGATGTCCATATGCAAAGTAATTGAAAAGGAATCTACTTTACAATGGCTACCTTTTAAGTCAAAATGAATCATAGTCCTAAATGTAGAACAAAACTTCTAAAACAGTGGTTCTCAACCTTCCTAATGCCATGATCCTTTAATATAATTCCTCATGTTGTAGTGAACCCAACCAGAAAATTATTTTCGTTGCTACTTCATAACTGTAATTTTGCTACTTTTATGAATCAGGCGACCCCTGTGAAAGGGTAGTTCAACCCCCAAAGGGGTCACGGCCCACAGACTGAGAACTGCTGTTCTAGAAGAAAGAACAAGAGGGCCTGTAATCTCAGTCTGTGGGCCGCAACCCCTTTGGGGGTTGAACGACCCTTTCAGTGAATCAAAACCTCACTTGCCAAAGGCTGGGGGACTTAGCAGGGAGAAAGAGGGAGGGAACTGACAGGCTTGAAAGGTGCACAGTGCTTTTCTCACCAGCTCTCAGCCAGCTCCACTCCCCTGCGTTCTCCTCACTGCCAGTGGCAAACCTCTCGAGTGCTGGTGACCAGACCTGGGTGTGGATCTCCATGGTGTCACCAACCAGGCCTCAGTCTGGGCCCCCAGGTGATCACCAGAGATCAGGCTCAGGTGCAGACAGCCACAGCCCCAGAGACCAGGTCTCAGCACAAACCTCCATGGTGTCAGACCAGGAATTGGCGTGTCCCCCAGTGGAGCTGGCAGCTAGGCCCAGGCAGCCCCCCTGCAGGGCCAACAAGCAGTCCTCTCAGTGACACAGGACCCACATGGACCAACCCCTGCCTGCCCCAGGCACACATCTGGCACCCCAACCTTTTTATTATGGTTTGCTCAAATGGCAGGGAGGAGCAGGAAAGAAGGACACGTGGAAACAAGAAACCCAAGGAGGGAATGAAAGATTGGATTAGGACCAGTGTGTATACATTGTTGCACAGAGAGTTACCCTGGGTTCTCCAGAGAAGCAAAATCAGTGAGATATATACTTCAGGTGGGATATACTCACGGCCATATGTCAGTTCTCATGGATTGGTCTTAATTTCCTTAAGCTTCAACCTTAACTTACATCTGAGAAATGGATGGTCTGTTCCACAGTTGGCCCCTGGCCTCATTTTATCTGCGGATAGTGAGTTTCTCCATCATCTCTTCCCACAGATACAGTCGATTTGATTTCTGTGTGTTCCATCTAGAGAAGTCCACATGCATAGTCACCTTTCGCGGTGCTGGAAAAAGTATTTGCAATGAAGAAGTCGTTGGCCTAGCGACGTTCTCTCATGTGATCTCCAGCTTCGTTTCTATCACCATGTTTTCCAACCACTGTTACTTACTCCTTGTCTCCAACTTTTGCATTCCAGTCACCAATACTTATCAATGCCTCTTGATTGCATGTTTGATCAATTTCAGACTGAAAAGTTGGTAGAACTCACCAGCTTTTTCATCACTAGCCTTAGTGATTGGTGCATAAATTTGAATAATACTTGTGTAGGCTGAATTTCCTTTTATGTGCATAGATATTATCCTAACACAGGCGGCATTGTATTTTAAGATAGACATTGATTCAATTCTTCATGAATTTGCCTTTGCTTGTATAATAAACCATAGGATTGTCTATTTAAAAACATCTAGTACCTCTATTTCTGCGTTAGGATATTGATTTTTATGTATCCCATTTAATTTTTGATTACTTTCAGTTTTCCTAGATTCATACCTCGTACATTCCAAGTTCCAATTACTACTAGATATTTCAACTGATTCTTCTCATTATGAGTCGTTCCGCTCAGTAAATGAAGGTCCAGAGAACTCCATCCAGGACATTAAAGTTGACTATTTTAAGGGGGTAGCTCTTCCTCTGTCATGTTTTGCGTGCCTTCCAACCTGAAGGAATCGTCTTCTAGCACTGTATCTGCCATGTCCGGCTGCTATTCACGAGGTTTTCAGCCCCTGACAATGTTCTGCTGCTCTTCATAATGTTTTCAGTGGCTAATTTCTCAGAAGTGGACAGTCTATTCCTTCTTTATAGTCTGTTCTTAGTCTAGAACAGAGGTTGGCAAACTTTTGAGATGGAAGAGCCAATCTTGAATAATTTTAAAATTATTCAACAGTCAGAAGTATATTTTTACAAACAAATGAAGTCACCATTATTTGAATAAGACCGTTAAAGTTTTTCCAGTTTTACTTCAGAGTCACATGTATGTTCCAGAAGAGCTGGCTCACAAGTTGCAGTTTGCTGACCCTGAAACCTGTTCACTTTGGTATTTGAAATGCCAGTGACACAGCTTCCAGTATCACAGCAACATGCAAGCAACTATAGTGTGACAAATTGACAGTCAAGTGGTAATCACATCCTGTTAGCTTCCCTAATAAATCCCTATAATCATAATATTGTGAATGAGTTCAGTGTGGCCATTACAACGGATTATTGAACCCAGCAGGGAAGTAGAATTTGTGTGAGGAATAGTTGGTGTCAAATAGGGTAAAGGAGGATGGAGGGCAGATGTTTGACCTCTACCCGGTAGCAATTGGCCTTGGGCTCCTGTGGAGCTGGATTCTCATTCTCCCCACTGAAGTCAGAGGAGGTGAGACAGAGTCTCTGTGTTATTTTTTCCACATGCTAGAGGAAGGCCTCTGAGAAATATTGAGACTTTTATAAGGAAGAGAGAAAATATTTAGTTGCTGGAATTTTATAATCTGTCCAGAGATCCAGAAACCTATAGTAAGATGAGGCAGTGGGATAGATGGAGTGATCAAATACAATGAGAGCTGGAAGTATCCACGTAGCAGAGCTTACTCTGTGCTTTAAGATTTTGTCCACATGACTGCCGTGGTTGCTAGGTGCTTGGTAGAAACAGAAGCAGAGTTCTCCTTGGGAGATGGAAGAGAAAATGCTTTCACTCTTTGTGGCACATTAGAAGCAAATCCTCATTTACAGTGTGCTCTTCAGCACCTTTGGTACTTTTCAAAGGTACTAATAAACACAGATGGGCCTTCTTAATTCCACATTGGCTATTCTTCATATACTGGTATAGCCATTGCTATATAGGTAGAATTCTCAGTTAAGCTATACTTTCATAAGTGGAGGTTCATCAATATGTTAACTTTAACTTCATATTACCTGAAAAACTCAAAAACGTTCTGGTATTTGGATGTTGAAGGGAAATCTTTTGTAAAGTTCAAAATTAAAGAAATACTGAAAGTGTAAACACTTAAACTCATAAAAGAAAGAAGGGGGCTCTCAGCCTTGTTGATTTTATGTGTAAGATCTAGCAAATATCAAATTAAAAGTCTACAGAAAATATCTCCAACATACATGAAAATATTTGTGTTATTTTATTCATTTTATGAAGCTACAAAAACCCTGACACAAAATGCTAACAAATATCTATACTACTGAAGACTATAGACTTGTTTACAATAATATAGATAAATTTGTATCCTCAATACTATAGATGAATATGTATCTTCATTTAACATATGAATACATATATTAAAAAGTATAAGTAAAATACTGGCAAGTTAAATTGTACACAATATTGACAATAACAATATATACTACTACTAAATCCATCATTTGCCTATCAGTTTGTCCAAGTGTGGTGGTTTGTGAATTGTTGTGATGCTGGAAGCTATGTCACTGGTATTTTCAAAATAACAGCAGGACCTCCAAGTGAAGAGGTTTCAACAGAGGTCTAGACAAAGAACAAACTATGAAGAAGGAGTGGGCTGGTCTACTTCAGAGGAATTAGTCACTGAAAACATTATGAATAGCACCCAAATATTGTCAGATATGAAAATTCTCATGAAAATAAGCAGTAGAACATTGTCAGAGGTAATGCCAGAAAATGAGCCCCTCGGGTAGGAAGGGACTCAGAATTTGACTGAGGAAGAGTTGCCTTTTCAAAATTGAGTCAAGAGGTTAATAGCACGGATGTAGTGAAACCTCCATTTGCTGATGAGGCAAGACTCAAAATAAGAAAAAACAGCTGTAAACTTCAATTAATAATCAGAACTTGGATTGCACAAAGTATGAATCTAGGATCATTGAAAGTCATCAAAAATGAAATGGAACTCATAACGATCAATATCCTAGCTGTTTGTGAGCTGTAATAGACTGGTATTGCCCATTTTGTATCAGAAAGTTGTATGGTTTACTAAGTCAGGAATAACAGATTCAAGAGGGATGATATCTCATTCATCATCACAAAGAACATTTGAAAAGTTTTCTTAAAGTACAATGCTGTCTGTGATAAGATAGTATCTATCCATATACAAGAAAATCCAGTCAATACAAATACTATTCAAACGTATGCGCCAACCACTAAAGCTAGTGATAAAGAAATGGAATGATTCTACTGGTATCTTCAATCTGAAATCGATCAAATAGGCAATCCAAATGCATTGATAATTACTGGTGATTGGAATGCAAAAGTTAAAAACAAAGAGGAAGGAACAGTAGTTGAAAAATATGGAGCTAAAAATGAAGCTGGAGATCACATAATAGAATTTTACAAGACTAATGACCTCTTCATTGCAAATACCATTTTTTCAACAACACAGAAGATGGAAGTGAGCTTCTCCAGATGGAATACATCGAAATTAAATTGAGTGTACCTGTGGGTGATGGAGAAGCTCAGCATCAACAGCTAAAATGCAGCCAGGGGTTGACTGTGGAGCAGATCATCAATTGTCCATGTGTCAGTTCAGGTTGAAGCTAAAGAAAATTAAAACAAGTCCAAGAGAGCCAAAATAGACTGGTCTGTATATCCCACTTGAATTCCAAGATGATCTCCAGAAGAGATTTGATGCATTGAACACTAATGACAGAAGACCTGGTGAGTGGTGAGATGACATCAAGAATATCATACGTGAAGAAAGTAAGAGGCTATTAAAAAGACAGGAAACCAAAAAAGGTCAAAGTGGATGTCAGAAGAAATTCTGAGGCAGAGTGCCTGGGACCCGTGCAGAGCTGGTAGCAGCACAGAGAAAAGGGTGTTTCAGGAATCGATTCCTGAACAAAAGTTGAGAAGGCTACCTACCTGCCTACATCACCTCCCTCGTGCGTGCTTCACAAGCGTCAACTTGAAGGAGGAGACCTCACGTTGTCTGGGGTCACTCCTTCTAGAGGGGGGGAAATGGGAGATGACCATCCACTTGAAGCTATACAACTTCAAGACAAGGCTGTGGCAAATCAATGCCCCTCCACCCCCCACAGGAATGAAAGGAGAATCTTGCCAGAAAATCAAGCTAAGACCAGGGGAGGGGACCACCTACATTTTTGAGGGGATACCAATAGTTCTATAGGTGAGTATGGTGGGTGATTGGGGGAGAAGTAACCTCATATAGTGGGAATGGATGCTAAACAATGATTATAGAGAACCTAGGGGGACAACAGGCCAGATTGTATGTTCCTGAGTTTCTACCCAACCTTCCGTGAACCCCCCCATGGACTAAGCCCCATGACTGTGGAAGCTGACCTGGCAGGCAGCATGGCGTAAATGCAGGAACTATATCAGAAGGACTTAACATAGAGGCCTGGCTGAATGAACTGAGCCCTGCCTTGAAGTTGCCTACACCCTTAGACTAAGGACTGTGGTACTTGGATGGGAGAGGAAGTTGAATGGCTGACCCGGAACTGTACAAGTGGTGGTCATTGGATCTTGGGGGAAGCCCCTGACTTGGCGGATGTCCAATGGAGAGGGACCCAGAATCACCATTTATGGAGTACCTCAAAGTCCCCCTCGCAGTGACAGAGCAGGTTTCCATCTGCTGGGCAGGAATCTGCACTTGGAAGAATTGATCCAGGAAGGTCCCTCCTGGCACCAGTCCCCTCACATAGAGTAAACAGAGCTCAATCGAATGGGAGATGGAACTATGTAGGCCAACCACTCGTGGGTTGTGGCTCAAGGTGGAAATGTACCCCCATACTGACAGAGTCCTGAGGGCTGTGCCATTGGGAAAAACGATGATGCTGTCAGTGCGATCACCTTATACTCCCGGGGGATGATTGACAATTTTCTACTTTTGTGTTTCTAAGGCTTTTTGTTTTCCTGGCTTTAGCTTTTATTATTATTATTAGTGTGTGTGTGTGTGTGTGTGTGTGTGTATGTTTTGTTTTGTTTTGTTTTCTCTCTGTGTTTGTTTGCTGGTTGTTTTGTTGCTGTTACTGGTGTAGCTGATCTTTTGGGGTTTTGATTTTGTCATATTATGGCTGCCAAAGTAAACTTGAGTCGTGTATATCCATGAACATGCAGAAGGATTCTGGGCCCCTACATAACTCTAGTTCCAATCCAAGAACAGCTGTTTTGATAATAAGACCCTCCTCCATACTCACATTCATAAAAGGATCACTGAAGATAAGGGTCCTACAGCACAGTGTGGTGAAAAGAGCAGGTGGGCCCAGCTATCAATCAGAATAGTGTCTGGGGTCTTAAAGGCTCGTATTCAAACAACCAGCCATCTAAGCTAGAAGTCAACTAAGTCTACATGGAAGAAGCACACCACTTGTGTGATCCAATGATGACAATTAAAAAAAGTTCAAATACGATTAAGGGAAAAGTATCAGAGCTAAAATTATGAACACCCAATTGCTAGAAGGCTATGGAGGACAGTGGGAGTCCAAAACCCATCTGCAAACTAACTAGTTAGATTAAGTCACTGGCAGACTCCCCCTAGCCACAGGCAAGTGTCTCAAACTGCCTTGCTATCAGACAGAAATCCTTGTGATCTTGATTATGCTGGATCGAACTTGACACTTGGTCAGCTCACCTCCCTATTGACCCAACTTGAATTTGCTCTAGGTGCAAGTATCTCTTGCGTGTTCCATGACCAAAATTTCTTCCCTGGATTTTTAAATATTGAGAGTGGTCTTTTCTTTCTTACCCATTATTTGTATTTTTATCGTTATACTATTATTATTTTATCCTTACCACTTGATTTTGGTTTTTATTGTTTCTATTGGGCTTCCCAGTTTGTGAAACACAGGAGTGGATCATAGAAACAATAACTGATACAAGGGGATGTAGAGCTGGGGGCTGGGGCTGGGGAGGGTGAGAGGATTTCGGGAGTAAACAGTGAAGGTGGGAGGGGTGAGGGAGCACTAATGGTTGTGATTACGCAAGGCGATTTGACCATGGGGGGAGGTGTTCTAAAATTGATTGTAGTAATGATTGTACAATTCTTGATATGGTTGAATGAAAGAACTATTGAATTGTATAGTATACGGATTAGGTACCAATAAAAATTTTAAAAACAAAGAAACTCTGAAACTCACTCTTCTTCATAGAATAGGTTAAGGCAAATAGAGAAAATGACAAAGTTAAAGAAATGAACAGAAATATTCAGATGGGTGCTCAAGAAGACAAAGTCAGATATTATCATGAAATGTGCAAAGACCTACAGTCAGAAATCCAAAAGGAAAGAACATGCTCAGTGTATCTGAAATGGAAAGAATGCAAGAAAAAATTAGAACCTTGGATCGCAGTTTTGAAAGATTCTAAGGACAAAATACTGAATGATGCAGGAAGCACCCAGAGAAGATGGCAAGAATACACAGTGTCACTGTACCCAAAAGAACTGGTTGACATTTCATCGTTTCAAGAGGTAGCAGATATGAGAAGAACAAACGGTACTGAAGGAAGAAGTTCAAACATCACTGAAAGCCAAAATCAAGACTCTAGAAATTGGTGGGATACCAATTGAAATGTTTCAACAAGCTGATGAAGTGTTGGAAGCACTCACTCATCTCTGCCAGGAAATTTGGAAGATAGCTGCTTGGCCAACTGACTGGAAGAGACCCATATTTGTACCCATTCCAAAGCAAGGTGACTTCAAAGAATGCTCAGACTACGGAACCATCTTCTTAATGGCACATACAAGAAAATGTTTTTCTGAAGATCCTCCAACAAGAGTTGCAGCAGTACATTGACAGTGAGCTGTCAGAAATTCAGCCTGGATTCAGCAGACGCCATGGACCAAGGGATATCATTGTTGATGTCAGAGAGACCTTGGCTAAAGCAGAGAATATCAGGAAGATGTTTACTTGTGGTTCATTGACAATTCAAAGGCATTCTACTGTCTGGACCATAGCAAACTATGGATAACCTTGCGAAGAATGGGAATTCCAGAACACTTCCTTGTGCTCATGGATTAAGAGGCAGTCACGTGAACAGAACAAGGAAATACTGAAAAGTTTAAAATTAAGACATGTATTTGTCAGGCATGGATCCTCTCACCATACTTACTCAGTCACTATGGTGAGTAAAAATCAGAGAAACTGGATTTTATGATGAAGGAGGAAGCGTCAGGATTGGAGGAAGGCTTAGTAACAAGCTGTGATGTGCAGATGACACAACCTTGTTGCTGAAAGTGAGGAGACCTTGAAGAACTTGCTGATGAAGATCAAGGGCTACAGCAACTCAATGTAAAGAAAACTAAAATCCTCACAACTGGACCAATAGGTAACATCACGATGAAGGGAGAAATTATTGAAGCTGTGAATCGTTTTTTGAAGTTGTCTTGCTTGAAACCACAATGCTCTTAGAAGCAGCAGTCAAGAGATCAATGCATCCTGTTGTACAAATCTGCTGCACAGACCTCTTTAAAGTGTTGAAGAGCAAGGACGTCACTTTGAGGACTAAGGCACCTGACCCACAGCATGGTATTTTCAATGGCCTCATATGCATGTGAAAGTTGGACATTGAATAAGGAAGACCTAAGAAAAATCGATGCCTTTGAATGGTGGTGCTTGTGAAGAATATTGTAGATACCTTGGATTGCCAAAAGAGCAAAAACAAATCTCACTTAGTAAAGTATAGCCAGCATGCTCATTATAAGCAAGGATGGTGTAACTTTGTTCTACTTTCGACATGCCCCTATAAAAGGACATCCTGCTTGGTAAAGTGGAAGGGCAGCAAAAGAGAGGAAGGCTCTCTACCAGAGGGATGGACACAGTGGTCGCAGCCAAGGGCTCCAACGGAAGCACCTTGGTGAGGCTGTCGAGGACCGGGCGGTGTTTTGTTCTGTTGGACAGAGGAACTGACGTGGTGGCACCCAACAGCAACAACAACACATACGGTGAAGTGATAAAACATAAAACTTTGAAGTTAGTAAATGCATGCCCAAACCTCATTACACACATGACTCCTTCAAAATTAGAAACAGGCAGGGCCGAGTAGTAATGATAAATATACAGTCCAACCTCTCTGCTCTCACTCATTCTCAGTAACATGACCAATGGCACACAAAAGCTGTAAACAGAATATTGTGTGATTCTATTTATAACATTCTCAGAATTATAGAAAAAATACACATTAGTGGTTCTAAATGGACAGGAGAGAAGGTAGGGGGTGACGGAGGGCACTGATACAATGAAGGAAATACCTCTGTGGTGATGGTGGAAAGAATGTACCAGGAACATTGCATAGAAGTGCACACACAAATATCACTTTAAGATAGTGCCACGATGACATGAAGTTTGTAGTTTCATTAACAAAAACATACTAATATAAATTTCCTAGTTTGATATTATAAGATTGCCAGCAGTAGGGGAAGCTGGATGAATGGTTCAAGGGAGTTTATAGACTACATTGGCAACTTTTTACGAGCCTATAATCATTAAAAAAAAAGTTAGAATAAAGAATGAAGGCATTACAGATAAATCTAAAATTCCATTTGATCACTAGCTTTGAATTCATTTACTTCCTGTCCACACCAGAAGTCACCATTATTATAAATATAATGTGTGTTCTTCCACCAGGTTTCTTTCATGTTCCTATGCACATATGCTCATATCTTTACCCTCAGTGTTACCAGGGTTCCTTTATATGTCAATATAGGGTATTAATTTTGACATTATTTTTATATAAGTATTATTAAGTATTGTGCGTGCTTTTTTCGCTCAGTATTACACTTTTAATATATATTCATAGAGACATATATAACTCACATTTATTTTAAATATTGTATATTCCATCCATCTGTAAGTTTGTCTTACTGTAGTGGCTTGTGTGTTGCTTTAATTCCGGAAGCTAAGCCATTGGTATTTTATTATGAACCTGCAATATGTAGATAACAGAAACTTGCTTGCTGAAAACACAGAAAATTTGAAGCACTTACTGATGAAGATCAAAGAATACAGCCTTCTGTATGGATTACAACTTCATATAAAGTAAACAAAAATATTCACAACTAGACCCATAGGCAACTTCATTATAAAAAGAGGAAAGATTAAAGTTTTCAAGGATTTCATTTTACTTGTATCTACAACTAATTCTCACGAAAGTATCAATCAAGAACTCTAACAAGGTGTTGCACTGGGGAAATCTTTACAAGACTTAAGATGTTAAAGAGCAAAGATGTTACATTAAGGACTATGGTGTGCTTGACACTGGCATATTTATAGTTGCCTCATATACATGTAAAAGGGGGGCAATGAAGAAAGAGAACCAGAAGGGCGGCCGAGTGCTCCTTGGAAGGGAGAGTGGCAAGGCTGCCTCTCCCACACTTTGAACATACTGTCAGGAGAGACCAGGCCCCAGAGAAGGACAGCGTGCTTGCTACAGTAGATTGAGTTTCCCACCAGTGGAGACATGAGTCCTAGCTGATGTACTGTTATTATGGATGCAGAAAAGTATTTCTGTTACTTAGGAGGTCTATTTGGGCCCACAGCAGGTCAACCTGGCTATACTGAGAAGAGGAAAGCAGGCAAGTCTGTCAGGCTTCTGACCCAGACCTAATTGAACTTGGCACAGCCCTCCCACTACTAAAAGATGTTAAGTTGCAAATTCCCTGCCTAGGATAACAAATTGGAATTGTAAAAATACTTAGGGGAAAGAGTTCAAATTCCTGCAAAGAGAGTGAGCCTGTATTTCCCTGTTTTCCCCCATTGAATGCAACTGTAAAACAAACAGAATGCTTGGAAAGATATTTGAAAACCTTTACATGGACATAAACATTTAAAGGACCACAAAACTATTGGTGATTTTGAGGACCTTTTTTTTTTTACCTCTGACATCTACTCAATGTAGCATCAAGCCTAGACCTGAACACTTCTGCACAAAAAGACCCAGGAGTAGCAAGGCTCAAGGAGTGGGAAATGAAATGTCTAAAGTTCAGGGTGGAGGAGTAATCTCTCATTTTTCCAATATCTTTCCCCATTCTCTTCTGCTCTGAGCTCTAGACAGTCCAGTGGCAGTGCCATGAGTTGGCAATGGTGGCACGTAGGAGCCAAAACACAGAAGGAGAGCATTGCTCTTCATTGTGTGCCAAGTTGGGGGGGCTAGATATTATTGCTTTTCCCCTCTTTTAGTACTCCCTTTGTTTCACCCATTAGTCTGCCAATTTGTCATCCTGAGGTGGCTTACATGTTGCAGTGATACTGGGAGGTATCTCACCAATATTCCAATACCAACAAGGTCACCCGAGGTAATCAGTTTTCAGCAGAGCTTCCAAACCAAGAACAGACTACATAGAAGGCATAGTCTGTCCATTTCTAATGGACTAGCCAATGAAAATGTTATGAATATCAGTGGAACATTGTCAGAGATATGCCAGAAGATGAGCCCATCAGGTTGGAAGGCATTCAAAATATGACTACAGAAGAGCTGCCTGTTCAAGGGAGTGTCAATGACCATGATGCAAATAGAGTAAAGCAGGGATGGGGGGACCTTTTGTTTCTGCCAAGGGTCATTTGTATGTTTATAAAATCATTCACAGGTCAAAAAAAATTATCAACTTAAAACTAGCCTGGTATATTTGGTTAAATATTTAATTAATTTATCCCTTTATGTGTGATAGCTGGAACTGCTTCTCTTTGATGTGGTATGTGATGTTAGCTGGTATTGATGATTTCATGGACCTTATATGGCCTGTGGGCCAGATGTTTCCTACTCCTATAGTAACGCTTTCAGAACCTTCATTTGCTGACAGAGCACAACCTCAAACAAGAAGAAAACAGCTGTGAATAGCCACTAATGATTGGAACATGGGATACATGAAGTATGAAACCAGGAAAATTAGAAGTGGTCAAGCATGAAATCGAACACATAAAGATCAGTGTTCCACGCATTAGTGAGCTGGTATTGGCCATTTTGAATCAAGCAGTCCTATGATTCATTCTGCCAAGAATGATAACTTCAAGACGAATTGCACTGCAAAAAGAACATATTCAAGAAGAACATTTCATGATACCTTGAAGGATAATGCCGCCAGGAATATGATACTATCTATTTGCCTACAAGGAAATCTAAGTAAAAGAACTATCATTCAACTTTTTTGCACCAAGAAATTGAAGATTTTTTATCAATACCTTGTCTGAAAATGATCAAACATGCAATCAAGATGCATTGATAATTACCAACAATCAGAATGCTAAAGTTGGAACCAAAGTCGAATGAACAGTGGTTGGAAAATAGGATCTTGGTAATAAAAATGAAGCTGGAAATTTCATGATAGAATTTTGCAAGACCAACGACTTCTTCATCACAAACATTCTTTTTTCAACAACATAAGCAGCAACTATACACACGAACTTATCCAGATGGAATATACAGGAATCACATTAACTGCATCTGTGAGAAAAGATGATGGAGAAGCTCATTATTAGCAAACCAAATTAGACCAGGGGGAAACCGTGGACCAGACCATCAATTGCTCATATATGACTTTGGTTTAAAATGAAGAAAATTAAAACAAGTCCATGAGAACCTAAATATAGCCTTGAGTCTATTCCTCCGGATTTCTGAGAACATCTCAAGAACAGGTTTGACTCACTCAACAACAGCCTTCCAGTCAGTTGGCCAAGTAGTTGTCTTCCAAATTTCTTGGCAAGAGATTAGTGAGTGCTTCCAGTGTCTCACCAACTTGTTGAAACATTTCAACTGGTACTCCATCAATTCCTGGAGCCTTGTTTTTAGCGAATACCTTCAGTTCAGCTTGAAATTCTTCCTTCAGTACCATTGGTTCTTGATTATATGCTACCTCTTGAAATGGTGGAATATTAACTAGTTCTTTTTGGTACAGTGACTTGGTATTCTTTCTATCTTTTTATGCTTCCTGCATCATTCAATATTTTGTCCATAGAATCTTTTGCTAATGTAACTTGAGGCTTGAATTTTTCCTGAGTTCTTTCAGGTTAAAATATGTTGAATGTGTTCTTCCTTTTTGGTTTTCTGATTCTAGGTCTTTGCAGATTTCATTATATGACTTTGTCTTTTTGAGCTTCCCTTAGAAATTTTCTATTCAGCTCTTTTATTTCATTATTTTTCCCCTGTGCCTAGGAAACTCTATGATGAAGAACAATTTTCAAAGTCTCTTGTGAGATCCGCTTTGAACTTTTCTTTCCTATCTTTTTGCTTTCTTAATGTATGACACACTTTATGTCATACCTCAGCGCATCATGTCTTCTGTCATTGGGGTTTAATATATCAAATATGTTCATGATATGGTCTCGAAATTTGGGTGGGATATACTTAAGAAGCATGCTCTTTAGAGACTTTGTCTTTTGTACTTTGGACATGTTATAAGAAGAGTCCAGCCCCTGGAAAAGGGCAAGGACACCATACTTGGTAAAGTGGAGGGTCAGTGAAAAAGAGGAAGACCCTGGATGAGATGAATTCACATAGTGACTGCAACAAGGGGCTCAACCAAAAAATTGTGAAGATAACATAGGACTGGACAGTGCTTCGTTTTGTTAGACATAGGTTACCCATTATACATTTTGTTAGACATAGGTTACCCATATTTCCCTTAAAGTCCAGTGTCCACATCTGTAACGTGGCTTATGAAGCCATGTCCCACATCTAACAGTCTAGCTTCATTTTTAGCACTCCCCTTTGATTTCTGAGTCACAATGTCTTTTTAGAAATTATTCGTATTAGACTAAGACTATAGTCTTAGACCCTGATTCTAACCCTGTTCATATGCTCTTCCTTTGCCTTGAATGTTCTTACCAGTTCCCCTCTTCATCTGCCGTTTGTTTTCCTCTCTTTGATTCACTTGAGCTTTCATTATAAATTTACTCTCTGGAGCAGTAGAAAAACCTTTGCTCAACTCAGACAAACTCTGGTTTAAGTGCTCACATGGCTCTGTATACTTTCCTTTACAAAGACTAAGTATAGTCTTAAGATTATGTGATCATTTGTTTCATGGCTGATTATCCCCACTATTTGAAAGTTCTCTGAGAACCTTTGCTTATCAAGAAAATTTTAATGTTTCTGCTGGAATCAGAGTAAAACCTAACCTGTTGTTCCCAATTCCAATTCCTAGTGACCCTATATAGTGCAGAGAAGGACTTCCCTGTAGGGTTTCCATGGCTATCATCCTTGAGTCATGTGCTTGGCTGTTAACTGCTATTTGCAAAGCCAGCAGTTGGAACTCACCCATGGCTCTGAGGTTTTCTGCTCCTGTAAACAGCCTGGAAAGTTGTGCTCTGTCCTATACAGTTGCCAGGAGTCAAAAGTGACTCAGTGGCCATGAGATTGGGTTCTGGTGTTTGAATCTGTACAGAAGCAGGTTGCCACATCTTTCCCCCTCGAGTAGCTACTGGGTTCGAGCTACCTACTGTTCAGGTAGCAGCGTGGTACTTAACTGCTCTGCCAGCAGAGCTCCTGAATTCTTTCCCATCCAATATTAATCAGCTGGGAAACTTGCGGATTTTTCAAAAGGAACTTTTGCTAGTAAACTAAGAAAAAATTTGGAAACATAATAATAACTAAGTTTCTCTTTCATATTTAAATAAAACCTTACTCAAATGGACTTCATTGGCAGCGTTTATAAGGCATCACGGTCTCCTCTTTTCTCCCTCCCTGAGAGCAAGTGTGAACAGCACCATCCAAAGGCATGCTCTCCAGTTCTTTCACAAGACGGATGCTTCTCCTCTCCCATGTTTGGTCCCTTGTTGCTCAAGGGAAAGGGCTAATTTGGGAGCTCTGGCAAAGAAACATACACTGTTAATTTGCTAAGTATTTGCTAAGGGGGTTCTCCAGCCAGAAAAACGGGTCATTGGAATTGGATACTTTCTAGATGAACTTAACAGAGTCACGAGTAGACAGGCCAGCATCTTACTCTGCATGGCTTTTCTGTCCGTTCTGAAGGGTGCTGAAGTCATTCTCCTGCAGTCATCACAGATTGTTTTTCCTCTCCTGAAATAAGATTATAGGAACCTTTTCCTAACTATATTTTATGAGGTTAGGGGGAGGATAGTTTCTCCGAAATTCAGACCAGTAAGTTCTGCTCCACTAGGAGAACTCCCCTTTGATGACAAACTCATCAGTCCCTATTAAATGTGAGTGCCCAGAATTTCCTCTGAAATTGTCTCTGTCGTGTTCAAAAGCCCTACAAACTGATGTGTGAGATGCCAGCACAACCAAAAGCAAATCTTAGGGTTTTCCTCAAGGATCAGCCCTGGTGTGTTTCCTTCCTGGTGGGAGTTTTCCAAAGTTGTTAGAGAATCCATACCAAGCAGTCACTCAGTAGGTATTTTAGTCTGTTCTTGAAATAATGGATGGACACTCCATTAGGAGATCTATAAAGTCTTGACCATGTAAATAGACAACCTTTCTGCTTAGATATGATATTGGAATGGCTTCCCAGTTATATAATATAGCATGACTGAAATCCACAGAGATTGTGAGTGCTTTCTTGGTTTATACTTCTCTACAATCTAGCCCCCTATTTTTATGTCTGAATTTGATACCAATTGAAAGATAAACAGAGAAGGCATTCATGTAAAGATCACACTGTTGGCTTTATTATTGATAAAGTTGACATTGGAGAAGATGGACTCCAGAAAATTATATGGAAAATCTTTCTGTAGAGAAACCAGAGAGGAGTGAAAGCATTGATCCCTACTTCCCATGACATCGAGTTTTGTTTTGTTTTCTTAAACTTGTAACACATAACATTTTGTAAGTTGATGTCTCCAAGTAAATTTACACCAAATTTGGGTATTTTTTACTGACAAGTACTTATATCTTTATATATAATATCAACAATAATTTACTGTACACTCATTATGTGTTAGGCTATTGGCATGACTTATACACATTCAATACTCAAGAGCTCAAAGGACGTATTGTGTTGAGTAACTCTTTAGAGGACTGAAGAGCAAGGATGTGACTTTGAGGGCTAAGTTGCACCTGACCCCAGCCTTGGTCTTCTCCATTGGCTTCTATGGATGTGAAAGCTGGGCGTTGAATGGGGAAGACTGGAGAAGCATCGATGCATTTGAATGGTGGCGCTGGAGAAGGATACTGAAAGTCCCGTGGACTGCTAAAAGGACAAACCAATCTCTCTTGGAAGAAGTAAGGCCAGAGTACTCCTTAGAGGCAAGGATGACAAGACTTTGCCTTACATACTTTAGACATATTGTCAGGAGAGATCAGTCCCTGAAGACAAATATCATGTTTGGTAAAGTGGAGGGGTGGTGAAAAAGAAGCAGGCTCTCAATGAGATGGATTGACACAGTGGTCACATCAATGGGCTCCAACATAGGAACAATTGTGAGGATGGAGCAGGACCGTGCAGTGTTTTGTTCTGTGCATGGGGTCGCTGTGGGTTGGGACTGACTCGATGGCACTGACAATGTCAAACCATTCTATATGAATAACATTCTTATAGGTGAGAAAACAGAAGTGACTTGCCCAGGGTCCCACACTTAGGAGGAAAAGAATGAACGAATGGGTTTGAATTGTGCTTGGTTTAGAGTCTCAATAAATAGTGGCTTTTTATTAATTGTTCATCTTCAGGCTTACTTATTCGTTGTCCAGCTTTCAAAGGCACATGAGGTGATTGAAAATACCTTTGGCTTGGGCTTCCCAACTAAGCTCACTGCCCTCACACCCATTCAGATTCTTAGCAACCCTGTATGTCTTTAAGGGAGCAGACAGACTCATCTTTCTTCCAGGGAATGGCAAGCGGATTTGAACTATTGACCCTATTGTTACTAGTCCCATGCCTAATCCATAGCACCACTAGGGCTTCCTCTGGCTGCTTATGGATAGAATTAAACCCCAAACCAGTCAAACAGCAACCCCCCCTGCCATTGAGTTGATTACAACTTATTGAGATATAGGACAGAGTAGAACTGCTCCTTTGAGTTTCCAAGACTGCAAATCTTCGTTTCTCTTCTTTATAGTGGGAGCTGGGTTGGAACTGCTGACATTGAGGTTAGCAGGCCAACGTGCAACCCACTACTCAGTTGACCCACTACACCTTGGATTAGGTCATTGTAATCTTCAATGTTATCACTTTGATTTTCAACACTTGAAAAAGGTCTTTTACTGCATATTTGCTCAATGCAGTATAGTGTTTGATTTCTTGACTGCTGTTTCCATGGGCGTCTCAATTATGGATCCAAGTAAAATGAAATCCTTGACAACTGCAATCTTCTTTCCATTTATCATGAGGTGACTTATTGGTCCAGCTGTGAAGATTTCTCTGTCTCTCTCTTTATGGTGAGGTGCTTGTAGTGAGTGATTTAAGTCCTCTTCACTTTTAGCAAATAAGGTTGTATCATCTGAATGTTTCAGATTGTTAACGAGTTTTCATCAAACTTCTGGGATTATTTCCTCAGCATACAGATTGAATCGGGATGTTGAAAGAATAAAATCCATGCAAAATCTGGACAATGGATATCAGAGAATGGATGCATTTGAATTATGATGTTGGTGAAGAATGTTGAACATATCAAGGACTACCAGAAGAACAAACAAATCTGTCTTCAAAGACATACAGCCAGAATGCTCCTTAGAAGGAAGGACGATGACACTGCATCTCACCTACTTTGGATATGTTATCAAGAGGGACCAGGCCTTGAAGAGGATCATCATGCTAGGTAAAGGGTCAATGAAATAGAGAAAGACGCTTGAAGAGACGGACTGACACAAGGAACTCAGACATAACAAGGATTGTGACAATCAAGTATAACTACTAGTGTTTCAGTGTGTTGCTAAGTTGGAACCAACTCGATGGCACCTAACAACAACAACAACAACATTTCTTTATCTGTGATTCCTATAGTGCTTTGCTTTCTATTGTGGTAAGTATAGACAATGGAGTTTCTGAGTGGAACACATGCTTCGGCACTTGAATACTACCCCAAAGTTGGTGGTTCAAATTCACCCAGAAGTGCCTGGGAAGACAGGCCTAGAAATCTGCTGGTGAAACATCAGTCTTGAAAACCGATGGAGCAGTTATGCTTTGCACACAAGAGGTCACTGTGAGTTGGCATAGACACAATACCAACAGCAACAGCAACAAAAGTACAGACAGGACCAAGCAGGGTCTTGTTTGGTTGTACTTGGGTGGTCATAAATTGGAGCCAACTTGACAGCAAGTAAGACAAAGAACAACAACACACTTATATGTGTAATAAAATATTTGCCATTTCAATATTTTTGCATGCTTAATTCAGTGACATATAACTGTATTAATTTAGCTTGATATTCATGGTAACTTTATTTGTAAATGATTGTGTGATTAGATGCTATTTCTCACTGAGAACAGGCTTAGAGCAATATAATTCAATGGTTCTATTAACATCTGTAATCACTTATCTAAATTTGCCTAAACTGATGCATCTAGAAATGAACAGAATCGAAGGAAACCCTCAGGAAGGACACAAAAGGGGCCCATGAATAACACATCCACAACTACAGAAGTTTTATGGGTTTTTTTTTCATATGCTTGAAATGAACTAATATGTCACTCTGAAGACTCCACGCCCAAGAAGTTTCATATTTTTATACATCCTTAGAATCATAGAAGATGGATAATGTCTTAAGCATCGCCTAACCATAATTCATCTGACGCTAGGATCCAGAGAAAGGAAGAGACTTGCCAAAGCTCATAACAACAACAACAACAACAAAACCCAGAGTGATAACTGGGATCATAATACATGACTTTTGCTGCCCAATTACAAGCTATATCACTAAGATTGATCACATATTTTGAGCACCACCGTCATCAGCTAATTTATGTAGCAGATCTGTTTAAGCCATATGTTATGTCAATAGATGACAAAAGAGTCAAAATTAATCAGTTATCATTTTGTCTCCATCATCTCTACCAAGAGGGATGGGTATTAGTCCCAAGACAGGTGGTGAAATAGAAGAAACTAACTCATTCATTCAACAAATAAGTTCAAGTCTTCTGACGAGCTGAATCACGTACTCACTGAGAAAAATTATCAGTGAGATTCTTTTTGGTGATTTCTGAAGACTCATGGAGAATGCAAAGGGTGGTCTAGAATACAGATTGGAAACCTAGTCCTTAATTTCAAGGGAATAGGGGAGAATTTCAGAGCTCATAAAAATGGGTCCTCACAGAAGAAGAAGAGTGTGAGAGTTAAAGGCAGCAGAGGTAAATATTGTTGCGCACACAACACGCCTCTGTAACATGTCTCTCTTGCCCCACACACCTTACTCACCTGACAAAATCCTACAATAGAGGTGATCTACCAGTGGATGCACAAATATGGAAGGGAGAGTGGGAACATATCCACAAACATCTATAAGCTTGACAGAAGATATTTTTATATAGGCGTATTATTTATCTTTGCTGAAAATATATTCATGAATGCAGCAGAGGAGTGTTGCTGCTATTTTTAGGTCCCCCTAACTTGGTTTCAACTCAGAGACACAACCAATGACCTCATTGTAAATAACTTTTTTTCAACAACATAAATTGAATACACAGGAATCAAATTAATGAGATGGTAGAGAAGCTCAATATTATTAGCCAGGGGCTAACTGTGGAACAGAATATCAATTGCTAATATGCAAATGCAGGTGGAAGCTGAAAAAAACCTAGAGCATGTCCACAAGAACCAAAATACTACCCTTAAAATATCCCACCTGAATTTAGAGACCATCTCAAAAACAGGTTTGACACCTTGAGAGCTGATGACTCAAGACCAGGCAAGTTGTGGGATGACCTCAAGGAGCATCATACATAAATAGCTAAAGCATAGAGGAAGCAAAGTTATGGCAATATCATAGAAATAACCATAACACCTTGAAAATAAACTGTTGGACTTTAGGGCTTAGGACAGTGTTCTTGGGGAACACCAGGATCAGTTGACATAATGCAATCCACAAAGAGCATGTTCTATAGCCTACATTGTTGAGTAACAACTGGGGTCTTAAAAGCTTTTGAGCAGCCATCAAAGATGCAACCATTGGAACAGGATGGATTCCGGGACCCACAGTGAGGCATACCTGAACTTAATCTCCATCGATAACGTGACCTCCATAAGCCCCCACTCTGACTGGGGGTCCTTCAAGACAATTTTGGTCTCCTGGAATTAGTGGCAGTTCAGAGCCAGTGTCCAGTAATCACTTAAGTTTGATTATTTCCTTTCCCCAATGAACAGTCACTCTTGTGAAAGGCCCCAGGTCCCTTTGGAGAAGGCTAGAAGGAAGACTAAGAGTATAGACCTTTGGTGATGCAGCAGGGTCCTTCTTCAAAGGGACCTAGCCTTCCCCTCATTCAAGAGGTTGTGGGTCTGTAAACTGACTCAGGTCTGGGAATTGATTGAGCAATCATGACTCTATTCTGCTGTTCACCTGATCTAGCATTCTTCTGCCTGTATAAATCATGTAAATATTTGGTAGATTTTCCATGTATTTCACTCCTATGGACACCGTGGCTAAGTAGCCAATGCCATAAGTCCACACCAGACAGGTTGCTTTGATTACTACAGAAACCTTACTGTCCATTACGATAACCACGTCCACCCCTTCTCTGTTGATTCAGTGCCGACACCTGCCCCTTACCACCATGGGCCCAATCAACCCCATTGTAGGCAAATGTCGGAGTTCACTGAAAGCAGTTCCCACTGTTAATCCTGGTGTACATAAAATAGCAATCAATCAAAAGGCGTCTTCGGAGATGCTGGGGCCCACTTCACAAACGTGTTCCTTATGGTTCTGGTGAAAGGTATGTCCTCGGGGCACTCCCCTTTTGGGTCTATGGGATTATTCTGATAAATCCATTCCAGCACACTACTTTCCCTAAGCTTTTAGATGCTGTCTTATACAGTGTACCAAGCTAGGTCAGGTACCTCAAGTTGGTCTAATCTAGGCCTTCTGGCAGCGCATACTTCAGTGAACCAACCAAATAAAGTATTAGATCAGTGGTTCTCAATCTGTGGGTCACGGCCCCTTTGGGGGTCAAACGACCCTTTCACAGGGGTCCCCTGATTCATAACCATAGCAAAATTACAGTTATGAAGTAGCAACAAAAATAATTTTATGGTTGGGAGTAGTCACCACAACATGAGGAAATGTATTAAAGGGTCACAGTATTAGGAAGGTTGAGAACCACTGTATTAGACCCTCTCTTAACCTCTCTTGCTGAGACATTCAAGGGAGAATCTGTGCTTAGAATCTGTCCCATATCCAGGAACTCAGACTGGTCTAATGTTACATTCCTTGCACCAGTATCCCACACCCTTAGTAACCATTCCCAGGGATATTCCCCAGGCTTCCGCTTATACGTGTAACAAAACTCAAGCAGATCTTTATAAGTATAGTGCACTTCTTCCTGAGTCATCATCTGAACCTCACCTTTAGAAATTTTCTGAGACGTAATTCTAGTTACAGGTCTAGAGGAAACAGTGGGTGGTGGGGGTGGTTCCTGGGGCCTCTCAACAATACCTTATAAGGCATCTCCCCCAGGAAATGCTACAGATGTAGTCCCCTGGCATTTCAGCTTGAACAGGTTGGTTAATCTGCTCCGGTGTGGGTTGTTTTACTGATCGTTGGTTAATCCCCTCAGGTGGGAGGGGTGGATCTACTGACTGGGGTGGCTCAATCGTCTCTAAGGGCTCAATGTCCTCCTCTTCTGGATCATCAGCCCTTATGTTCCCATCCCATGTTTCAGGGTCCCAATTCTTTCTGATTAATGCCCTTACTTTAATATCAGACACTGTTCTAGACCTGCAATTCCGCTGACGCTATAATTCAGCTACTCAGATGATGAGACTCTGGGTGTAGTTTTCGGCAACATCAGCTCTATTGCTAGAGGAGAGATGACTCTCCTTTGTAGCACATGCAGAAGCTTTTAGGTCTGTTATTCGGCACTTGAGATATGCTTCTGAGGTTCTGAGATTATCCCTTTCCTTCATCGTGTTTTCTATTGTAAGGAGGACCAGCCAACCAGCTTCCCTATACTTCTCATCCTGACAAAACTGCTGGAAAATATCCAGTACAATCACCCAGAGCCTCTCCTCTCACCAGCACTTCATGTATCGGTGGTGATACTGAGGATATTAGCTTTGTGACTTCACACCATGGATTAGCACCACCCTCTCTAGTAATGGTGGCAGACTTAGCCATGCCTTTAGCAGTAGAGGCAGCATTCTCGGGGCTGTTAGGCCTAATCAGGCTGGAGAGCCCATTGTAGAAGCCCACATTTATGATTGTGTTTCTCCCAGTACCAACTGCGTTAGGTAGCATTCTCTAGAGAAAGGAAACACTAATGATTTTACAAATATATATATATATATATATGAGAATAGGTGTATACTGAAAGAAGGAATATAACAGCTAATAGTCCACACAGCAGTACAAAAAGTTCAGTTCAACTCACTTCTGTGGAACAGTTAAATATACTGGAAGTCCTTCAACTCACGTGGGCTTTGGAGTCCAAGGTCAAGGAAGCAGACAGCAGAGTCCTTCCTGGAGCAAGGCAAACAGAGGCTGCCCACAGGCAGCAAGCAGCAGGGCGGGTCAGCAACAGTCAGTAGCTCAGAGCTTAGTGAAGCAGGCCTGGATGAGATATCTGATACAAGCAATGCAAGGTGACAGAATCTACCAGCATCAAGCTCAAATGATATATGCCCCAGCAGTGTGGCGAAGTAGGTCTCAAAGGAGCCTCAAGCTCTAGCAGCAGGATCCACGGACTGGCCTGGCCCACAGGTGATGTTGCTCACAGGTTGAGGCCGAGAATCAGCTATAGCAGCAGCTCGAATGCTTCAGTATGCTCCAATCACCAGAGAGCAAGAGGGAGGGGGGTAGAACTTGCAGAGCCATTTATCTATTTGTCCGCCAATCAAACTGTGACCTGATTAATCACACATGTTCCTATTTTGGCCAGGTTGGCACAATAAACCTAATATCACAATGGGCTAATGGGAAATGCATACATTGGTCTCCATGACTCTGAAATTAGAAGAACTAGTTACTTCTCTAAAAGGGATCACAGTAGAAAGTCTGGGATCTAGTGGGATAAAAATGTCAACTAGAGACTGTTGGAACCGCAGAGACTGAGGTTTTTAGTCACCTACAGGTATGGAACTGAACTCACTCCCATGGCTAAATTTTCAGTCAAACAATAGACTGATACATGAAGGAAACAATAACACTGGAGGTAACAATAAGGAGAACAAAAGGACAGCATGCACTCCTGGAAAAAGTTCCGAAGAGTCAGAAAAGAAGGTGGATTGGAAACAGAAAACATAGGGAGAAGATGGAATGAGTAATGTTACCTTGTGGGGATTAGAACCAATGACATGGAATAAAGTGTGTCTGAATCGTTGAATGGAGAAATGATTCATTCTGCAAACCTTCACCCAATTCAAAATAAAGGTTTTCAAAAGTTTAAAAGCAAAATAAAGGTTTTCAAAAGTTTAAAAGCAATCTCTCTCAACACATGGAATTCAGGACAGATAAAACCCTCAGGAGTAGCGATATCATGAGGGTAGGGGGACGGTGGGGACAGGGGGAAAGGGGAAGAATGGGGGAACCAATCACAAGTTTGGATATACAGCCCAACCCCCAGGGGAACAAATAACAGAAATGTGGGTGAAGGGAGACAACTGATGGTGTAAGACATGAAATAACAACAGCAGTATATCCTTGGTCAAGCATTCAGGAGGGTGGGAGGAAGGGGAAAAAAGAGTTGCTGATACCAAGAGCCCATGTAGAAAGAAACTGTTTTGGAAATGTTGGTGGCAACATATGTACAAGTGTGCTTAATACAATTGAGTGATGGATTGTCATAAGATGTGTAAGAGCCTCCCAGTCAAATGATTAATAAAGAACAGAAAAGCAATCTCTTCAGGTAGTTCGGTCCTGTCTGGCCCTCACTGTGTCAGTCCACTTGTGGAAAGCCTGCACTGGTTTTCCCCGCTGCCCATCTGCTTTACCGAGCATGATGTCCTTTTTCAGGGACTGCTTTCTCCTGATAACATGTTCAAAGTACATGAGATGAAGTTTTACTATCCTTGCTTCTAAAAAGAATCCTTGCTGTACTTCTTTGTTTGTTTTTTCTAGCAGTCGGTGGTATTTTAAAAATTCTTTGCCAATAGTATAATTCAAATGCATCAATGTTTTCTTCATTCTTTCTTATTCAATATCCAACTTTCATAATGAAAACAACATGGCTTGGGTCAGGCGTATCTTAGTCTTCAAAGTGAAATCCTGGCTCTCCAACATTTTACAGGGGTCTTGTGCAGCAGATTTGCCCAATGCAATATGCTATTTTATTTATTTATTAGTTCTGTGAGCATTGATTGTGGATCAAAGCAAAACTAAATCCTTTTACAGTGGTTCTCAACCCCCCTTTGAGGGGGTTGAATGACCCTTTCACAGGGGTTCGCCGGATTCATAACAGTAGCAAAATTACAGTGATGAAGTAGCAGCAAAAATAATTTTACGGTTGGAGGTCACCACAACATGAGGAACTCTATTAAAGGGTCGCGGCATTAGGAAGGTTGAGAACCATTGCTTTACAACTTCAATCCTTGCTGTTTATAATGATGTTTTCTGTTTATCCATTTATCAATGCTTTAGTCAAGATTTTACAGCTGATTATTAAGGAATACTTATTGGTGTGCCTCTCGAAAGAGAAGTGGTGATCACCAGTCACTAACAGCTGTTACCAACAGCTAGTTTACCAGTATAATCTAATTTCCTACTGACAACTCGATGCTGATTTTTTTTTTAGACAGTGAAGAGCTCCAATTAAGTTATTGTTAATACCCTATTTTAGTATGTGGTACGGCTAAACATTCGATTGTACAAAGTTAACCATCTTTCTGTCTTTCTAAAACCCTATTTTGCAAGCACTCTTGACACAAAGTTCAACGAAGGGAAAATGACCTATAACCATATTGTCAGAAGCTGGCATACCCATCTGACCAGCTACACCTAATTGATAACTTTTTAGATGGCCTTTTATGGTGGTGTAGTGGTTACACATTTGGCTGCTAACTGCAAGGTCAGCAGTTCAAAACCAGCAGTCACTCCTCTGGAGAAAGATGGGGGTTTCTACTCCAGGAAAGAGTTACAGTCTTGGAAACTCAAAGGTGATAGGTCTACTGTGTCCTATAGGGATGCTGTGAGTTGCTGTCATCAACCCAATGGCAGTGAATTTGATCTAACATATATACTTGTGTATAACCCAACCACATTTTTAATGCAGTTTTTGTGGTAAAATTAGATACCTCGGCTGATATTCGGGTCAGCTTTTACTCGAATATATACAGTAGTTTGGGTTTATCTTTCTGGTAAAGATCAAAGTTGTAGGGAATATTCCATGTTCGTAGTCAGCATTTCCATAGTGTATCTTCTCACAACTATGAACTTTTTCCTTCCACTGTGACTGTTTATTTCCTACCCTTGCTGTCTCTGGTACTTCTTTAAGTTATGTGCTGGTCATTCTCAATTACTTTGATACATCTTCCTGGTTCTCGTGATGCTCAAAATTTCCCCGTTTCCATGCAGAGATGTACTTTTGGTCTCTCCAAGTTACCCAGAAACACATTCCTACAAATCCTTTCTGTGAAGTTATTGACGAGTTGCAACTAAGCTTCCAACTTACTGTTCCATATTAGTTTCAGATATGTTGCACTTCCTTTATAGGGAAAGCAGGTTAGTAAATAAGTTTAATGCTGTAAACATAATGTATATGGATGGAGTACTATACATATTTAGCAGTTTTATATAATAAACTATGAAAAAATAGAAACATGACAACAAGATTATATGGGCTCAAAATAACTGAACAATTGCACCCAAACAATTCTGCATAATTTCCATGAGGACAGAAACTGCAAATCCTTTGTTCACCAGTGAGATCTTAATATCTAGCATATTTCCTGCCACATAAATGGTGCTTCAGAAATTTTGAGATGGAAGAATAGATATTAACTATAGTAAATCTCTAGTTCTTGGATTTGCTAAATACTTCTGCTGACAACTTGGATAAAGATAAAGGAATGGAAAACTCGAATATACAGATGGGGCAGACATGGCTTAAGCATTTCACATGTGGGAAAAAAAAGATTTAAAGGGTTTAGTTGATAATGAGCTTATGAGTAAACTGTTATTTTTTTTAGTTGCTGTCCATTTGACTTCAACTCATGTCAGCCTTATGAATAAGAGAACAAAATATCACTCTCGGGATTGTTGAGTGGATTGTTGTGACTATTGTGCAGACACACACCATTGCGCAGTTCCTTCATTTTCAGTGACCCTCTACCAAACCTAATGTCCATTTCTAGCAGTTGGGCCTTTGTGATGATGTGATCAAAGTAAGTGAGGCAGTGTCTTCTCATTCTCTTTCCTACGGAGCATTCTGTTGGTGTTTCTTCTGAGACTGCTCTGTTGTTCTTCCGGCAGTCCATGGCATGTTCAATATTTTTCACCATTTGAATGTGACCATTTTCTTCTGTTTTCATCATCCAGCTTTCATGTGCACATGAGCCTATTGCAAAGATGATGGCTTGTGTCAGGTGCATATACCTTAGCCATCAAAATGACATCTTTGCTTTTTAAAACTTTAAAGAGGCCTTTTAAGCAGGTTTCTCCAGTGTAATATGCTGGGTGTGTAGTTGCTGGAAACACTCATAAAACCTCAGTCAAAACACAGTATACAGAAGAAGGAGGGTGTTCAAATCTTACTTAAATTTTATTTGATCAACTTCGACCCGAAAGAGTTTCCTCTCTTCTGAGAGGCAAATTTTAGTTTGGAAATAAATTCAAGGGTAAGTCAAAGGCATTGCTCCAAAATAACAGAAACTTTCATTACAAGATCAAATAATGAAGCTATTGTTTCTCAACATACCCTTCATCTAAGTATATACCCTATATACTTAGGAAGGCAATGTTTCCATCTATGTAGCCTGTCCCCAAACAATTTTGCACTCTTCAATTTGTACCATCTCAAAATGGCATCTTAGGCACCCTCGAGGGCCCCCAAGTGATTCCCGTTTCAATGTAGTTTAAGGAACAAAGAGAGATCTGAAGGAGCAAGATCAGAGCTCTAGAATGAACTGGGTTAGGTTTGCCAACCAAATTCTCATAGGGAAGCCCATCCACCCCACAACCCATGAGCAGGTAAATTGCTGTGATGAAAAAAAAAAAAAAAGAATTTCTTGGTGCAACATTCCTGGCCTTTTTCTCACAAATGCAGTTTTCAATTTACTTTTAAAAACTTCGTCCTGAAGTGCTGAAATCCTGGCAGGGACTGAGCATGATAGTGGGACAGGAGCAGAATCAAGGGAAATAGAGGAAAGAGCTGGGAGGAAAAGGCCATTTATAGAGGTCTAGATAAAGACATGTACATATGCAAATATATTTATATGAGGATTGGGAAATAGATCTATGTGCCTATATTTATAGGTTTAGTATTAAGGTAGCAGAAGGACATTGGGCCTCCACTCAAGTACTCCCTC
>NW_022111376.1:1028492-1057655 GCF_000313985.2 Echinops telfairi
TGTATGGGCTGTGATAAGAGTTGTATGAGCCCCTAATAAAATTATTTTAAAAAATTAAAAAAAAACAAAAAACTTCCTCCTATGATCATCCTGTATCCTTGGAGAAAAAAAAAAAATACACACATTATCCCCTTTGAGATCCCCCAGACAGTTGCCTTACCTTCTGAACTGACACTCTCTGCCTTGGGTCTCATTGGCCTAACAGATCCCCTTGGAAGTTAAGGTTTTGATTGGACCTTTTCTTTTTAAGGCACCGTAAAGGAGATGAATGAAAACTAGTGTACTACTGAGAGAAATTTCTGTGCAGCCACCCAGTGCAGAACAGATCACAATAACGTGTAAGCACATTTTGATTGCTAGAAACTCATGCATGTGTGGACTGGAAACATGGTAACAACACTTTTTTACTTACCCTCATAGAGCTATTAGATTTAGCCAACAATGCAACAGACTTCCTTCCTTGAGAAACAGTATCCCAACATCGGAGGTGCTCTGACAGAGAAGGGAAATCTCCTTAGAAATATGTTGTACTCAGACCAAATCCAGGGTTACATATGGTAGCCAACTAAAAAGGAGGGGGGGAGGGAAAAAAGGATAGAAATGTGGGAGGGGGGGAATAAGGCAGTGACCCACCCAAGGGGAAGGTATTGTTTGTGTCTCCACAAGGAAAGAGGGACCAGACTTATATCTGGTATTTGGGATTGAGGATGAGAATGCAGGGTGCAGGCATCAAGAGAAGAGCCAGTGGAGGGGCCTGAGGGCTCGGCCCCCATACCAGCTACATGGACAACTGCCTCTCCCCCCAGAAGAATTTACTTTAGAGAACGGCACTGAAGCTGCAGCTCGGGGAGAGGGACATGTCTGATCAGAGCACACGGGAGCAAATGAATGAGGAGGAAGAGAGAGTAGAGCACATCCTGGCCCACCAGGCCTGGAGGACAATATCCCAGCTCAGAACAGCCAATGCACAGAGTGGACCATATGGCTGATCCCACTATGAGACATGACATCCCTCACTGACCCATGGCCCTATGGGGAACAACACTGGAGACTCAGTGTCTGGAGTGGCCCGGACTGACCCCGCAACACCGAGGCAAAACACTAAAGGCATGCAGCAGAGCAACTGCGGGGAACAGAGCAGGGAGCTCCCGAGGGAGTGCAAAGGATAGACTCGGGGGCCAGAGTGTGGCACCCCATCGGACTTGACTGGAGGATACTCCTAGAGGTCAAAAATCAGACCTTGATCTATTTACAGGGTTTTCTTTCTTTTTTAATTTTTTTTTAATTTTTCTTTCTCTTTTTAAAATTAATTTATTCTTTTCTGGGTCATTGGTTTTCTTTGTTGTTGTCGTCATTTTGTTCTCTTTTGTCGCTTTGTCTTACTATGCCTTGTTTGTTGGTGCATATTATTATCTCTGCAGAGCTATCTAGATAAGATAGGCTGGATGAACAGTCTGGAGGAGAAAACAATGGGACCGATGGTTCGGGGGGACATGGGAGGTGGGGGGGAAGGAGGTGATGCTGACCAACCCAGTGGCAAGGGAACAAGTGATGCAAAATTAGTAGCAAGGAGGGTGTGAGAGTCCTGGTAGGGCGTGATCAAGGGCAATGTAACCTAGAGAAATTACTGAAACCCAAATGAAGGCTGAACATGATAGTGGGACAAAAGGAAAGTAAAAGGAAATAGAGGAAAGAACTAGGAGGCAAAGGGCATTTATAGAGGTCTAAATACTGGCATGTACATATGTAAACATATTTAGATAGGATGATGGGGAAATAGATCTACGTGCATATATTTATAGGTTTAGTATCAAGGCAGCAAATGGACATTGGACCTCCACTCAAGTACTTCCTCAATGCAAGAACACTTTGTTCTATTAAATTCACATTCCATGATGCTCACCCTCCCAACATGATCACTGAAGACAAATGTGTGCATAAGTAAATGTGGTAAAGAAAGCTGATGATGCCCGGCTATCAAAAGATATAGCATCTGGGGTCTTAAAGGCTTGAAGATAAACAAGCAGCCACCTAGCTCAGAAGCAATAAAGCCCACATGGAAGAAGCACAGCAGCCTGTGTGACCACAAGATGTCGAAGGAGTGAGGTATCAAGTATCAAAGAACAAAAAATCATATCATTGTAAATGAGTGGAAGTGCAGAGTGGAGACCCAAAGCCCACCTGTAGGTAACAGGACACCCCCTTACAAAAGGGTCACGGGAAAGAAATGAGCCAGTCAGGGTGCAGTGTAGCAATGATGAAACATACAACTTTCCTCTAGTTCCTAAATGCTTCCTCCCTCTCCCCTCCACTATCATGATCCCAATTCTACCTTACAAATCTGGCTAGACCAGAGAATGTACACTGGTACAGATAGGAACCAGAAACACAGGGAATCCAGGACAGATGATCCCTTCAGGACCAGTGCTGAGACTGGCAATACTGGTGGGTGGAGGGAAGGTGGGGTGGAAAGGGGGAACTGATTACAAGGATCAACATATAACCTCCTCCCTGGGGGACTGACAACAGAAAAGTGGGTGAAGAGAGACATCGGACAGTGTAAGATATGACAAAATAATAATAATTTATAAATTATCAAGGATTCATGAGGGAGAGGGAAACAGGGAGGGAGGGGAAAAATGAGGAACTGATATCAAGGGCTCAAGTAGAAAGAAAATGTTTTGAGAATGATGTGGGCAACAAATGCACAAATGTGCTTGGATGGATGTACGGATTATGATGACAGTTGTATGAGCCCCCAATAAAATGATTTAAAAATATGTTGTACAAGAAATTCATGCTCGCTATCGAAGAATGGTAAAAGAAGAGAATCCCTGAGCTTTCCACTTGATCTGTGGCACACTGGTTCCTCACAGTAACATGTTGATCCATTTTCCGTGATCAGATAGGGCCTTGGGCATCTGAAACCTCCAGGTTAGTTACATCTGCCTGCAAGCAGGTTATCTATTCCAGTGAAATATCCAAATATTATTTTCTATTTGTGCCATGATATGACAAAGATTGGGGACGGAGTTTTCTTTTACTATAACGCTGACTGAATTATTCCTTGTAGTGTAAGAGATATTACTAGAAATTAGTCCAGGTGGTTTTCTTCTTTCTCTAAATTTCAGCACCCACAATAAAAAAGAAAACATCTATATAACCTTGAATTGAAGCAAAATAAGGATAATTGCTGTAGAATGTTATTTAGAGCAAGATGGTAAACAAATGGAATAGGCTACATTTCTAATGGTCTGGCACAAGGAGAAACTGTTTCCTTTGTGCATTTGTAGTAAATTGAGACAGAACCAAGATTGGCTACCTGCTATTCAAGTGTATTCAAAATAAGGGCTTGTGCACAGTCTCTCCAAAGGTAGAGCCTTCTGAAAAAGAATAAAAACAGATTTTGATTATGAACAGACTAAACAGAAAAAAGCCACGTGAAAACTACCCAGCTAAGGCAGATCTGTCTGAGATGCTTTAGGACAGCGGTTCTCAACCTGGAAGTCGAACGACCCTTTCACAGGGGTCGCCCGATTTATAACAGTAACAAAATGACAGTGATGAAGTAGCAACGAGAATCATTTGATGGTTGGGGGTCACCAGCACATGAGGAACTGTACTAAAGGGTCGTGGCAGGAGGAAGGTGGAGAACCGCTGCTGCAGGAGGAAGCCTTGGAAAGCTGGGGGCCAGTCTGAAGGCATTGAGGATTTGAGAGCCACTAGTCAGGGAGGTTGGAAGGGCACCAAAGAAACCTTGGCTGATTTCACAATTTGGCAGCATTCCAGACAAACTTCAGCCAGAAACCTCTCCTACTGCAGTGTCCCCTTTTGAGAATACAGTTACTAGGCAGGATTTCATAAAACCAACAAATGCTTTGCACAGGAGCAATATCATCAGCTTCTCAAATCGACTTTGTATTTCGTGAAGAGGAAAGAAAAGACTGTTATATACAAGTGTGCTAGTTTAAAAAGCACATCATGCTTACTCATACGCTGCTCTCATGACCTGAGATCTGTAAAGGCAGAAACGGTCTTAGCTTCTTGTATTTGCATTCCAATGCCTATACGCAATCCAGGTAATTCTATGCAGAATTCTATACACAATACAGATCTTCTTATGGTTACACAGATGGGTAGATAGACAGATACACAGACAGACAGATAGACTAGAAATACTATGGATATTTGCTCAAAACAAATGTCTGAATGAAATAGTCGGAAACTTGTTCAGACTTGGAATGCCACCTGCACGAAGAAAAAGAATAATTTGTCCTCATACTTGGCAGTTTCTCCCTGTGTCCCCACCAAGGCTAAATACCAACCTTCAATGTAGCCCCATCCCCCAGACTTGGGGAGAAACAATAACCTTTCTGCAGAGGAAAACTGGCTCTTTGCCTCAGGGATCAGAATGACTCAGGGGAGAGTGATTAAGAAAAACATTAACAGGCTAAAGGATTACTATTTAAATCGTGGCTCGCCTAAGAGAACATAGTTTAGAATACGTGACTGTCTTCCTCTCGCAAACTCATAATTTCCTTATCTCAATTCTATACCCCAAGCCGCTAACATCCTCAAAATCTCTAAAATACTGTCTCAGCACCTTCCAAGCCTCATCAGGTGGGACTACAATGGTCCAACAGGAGGCAGGTGAAAGTTAATGTGTTGCATGAAAGAAAAAGTCTACCATGAGCTCACAGTAGAGGGTAAATGAGGGATTTCAGGCATGGAACCACCATGGATTTCAGTAGTTGGGGCAGATTTCATCAGATAACTCTGAAGATTATTAGTATTGGATCTGGCCCTAATGGCTGATGATGCTAAGCATTTGTGTGTGTGTGTATTTGTACTTGTTAGCAAGATAATTCTTATAAAAGAAAATTAAAACTATAAACCAACATGCAAATAAGATGAAGGTGATAAGGTATTCTAACCTTATTTTACAAGAGTAAAAGAAATATTCTTGTATTTGCCTAATAATACATAACTAGCTAGTAGCAGAGTTGGAACAAAAACTCACTCTTTTGACTTCTGGTTAAGTACTTTCTCAAATACTGCACTATTTATTTCCTTCTTCATTACCTTGGTATATTGAGAGGTCAATTGACTTGTCATTCCAAGACAACTATATAAAGAAACTTCACCGGGGAAAAGAATTGAACAAAACCAATCAACTTGAGGTGATACTAAGCCAAGTTCCAGAGAATTTAAATTATATCACTTTTTAAAAAATTATTTTATTGGAGGCTCGTACAATTCTCATCACAACCCATACATACATCCACTGTGTCAAGCACATATGCACATTCGTTGCCCTCATCATTCTCAAAACATTTGCCATCCACCTCAGCCCTTAATATCAGTTGCTCATTTCCCACCTCCCACCACCCCCTCCCTCATGAACCCTTCAAAATCCACAACTTATTATAGTTTTGTCATAAATTACACTGTCCAACATCTTCCCCCGCCCCCTCCCCGCCCTCTTCTCTGCTGCCCCTCCCCCGGGGAGGAGGCAATACCTAGATTCTTGTAATCAGTTCCCCCTTTCCACCCCACATTCCCTTCACCCTCCGGGCCTTGCCCCTTTCACACCTGGTCCTGAAGGAGTCATCTGTCCTGGATTCCCTGTGTTTCCGGTTGCTATCTGTACCAATGTACATCCTCCGGTCTATCCAGATTTGTAAGGTAGAATTGGGATCATGATAGGGGGTTGGGGGGGAGCATTTTAGAACTAGAGAAAAGTTATATGTTTCATCGTTGCTACCCTGAACCCTGATTGGCTCATCTCCTCCCTTCAACCCTTCAGCAAGGGGGTATCCAGTTGTCTACTGATGGGTTTTGAGTCTCCACTCTGCACTCACCCACCTTTACAATGATATTTTTTGTTATTTGATACTTGATACCTGATCCCTTCGACAGCTCGTGGTCACGCATGCTGTTGTGCTTCTTCCATGTGGGCTTTGTTGATTCTGAGCTAGTTGGCCGCTTGTTCATCTTCAAGCTTTTAAGACCCCAGACGCTATATCTTTTGATAGCCTGGCACCATCAGCTTTCTTCACCACCTTTGCTTATGCACACGTTTGTCTTCAGTGATCGTATCAGGAAGGTGGGCACACACTGATCTGATTTTTTTTAAGGAACACTTTTCATAAATAATAGAAGCAGCAATGGCATTGATATACATTAAGAACACAGGTTCTAGAAACAGAGATACACCTGGGTTCAAATTTGAAAATACCATTTACTAGTTGTAGGATTTTGAGAAAGTTACTTTATGCTTCTGCTTGTCTGTTAAACGAAGATAACGAGAAAGTATACTTTACTAAGTGGTTGTCAGGAATAAATTAGGTAAACCTTATCATGTGTTTTAACAAATGAATTGCTGTTGTTGTTAGGCGTCACTGAGTTGGTTCTGACCCACACTGCCTGGTCCTGCGCCATCCTCACAAGTGTACCTATGCTTGAGCCCATTGTGGCAGCCACTGTGTCCAGCCTTTCTCTTTGTCACTGCCCCTTCACTTTACCAAGCACGACCGCCTTCTCCAGGCACTGGTCTCTCCTGACCACCTGTCCAAAATACATAAGATGAAGTCTCCCCATCTTTGCCTCTAAGGAGCACTCTGGCTGTACTTCTTCCAAGACTGATTTGTTCGTCCTTGCAGCAGTCCAGTGTACTTTCAATATTCTTCACCAGCACCGTGATTCAAATGCATCGATTCTTCTCCCATCTTCCTTATTCAATGTCCAACTTTCACCTATGTATGAGGCAATTGAAAACACCATGGCTTGGTCAGGCACACCTTAGTCCTCAGAGTAACAGCCTTACCTTTCAAAACTTTAAAAAGCTCTGGTGCAGCATATTTGCCCCATGCAATGTGATTATCGTGTGTCTAGCCTGCTGCTTACACAAGCATGGATTGTGGATCCAAGTTAGGGGAGACCCTTGGCAACTTCAGCCTTTCCTCCCTTTGGTTCCTTATTGGTCCAGCGGTGAGGATTCGGATCTTCTTTACATGGAGTTGTCATCCATCCTGAAGGCTGCAATCCTTGATCCTCATCAGCCAGTGTGTCAAGTTCTCCTCACTTTCAGCAAGCAAGGTTGTGTCATTTGCAGATCTTACTTGGTTACTAGGCCTTCCTCCAATCCTGATGCCCCAATCTTCATATCATCCAGCATCTATGATTATTTGCTCAAACATATTGATTATGATATCAATAAATGTTAGCTGCTAAGTTCTTCGTAAATGTTAGCTAGTACTTATAAATGTTAGCTATTGTTGGATCATTCTTATCACTTTTACTCAGCCCTCGCTAGAACTCCAAAAGACAGTGATTGTACTATGGATTGGTATGACGTCAGGATTAGCTCCTAAGAAAATGGTTTGGGGGAAAAAAGTCTACTCCACTATCCTAGTAAGACCCATCGGAGTACCACTGACATTTAAAATGCTAGAGACAGAATAGCAACAACAACAACAAAAAACAACTAACAACAAAACAGGGATTCTCTTCAAAATTGAGCTATCTGAAAATGAGCAGTTTAACCACTGGCTTCTTAGTTTGAGTTCCTGGGTATCCCGAGCTACTTCTCATTCTGCCTTCTTACCGAGTCTTTTTGTTTCCCTTTCCAACAGCCATGGCAAAGGGCTATTGGGCATCCTTGTATTGTGTAGGCACAATATTTTTATGTAATTAATTATAGTCTTTTACCATTAAGTTTGGCATTTGCCATTGGTTTCTAAAAGTTATGTCAGTGACTTGATCCATACTTTTTATGAAGTTGGATAATTTCTTTCCATTCTAAAGTACTAGGGTATGTCTATCAGAAATTGATGTTTGATTTCACCAAAATGTCTTTTGGCATTTATCAAGATGATCCACGATTTTTTTCCTTTAAATTAAGTGAATTACATTAATATAATTCCTCGTTTTGAACCACTGTAGCTCACCTTGCTTGGTCTAGGTTAGGAGATTCAATATTAAGGTTTTTCTGCTTGTTTTTTATACTAGCCCCATAAAATTATTTGGAAAGGTTTCAGTGTTTTTCCGTGTCTAGAATTAAACACTGTAAGCCAGGGAAGAAACACTTTTAAGATGAGAGTAATTGTGCATTTGAAAAATGTAAAAGTGGCTGTAGTATTACCATTTAGAATTTATAGGAAAAGTATTTTGAACATTTAATCTATTAATCTTACTATTTTATTCAAATAATATTCATCTTAATATAGTCACTAAATTTTATTTTTAACTTTGCCAAAAAGTTTTCCTTCTTTTCCTTTCCTGACTTATAATGTTGATTTGCACTCACATTGCAGTACAATTTACAAAAGAATGTCGAGATATTTCACCGTACATGGATTTTGTATTTGGGAAAAATTCTGTAATGATAAATATTAATTGAAACATATAAGCACAGAGATTATATACATGCTTATGATTTATTATCCAGGAAGGTGTGACACCTTCCATTTAGGCTCAATTTCTTAGAAATCCAAGTAACAATGTGAGGAAACAATGTCCCTTATAGTTCAATATTTTAAAAGTGGGTGATCAGCAGTCCAAGGACATATTTTTGGAAGATGACTGAGTAATATAATAGTATCAGTTTTTTTAAAACAAATCCCATGAGGTGAAGGAATAGGAATGTGGGTTTAGAGGAAGGATAGAAAAAGAGGTCAAAGGAGAGTTAGCTTAAAGGTAACTCAATAAAAGCCATTGATGATTATTTAGAAACACATTAGAAATTATTTAGTGGATACTTAAAGCCCAGAAGGAAAGCTTTATCACTTGTCTGCTCTAGGTTGTTTATCTCCAAAAGCAAATCACTGGAAAGGGGCCAGTGTTGCAGTAGGGTTACTAATGGCTCACTGTCTAGGATGGCCATTGTTTTATTAATTTGAAAGACACTTAAAGAACAAATCCTCCGAAAGTACTCCTGGGCCCATGGACAATACTAAATCAGGGAATGGAAAAGGGGGCGAAATAGAATATCCTAGAGCTGATAATATGACCTAGAATATAGAGACCAGAATGTCAGACAGGCCTAAGATAAAGAGAAAGGAGCAAGGAAATCAGCAATAGAACCGAGAAGACAAAGTAAGCCAGAGTTACTTTGGGTGCCCCAGGATAGAGCCGTATTTCGTGATCTAAAAGCAGAGGGCCAAAACAAGGGAGTGGGCAGAGGTAGAATATGAGCATTAACTTATCAGCTTCACAATTTTTAATTAAGATAGAAGAACACATATAAAAATGTTTTAAAAAAAGAGAGAATAATCTGAAGCATGCAGCTCAATGTGGAAGAAAGATGTGGCAGTCTTCTTACAGCTCGAGACATTTTATGGAATAATTCTACGCTGTCCTATATGGTTGCTATGACTCGGAGAAGACTTGGTGGGAATCAGTTTGATTCCCTGATTTACATAGCGAAATATAATTGTACACTTGTATAAACTGTGTAACTCCTATTCAGGTCAAGACATACAACATTTCCAGTAGCTCAGAAAGTTTGCTCTGGCCATTTGTGACTCTATATTCTATTTGCTACTCCCAACGGGGCTTGACTCAAGCTGTGGTATTTCCATTGCCTTGTATCCATGTGAAAGTTGCACAGTGAATAAGGAAGATCAAAGAAGAACCAATGCCTTTGAATGGTGGTGCTGGTGAAGAATATTGAAAGCATCATGGAATGCTAACGGGACAAGCAAATCTGTGCTGGAAGAAGTACAGCCAGAATGCTCCTTAGAGGCAAAGATGGTAAGACTTGGTCTTACATCCTTTGGCCATGTTTTCAGGATAGACCAGTCCCTGGAGAGGGACATCCTGCTCGGTAAAGCGGAGGGGCAGTGAAAGAGAGGAAGGTCCTCAAGGAGATGCAGGACCATGCAGGACCAATCTGTGTTTTGTTCCGTTGTACACAGGGTCGCTGCATCACAGCTGACTCGAAGGCAACTAGCAGCAACAAAAGTGGTCACCGCTCTTCTGACTTTCTGTTGCCATAGATCAGATTGGCCTTTTCTAGAAATTTATATAAATGGAATCGTGCAATATGCATTGTTTTGTGCCTTGTTTCTTTTGCTCAGCATAAAAGGTTTTTGAGATTCATTCATATGGTTGTATGTGTCAGTAGATTGTAATAATACTAAAAATAAGTTTTAGCCATTCTACTATTGATTACTATTGATGTACTTTTGGGTTGTTTCCAGTTTGGGGCTCTTACAAATAATGTTTTTTCTTGTCATTCATATATATGCCTTTGGATGAAGATACACATTCACTTCTGTTTGCTATGTCAGTAGGCATGAAATTGCTAGGTCATGGGCTATTCATACTTTTGTTGTTAAATGCTATCGAGTCAGTTAAGTCATAGCAACCTTATGTACAACGGAACCAATCGCTGTCTCCTCCTGTTCCAGCCGCACCATTGTTCATATGTTTGAGCCCGTCACTACAGCCTCTGTGTCAGTTCATTTTGTCAGAGGGCTTCCTCTTTTTTTGCTGCCCCTCCACTTTACCAAGCATGCTGTCCTACACGCATGAGGGAATGGGAAATAACATGGCTTGGGTCCAACCCCCCAAACAAATTCACTGCCATCAAGTCTATTCCAATGTATAGCATCAGGGGCACCTTAATCCTCAAAGTAACATCCTTACTTTTAAACACTTTAAAGAGGTCTTGTGCAGCAGGTTTATACCAGTGCATTATTTGATCTGATTGTTGCTTCCATGAACATTGTGTGGATCCAAGCAAAATTAAATCCTTGACAACTTCAACCTTTTCTGTTTATCATGATGCTACAATCCATCCTACAGGCTGCAATACTTGATCTTCATCAACAAGTGCTTCAAGTCCTCTTCACTTTCAGCAAGCAAGGTTATGCCATCTGCATATTACAGATTGTTAATAAGCTGTCTCCAATCCTGATGCCACATTCTTATTCATATAATCCAGCTTCTCTGGACTATAATCATCATGTAACCCAGTTTCTTGATGTCATTAGGAATGAATTTGCTAGGTCATCGGGTATTTATACTTTTAGCTTTAGGAAGAACTGCTAAATATATATATTTTTAAGTTATTCCAGTTTTATTCCATGAGCAATATATGATGTTCCAGTTGACCAACAACCACCAGCCACGGCAACAGTTGGTATCGTCTATATATCTATTCTGATGGATTTCTAGTGGGCACATTGTGGCTTTATGTACGTTTCTTGATGTAGAGTGATGCTCAGCATCTTTTCATATGCTTCTCAGTCACTTACATATTCTCTTCTGTGAAGTGCCTGGTCAGAGCTATTGTTTATTTAAAATTTTCAATTCTCTCCTATTTTGCTGTTCTTTCCTTATTGATTTTTAACAATTATTCATATATTCTGAACTTAAGTCCTCTGCTTGATATGTGTAGTGCAAATATCTTCTGCCCAGTGGCTTGTCTTTTCCATCTCTTAAGGTTATCTATCTTCCTGTCAACTTAGGATAATAGAGGATCTGCTCTTCTCTTTCTTTAAAGTCAATTTCACCCTTCACCCTTTGAATCCTATCCCATCTTACTTTGTGCCAATTGTCCCCTCTCTGTCCAGTGTCTTCAAATTCTTCCCAGGAACTGCCTCTTATTCAGTAGTCAAGCATTTGCCATTCTCTCTCATTTTGAAGAAAACAGTAAATAAAGTACGCCTTGCTTTCGCACCCTTCAACTGTGTCTTTCTCAGCCCCATTCTCAGCAAATTTTATTAAAATAATGATCTAGATTGGATTTTTTGTTTTATTTTCTCCTATTCACTCCTTAACTATTTCAATCTAATAATAAGACCTCGTGAATGTCCTCAAATGTGCATGCTTCTTCACTGTTATCACCTTGGTGTAACCCAACATCATCTCTTTCCTGCATGATAGCCCCTAATTGATCTCCCTACTCTCACTTCCAGGACCTACAGTCCATTCCCCACATTACAAGTAGAGAACTATTTTATAAGCACAACTCTGATCAAGTCATTCTACTTAAAACGCTCCAACAGTGTCCATCACATTCAGGTTAAATTCAAGGTTATTGACCTGGTTTAAAAGATCTGCATGATCTGATTCCTGGCTACCTTTCTGGGTGATCTTCTACTTCGCAGCCCGCTGAGTTTCCGCTAATTATCATCTCTCTGAAAAAAACTATCCCACCAATATTCAACTACCTTTCAGTCATCTTCAGAATTTATCTGATATGTCATTCTCTGTGTATTGCACCATAGCATCCGTTTGCCTGTGCCCATTTGTAACATTTAAATCGTTTTCAAAACTTTTTATTTTTAATCAGGAAACGTTTGAGATTAAAAATATGCTAAATTTTTGCCAGTTATGCTACCTATCACTTAAAAATTAAAATATTAAAGATAGTGTTTATCTGTCAGTTTGCCATTCTGTGGTGGCTTATGTGTCACTGTGATGCTGGATGCCATGCCACCAGTGCTTCAAATACTAGCAGAGTCGCCTATTGTGGACACGTTATTATTATTATTTTTAATCATTTTATTGGGCACACTTACAGATATCATAAGATTCAATAGTTCAATCACATCAAGCAGTATTGTACAATTGCTACAACAGTCAGTTTCAAAACATTTTCTTTCTCCTTGAGTTCCTCGATATCGCTCCCCTTTATGCCCTCCCTCCCCATACTCCCCATCCCCCAGGAACTCTTATTTTTATTTTTTTTGTCACATCTTACACCATCCAATATATCCATTTACATACAATTCTGTTGTTTGCTCACCTCGACTGGGGTTATACAGTGCTATCAGCTGCTCCCCCCCTCCCCACCACCACCACTTACTGTTCCCTCAGGGAACCATTACTCCTGTTACTGTTTCTGAAGGGTTATCTGTCATGGCTTTCATCTATCAAATGATCACAATTATACAGATGAACATGTGAAAATCTAACATGATTAATGAGATAAAACAAATAAAAACCTTAATAGTAAGGGGAGGAAATATTAAAGAACTAGAGGGTAGTTATGTGCCTCATCAGTGCTATACCACACCCTGGATTGATCATCCCTTCCATGTGGCTTTTCTGAGAAGGACTGTCCAATTAACTTGCAGGTAGGTTTTGGGTCTCCACTATATCCCCACCCCTTTGCATCAATTTGGTTGCTTGGCTTTGAACTTCTGATACCTTTCCCCGTCACCTCATGATCACACAGACTTGTGTGCTTCTTCCATGTGGGCTTTGTTGCTTCCATGCTAGATGGCAGCTTTAACAACAAGCTCTCCACCCACCACCCACCCCCCAGCCTGCCACCTCCCCTCATAACCCCCAAGAACCATTGGTCAGACCCCAGATGCTGTATCTTTTAATAGCCAGGAACCATCAGTTTTCTTCACCACAGTTGCTTATGCACCCATTTTGTCTTCAGTGATCATGTCAGGAAGGTGAGTATCATACAATGCCACATTATTAGAACAGACCGTTCTTGTACTGAGGTAAGATTTAAGTAGTGGTCCAGAGTCCATCGGCTTCCTTGTTGAATTTGCATTTATATACATATATAAACAAATATATCTATATTTAAATAATTATATATTTACATATCTACATATATGTATACCTATATATTTTTCTTTCTTCTTCTATCCTCTTTTTCTTTGTTCTTTCCTCCTGCCCCACTGTTACGTTTATCCATCGTTCACCACTTAGTAATTCCTCTGAGATACAATTCTATTGATCAGACACAACCAGAAAAGCTACATACTCCTCACCATGCATTTTAGAGCACCAAATAATCCCTTGTACCTGTCTTTATAGCCTCACTGCTCTCCACCCACCACCCACCCCCCAGCCTGCCACCTCCCCTCATAACCCCCAAGAACCATTGGTCTTCTCACTGTCTCTATAGGATTGCCTATCCTGCCTATCTTGTGTAGATAAATATGCACAAACCAAAAGAGAGAGAGAAGAAGAAGAAGAAGAAGAAGAAGAAAAGAAAAGAAAAGAAAAGAAAAGAAAAGAAAAAAGAACATACAACTAGTCACAAGTCTTGAAAGGATCCTGACACAGAACAGTTGAATATTTCTCTGTTAAATAGAGAGACGGACATGTTATAATCCATCAGTCCGGTCCCTTTTTCTTTCAGGGTTCCACATCCTGGGTCCCGCTTACCTAACAACACGTACACCCTTTTGGTCTTCAGCATTTGTGTCTGAAAGGTGCAAATCCTGAAAGTCCCCATTGCTGTTCCTGAAGTCAGGGATGGAGTGGTTTAGTGACTTTCTGTGTGATCCCCTTGTAAAGCAGAATCAATTTTAATGAGGTGGATGGAGTAAAGTTCTCAGGACCTTCCTTTGCTGAAAGGGCTGGACTCAAAATTAGAAGAAACAACTGCAAACATCCATTGATCATCAGAATATGGACTGAATGAAGAATTGTATGCTACTTGGATCCATAATGAATGCTCAGGGAAGTGGTAATCAAGAAATCAAATGATATATTGTATTGGGAAAATCTGCAGAACAAGACTTAGTTCAAGAGAAAAAATAGCCCTTTGTGGATTAAGGTGTGTTACTCAAAACCAGGGTATTTTCAATTACTTGGTATGCATGTGAAAGGTAGACAATAAGGAAAACTGGAGAAGAATTATGGCCACTGACAAAGTATATGGAAAATACCATGGACTTTCAGAAGAACAAACAATAAGTTCCTTTGAAGGATGGAGGAAGCATCAAGAGAAGATGGAAAGAATACAGAGTCAGTGTACCAAAAAGAACTAGTAGACATTCAACCATTTCAAGAGGTACCATGTGAGCAAGAACCAATGGTACTGAAGGAAGAAGTCAAAGCTGAACTGAAAGTATTTAGCCAAAAACAAGGCCCCAGAAATTGATGAAATAGGGTTTGAAATGTTTCAACAAACTGATGCAGTACTGGAAGCACTCAATGGTCTATGCCAAGAGATTTGGAAGATAGCTACCTGGACAACTATCTGGAAGAGGTCCATATTTGTGCCCATTCTGAAGAAAAGTGATTCGACAGAATGCTCAAACAATAGAGCAATATCACTGATATCACATGTGAGTAAAATTTTGCTGATGATCATTCAACAACGGTTGTAGCCATACATTGACAGGGAACTGCCAGAGGTTCAGGCCCAATTCAGAAGAGGACGTGGAACAAGAAATATCATTGCTGATGCCAGATGGATCTCGGTTTAAAGCAGAGAATGCAAGAAAAATGTTTACTTGTGTTTTATTGACCATACAAAGCATTTGACTGTGTGGACCATAACAAACTGTGAATAACCTTCAGTGGAATGGAAATTCTAGAACACTTCATTGTGCTCATGCAGAACCTGTGCATGGATCAAGAGGAAGCTATGTAAACAGACCAAAAGAATACTGTATGGTTTAAAATCAAGAAAGATATGTGTCAGAGCTGAATCCCATCACCACACTTATTTAATCTGTATGCTAAACAAGTAATCAAAGAAACTAGATTACATGAAGAAGAATGTCGCATTGGGACTGGAGGAAAGTTTATTACTAGCCTGAGATATGCAGATGGCAATCCTTGTGTTCCCAGGGGAAACACATGGATACTGTAAGAGCCAGAGTTAAAAAGTAAGGAAGACTTGAAGCACTTGCTGATAAAGATCTAGGGTTGCAGCTTTCAGTATGGATGACAACTCAATGTCAAGAACACCAAAATCCTCACAACTAACTCATGATAAATGGAGAAAAGATTGAAGTTGTCAAAGATTTTGTCTTGCTTGGATCCACAATCAAAACTCATGGAAGCAGCAGTCACGAGATCAAATGACACATTGTACTGGGTAAATCTGCTGCACAAGACCTCTTTAAAGTGTTGCAAAGCAAGGATGTTACTTCAAAGATTAAAGTGCACTTGACCCAAGCCATGGTATTTGGAATTGCCTCATATGCATGTGAACGTTGGACACTGAATAAGGAAGGCCGAAGAAGACTGGATATACTTGGATTGTGGTGCTGGGGAAGAATCTAGAAAATGCCATGGACTGCCCAAAGGACAAACCCATCTGTCTTGGAAGAAGTACGGCCAAATGACACATTGGCTGCAACAATGGGTTCAAACATGAGACCCATTGTAAGGATGGCACAGGACTGGGCAATGTTTTGTTCTGTTGTGCACAAGGTCTCTATAAGTCAGAAGATTAGCTAGCACCTAAGAACATCAACTTTACATCTTATAGATATTTATATGATCACGAGAATACAATGAATAATGTTATGCCAATAAAATGGAAATTTTGGATTAAATGGGCAAATTTCTACTAAAAATGTAATTCACCGAACTGATGCAAAAATAAATAGAAAAGTTTGTTTCCAATAATTATTAAATAATACAATACAAATAAAGAATATTAAGAGAAAATCAAGATGACCTGCATACATAGAGAGGGAGACGATGTCAAGGAGTCCAGGTAGAAAAAGAATGTTTGGAAACTGATTGTGGTAGCAATTGTACAATCTACCTGATGTAATGGAACTATGGAATGATATGATACATGCATCAAATTTCAATTAATAAAATTTTTTTAATTCTTTATGAAAGAGATTGCATGCTCTAATTAGAATGATTTAGGAAGGCAATTTAAAAAGAAACTATTTACAAAGATATAAGTATAGGGGTCTTATGGGAAACACATGGATACTGTAAGACCCAGAGTTAATAACAGTGGATTAGCATTCATCTAAGGCGGTGGTTCTCAATCTGTGGGCCACGACCCCTTTGGGGGTCAAAAAAAACATTCACAGGGGTCGCTTGATTCACACAGCAGTAGCAAAATTACAGTTATGAAGTAGCAATTAAAATAATTTATGGTTGGGGGTCACCACAACATGAGGAACTGTATGAAAGGATTGTGGCATGAGGAAGGTTGAGAACCACTGACCTAAGGAGTCCTGGGTGGTGCAAACAGTTAAAAGCTCAACTAGTAGCCAAAAGGTTGGACGGTTTTGAGCACACCAGAGAGAACTCGAAAGACAGAACTGGCAATTGGCTTCGAAAAGTTCACAGCCTTGACAACCTCTGAGCTATTCTGCTCTGCGCACATAGAACCCACTGCACAGCAGAGACTTATGACAGCCATGGCCAAGCCCAATCCAGGAGGAAAAGAGGCAGAAAGCCATTGTGCGAACGCAAAAGAGTAGAGTCCTGTAGAGAGATTAATTGAAATAAGTAATGAGTTTTGGTTGAGTGCAACCCAAGATAACCTTTCAAGGAGGAGTCCAGAGGAGTAAATCCTCTGACTTCATTCTCCTCCCTTATTCTGATATACTTCTTGGGTAACTCACTGGCCAAACCTAACCAGACGCTAAGGAATTCGACTAATGTAATCCATACTGCTGAAATAGAGGGCAGGGTGGAAAAAATAGTGGTTTGGATGGGTAAGTGGATTCAGCTGGTTTTACAGGCAGGCACTAATGCTCCTCTAAAACCTCCTTTTGATGGAGAGAATGACGAAACCAACTGAAAAAGCATAAATGTACTTTACAGAAGTCAAGCCCCAACACCACAAAGCAGAATACAGATGAATGGACCTGAAATTCAGAGACAACTTCTTCATTACTAGCACAATCTACCCCTTTGACTACTCAATATCCAAATAAACCCTCTACATGTATTTTCACTTCCATACATAAACAAAACTGTTCTGTGTATTTGATTAATAAGCTGTAACTTTCCTGCATACACACCAAAGCATTGTCACATTCTCCCACATTGTCATTGTACCTATCAGATAATCAGTCTACTAGTCATCTCTGGGTTATATTGATTTCTTCTTAAATTAAGTTGCATTGCAGTCTCAGCTGAAAATTATGTATTTTTCTATGTTTTTTGATATATGAATCCCAGGATGGGTGAATCTATAGAGACAGTACTAGATCAAGAATCCCTGGGGGTATGACAGGGATGTGTGAGGGTGGGGGTGGGTGGAGGTAATGGGGAGCTAATATCAAAGAGTACAAGAAGGAAGAAAGTGTTTTGAAACTGATTGTAGTAGCAGTTGTACAATACTTCTTGATAAGACTGAAATATTGAATGGCATAGTGTCTAGATTATGCCCAAATAAAATGGTTTGAAACAAAATGATAGATTCAAAAGCTAAAGTAATCATCACAGATAGATATGCCAAATAAATTCAATAAAGGAAAATCTAACATTGACAAAAATGAAATGGAACACATAAAGATCGATATCCTTGGCATTTGGTGAGCTGAAATGGGTAGGTATTGGCCATTTAGAATCAGAAAATCATGTGATTTACTATGCTGAGAATAACAATCAAGAGGAATAGTGTGGCATTTATTGTCAAAAGGATCTTGCAAAACCCATCATGAAGTACACTGCTGTCTGTGACAGGATTATATCTATCTGCCTTCAAGGAAATCCAATCAATAAAACTACTATCAATAAAACTACTATTCAAATTTATGCAACCACAAAATCTAGTGATGAAGAAATTAAAGAATTCTACCTACGACTTCAGTCTGAAATGAATTAAACATATCATCAAATGATAAGGTTTTTTTTCATGTCTATCTATATAAGATAGGCAGGATTGTAACAGCCCCAAGGAGAAAACAACGAGACCCATGGTTCCAGGGGGACATGGGAGAGGGGGAAGTGAGAGAAAGGGAGGGGGGAACCAACAAACCCAGGGACAAGGGAACAACAAGAGATCTAAAATCGATGGCAAGGGGGTATAGAATGCCTGGTGGGGTTTGATCAAGTGCAATGTAGCTGAGAGGAATTACTCAGAGCTGAATGAAAGTCGAACATGATAGTGGGACAGGAAGAAAGTAAAAGAAAATAGAGGAAAGAACTAGGAGGCAAAAGACATTTATAGAGGTATAAATATAGGCATGTACATATGTAAATATATTCATATATAATGATAGGGATATAGGTCTACCCTGTTTCCCCGAAAGTAAGACATCCCCCGAAAATAAGACCTACTTACAGTTTTGCCTCTCGCTGAAATATAAGGCATCCCCTGAAAATAAGCCCCCCAAAAGCTACCGTGACTCTGGACTGTAGCGGTGGGCGCCACCACACAGCTCACTGTTGGCTGCAGCACAGCTGGAGCAGACAGGAAGTGCGAGGTCTCTTTTAATAAAACAATAAACAATAAATGTGTACCATATTCTTCTTCATGGAAAAATAAGATATCCCCTGAAAACAAGACCTAGCGCATCTTTGGGAGCAAAAATTAGTATAAGACACTGTCTTATTTTCAGGGAAACAGGGTATGTACAAACATTTAAGGTAGCAGACAGACATTGGGCCTCTCCTGAAGACCTCCCTCAACACAAGAGTGAGCATTCTGTGATGCTCACCTTCCCGATACGATTGCTGAAGACAAAATGGGTCCATAAGCAAATGTGGTGAAGAAAGCTGATGGCGCCCAGCTATTATAAGCTATAGCAAGAGAAGTAAGAGCCCCCAATAAAAGGATTTTTTTAAGATATAGCATCTGGGGCCTTAAAGGCTTGAAGTTAAACAAGTGGCCATCTAGCAGGGAAGCAACAAAGCCCACATGGAAGAAGCACACCAACCTGTGTGGTCATGAGGTGTGAACAGGATCGGGTATCAGGCATCAGAAGACTCAAAACAAACAATCATATTGATGTGAACAAGGGAAGTCAGAGTGGACACCCAAAGCCCATCTGTAGACAATTGGACATTCCCTCACAGAAGGGTCACAAGGAAGGAATGAGTCAGCCAGGGTGCAGTTTAGCACCAACGAAACACACAATATTCCTCTAGTTCTTTAATGATTCTTACCCCCCCCCCATTATCATGACCCCACTTCTACCTTATAAATCCGGCTAGACTGAAGCATGAACACTGGCACAGAGAAGAGCTCTCGACAGCTAAACCGCGCAGGAACAGTAATGGGAGTAGCAGAATCATGAGGGTAGGAGGAAGGTGGGGGGAGAACAGGGAGAAAGGGGAACAGATCACAAGGATGGACATATAACAACTTCACCCCTGTGGGGGGTGCAAACAACAGAAATGTGGGTGAAGGGATATAGCAGATGGTGTAAGAAATGAAAATAATACTAATTATAGTTTATCAAGGGATCATGAGGGTGGGAGGGTGGAACAGGGAAGGCAAAAAGTGGATCTAATACTAAGGGCTCAAATAGAACTAAAATGTTCTGAAAATGATGATGGTGATATATGTATAAATGTGCTTGATACAATTGATGATGTGTTGTTATAAGAACTGTATGAGCCTCTAATAAAATGATTTATTTTTTTAAAAAGCATACAATCATGTTGCATTGATAATTATTGGCGATTGGAATGCAAAAGTTGGAAACAGAGGAAGGAACAGTAGTTGGAAAATATGGACTTTGCAATAGAAATTAAGCTGGAGATCACATGATAGAATTTTTCAAGACCAACGACTTGTTCGTAGCAAATACCTCTTTTCGACAGCACAAAAGATGACTATACACATGGACTTCCCCAAATGGAATACACAGAAATCAAATTGACTACATCTGTGGCAAGACAAGATGGAGAAGCTCAATACCAGCAGCTGAAACTAAGCCAAGGGGTGACAGAACAGACCATCAATTGCTCCTGTGCAAGGTCAGGTTAAAGCTGGAGGAAAGGAAAACAAGTCCACGAGAGCCAAAATATGACCTTGCATCTGTCCATCTGAATTTTGAGAACATCTCTGGAACATATTTGACTCGCTGAACACTAATGAGAGAAGACCTAATGAGCTAAGGGAAGACATCTAGAACATCGTTCATGAATAAAGCAAGGTCAGTAAAAAGATAGGGGGGGAAAAAGATCAAAGTGAACGTCAGAAGAGGCTCTGAAATTTGGTCTTAATCATAGCGTAACAAAAGCAAATGGAAGAAAGGATGAAGTCAAAGAGCTGAATATAAATTTCAAAGGGCAGCTTGAGGAGACAAAGCCAAATATTATACCAAAATGTGAAAGACTTAGAATTAGAAAACCCAAAGGGAAGAACACAATCTGCATACCTGAAACTGAAATAAATCAATAAAACAGCTCCCAGTTACAGTATTGAAAGTTTCTATGGGCAAAATATTGAATGATGCAGGAAGCATTAAGAAAAGATGGAAAAATGCATGGTCACGGTACCAAAAAAAAAAAACTAGTCCGCATTCCACCATTTCAGGAGGTAGTATATGAGTGAGTACCAATAGTGCTGAGGGAAGAAGTTCAAGCCGCACTGAAAGCATTAGCCAAACACATGGTTCCAGGAATTGATGGAATACCAATTAAAATGCTTCAACAAGCTGATTAAGCACTGGAAGCACTCATCATCTATACTAGATCAACTGACTGGAAGAGATCCATTTTTGTACCCATTCCAAAGAAAGGTAACCCAACAGAATTCTCAAGTTATAGAACAATATCATTGACTTCACATGCAAGCAAAATTTTGCTGAAGATCATCCCACAAATGTTGTAGCGGTGTATTGACAGGGAGCTTCCAGAGGTTCAGGCCGGATTCAAAAGAGGGCTTGGAACAAGGAATATCATCACTGATGTCTGATGGATCTTGGCTCAAAGCAGAGAATACCAAAAAGATGTTTACTTGACTATGCCAAGGCATTTGACTATGTGGATCATAATAAACTATGGATAATCTTGAGAATAATGGGAAATCCAGGAGATTTGATTTTGCTCATGAGCAATTCGTATATAGATCGAGAGTCAGTTTTGAGAACAAACACGATTTAAAATCAGGAAAGATAGGCATCAGGGGTGTATCCTCTCACCATGCTTGCTCAATGCTGAGCAAATCATCAGAAAAGCTAGATTTTATATAAAAGAATTGTGTTATTCTGGGTCAACTAGAGAAACAAATCCAGAGACACTCATATGTGTGTAAGACAGAGTTTTATATCAAAGAGAAATTGTATATTAAGAAAACATCCCAGCCCAGATCAAGTCCATCAGTTTGATATTAGCCCATATATCCGATGTCAGTTCATAAATTCCTCTTCAGGCTCATGCATGCAGGAAGATCACAGGCCAGTGGGTGGAAAGCCTTGTAGATCCAGTGGGGATGGAAGCATCTCAGAGCTGGTGTGTGTCTCCACATGGCTCCTCCAGCTCCAGGGCTTTGACTGCCATCAGTGTGGCTCCATGTGGCATGTCCACAGGAAGGTGAAACAGGGAGAGAGTGTGGTCCTCTTCCCAGGAGAAAAAGAGGAAGTTCCCAGAATTCTCCTGGTTGGGGATTACTTTGTGACCTGATTGAGAGGCTAGACTCCACCCCTTTACTCAGGTTGATAGATTATGTAACTGCCACAAGAATGCAGCATCAGGACTGGACAATGGCTTAATAATACAAGCCTGTGATATGCAAATGACGCAACCTTTCTTGCTAAAAGTGAGGATTTGAGGTAATTGTTGATGAAGATGAAGGATTTTGGCCTTGAGTATGGATTACAACTCAATGTTTAAAAAAGATTAAAATTCTCACAACTGGACTAATAGGTAATATCATGCTAAATGGAGAAAAGGTTAAAGTTGTCAAGGATTTTATTTTATTTTTTTATTAATCATTTTATTAGGGGTTCATACAACTCTAATCACAATCCATACATACATCAGTTGTGTAAAGTGCATTTGTACATTCATTGCCCTCATCATTCTCAAAACATTTCCTCTCCACTTAAGCCCCCGGCATTAGGTCCTAATTTTTCACCTCCCTCCCCACTCCCCCATCCCTCATGTGCCCTTGATAGTTTATAAATTGTTATTTCGTCATATCTGGCCCTGTCCGACATCTCTGAAGGGCTGAAACCATGGGCTCAAGTAGGAAGAAATGTTTTGAGAATGATGATGGCAACAAATGTGCAAATATGCTTGACACAATGGATGGATGGATGGTGATAAGAGTTGTACGAGCCCCCAATAAAATTATTTTTTTAATGATGATGGCAACATATGTACAAGTATTCTTGATGCAATTGGCATATGGATTGTTATAAGAGCCCCCAATAAAATGATCTTAAAACAAACAAACTTGGCCAATGAATCCCTACCTCAGATTTTGTGGATATTATTTAGCTTTCTGATAGGTCTGTTTTTCTATTTACATTTATGAAGGCAGGTAAAAACACACTGTTGGTAGGTTCGAATTCTTACATGTGCACGTTTATCTAAACAAAACATGTTTAAACATGTCTTGTGACCAGTGGATGAGTGCAGACAAGTTCGCTCAGAAATACACTTGGCTTAGTCTCATTAGGGGGCCCTCAACCAAAGGCTTGATTAGAACGGTGGCTCCCCAGGGATCTGTTGGCCCAGTTCCATCTAAGGCAGAGAGGTCAGCTCCAAAGGCTATAGTGATTTTTTGGTGGGGAGTGGACCCCCCAAAGGCATATTCTGAATAAACTTTCTTGAAATCCCAGGACAATCACAGGGATTTATGAGGAAGATGATTTTTTTTTTCCATTGAAAACTGTTGGTGAGTGAGGAAAAGGATAGAAAAGTGACACCAAGATTTTTTTGCCCACTCACAACAATATACCTGCTCATTCTTCAGGATGGAAACGACTTCTTCCACCTTACAGCCCTGGTCTTTCCCTGCTCCCCAGACTAAGGCAATGTGAACCAGGAACATGATTTGAACTCTCTGAGCATGTGAAACTGACATTTTGATTGGTGTAAATCGAATTATGCTGAATTCTTTAGGGAGAAGAGTTAGAGAAATGGAAACATTTATAAGTGTACAGGAAAAAAAAAGATGGAAACATTCAAAAGTGTATAGATCTAGATGGAAGATATCCTGAGAAACTGTAACTTCACATCATGATATTTTGGTTTGATAAAGGTTTCTTTGGCTTTGTAGTAATACTTTTTGACCTAACCTTGTATGTTGTTAATTCCAATTTTGTGCCAGGCACTGTGCTAGCTGCTTGGAAAACCACGAAACAAAGCTCTGTGTGTAAAATGGTAAAGAAAAATCAGATAGCTTGTGCCCTATGGAGTTTGCAAAACACATCATTAACTAGGCAAAGAACAGCACAAACAAAGAGCTGGTGATGGACAGGAACATGATAGGAATAACCAGAATGAATGAAATCAGTGAAGATAATGTGGAATCAACAATAAAGTTCCCGGAGAGAGGCAAGAGTCCGATAGAAAAATCTGGGGATGGAGGGTTCCTCTCAAGAAGCTACATGTGCATTAAAGGACACAGATAGCTGTGTGCAAGATATATTTGACATGTTAGAATACATGAAAAAGAAGAAAATGGATTTATGTGGGTAAGATGAGGAAGAATTCACAAAAGAGGAGGTAGTAGCTGCATTGGAGAGGGAAATGAGAGATAGGGCATTCCGAGTGGGGAAAATCCAGGGCAAAGTTATGGAAGCATTGTCTTCCTGGGTAGATCCTGCCTCCTACAAACTGCTTCACTTAGGACCTTTTTAACACTGGAATACTATATTTTTCATCTCTGCCAACTATAATACCTCATATGTTTCCACTTTTGAACATCTATATATTATATTCCATTTTTATTCTCACTTGATTTTTTTTCTCCTTGGCCCTAGATGTCCATTGGTCATACATACTTTTTGAGTACACTTTTGGATCCTTCTTTATAATGACTCATTTCCTCTTACTGTGTCCACTGTATTGAGCATGATAGTAGGACCTTGGATTCAACGTTGTAAATTGAACTGGTGGGAGTACAGTACATGATGTAGGTCCAAGAAAGTAGCGAAAGAATTTAGTTCAAGCAAAGCTCATATTGCGCTAAATAATATCATTGCATCTGGCCAACCTAAACCACTATGAGTTCTGGTGGCATAATGAATTGTGTATTGGGCTGCTAATCTCAAGGATAGAAGTTCTAAAGCACCAGCCGCTCAGACAGAGAAAGACGAGGCTTTCTACTCCTGTCCAGAGTTACAGTCTCAGAGACTCGCAAAGGTAGTTCCACTCGGTCCAAGAGGGTCACTATGAGTCAGAACCGAATCAATAGCATTAAGCTAGGTAGACAAGGCAGGTAGGCGACCCTACCTCGGTGTTATTTTTCAGTGTAGTTTTATGAGCACATGTATTCTCTCTTTGCTTTAGATATCGGTCTCATGTAGGAGATCTCATGGAGCACCTTTGGGCCCCCATCCTGGTCCTTCCCAAGAGTCCAGGGAAGGGTGCAGCTTCTGTATGCCGGACCCAGCCGAAGGGGAGGGCTGAGGCTTGGCGACTGGACGGGAGACCAACCCGACAGGGAAGGAGGCAGGCAGCGGCCTGTAGCTTCCTGCAGGCCTCCCTGCTGGTCCAGAGGCCTGAGATGCCGCTGCCCCGCACTGGGGGGCCCTACTTTCGAGTCGAGGCAGGGCAGCCCTAGGTTGGTTCGATAGGTGGGTTTGCCCAGCAGCTTTCGGAGGTGGAAGATGCCTCTGCCCCCACTGATCCACCAATCAGGGCAGAACCAGATGATCCTGTGCTCAGGAAGAACTGAAGCAAGCCCTGCTGCCTCCAGTACATTGTTTCCAACTCGGTCTGGTTTCTCAGGCCAGGCGCGGGCACGGGCATGGGATCTAGTTTACAGCAAGCCCCTTCCTCACCCCCTCCACATCTGTTTGCTTGGTTGTGACGTGGAAGGTGGAAGGCAACTGCTTCATTTTGTTCTAATAAACGCTAACTTTCACTGCCTCACTGGAGCAAAGCTGGCTTAGAAGAATTGAAAGGGCCCAGCAGAGAGATAAGGGAGTCCTTTATTATGAAATCAATTTGGAAAAGCCTTTAATATTGTTGTTCATTGCCTTCAAGGTAATTCATTCCGATTCATGGCGACTACATATATACAGAGTATTCGTAGAGTTTTCAAATCTGTGACCTTTTGGAAGCAGGTCTTCAGGCATTTCTGCCTCAGGATGGGTTTGACCTGTCAACCTTCCAATAGTACTCCACATAGGCACTCCGTTAATACTACTCACTGTCCCCAAACTTGGAAACAAGATTTACTCAGTGCATTAATTGCATGTCAAATCTGAAAAATGTTCTTGCGAATATTATTCTATTAATGTTTTTAAAGCAGATCTGACATACAAAATGTTTGTGTTGAATGAACATTGTGTCATCATAAAAGAGCTGGATAATTACACTGGATACCCAATTGAAGAATAATTTGAGATCTCCTCTTTAGAGGCATTTTCAAAATCCACTTTTCCTTTTTATGGATATAACATTTGCACTCTTCTTAGAATTGCTGCTCAGTCTTGTATTGCCCTTTCAGGACACACTAGTACACATTGTACTCAGTTGATTTTCTTTATATGAAATCCAAGATAGGTAAATCTATAGGGGTAGTAACTAGAGGTTAGAAGACAATGGGACACTCATAACGACGGATACAAGAATAAAGAAAATGGTTAAAAATTGATTGTGGTGATGACTGCACAACTGCTTTTAGCATATTTAATCCGGGGAATTGCATCATACACAAAGTATATGTAAATAAAATAATTTTTAAAGAATTGGTTATAATGCCAATGGCAACCAAATATTATACATTACACACTAATTGTCACAACAGCCTCAAGAGAAAATAATGGTTATTAATCCATATTTACTTTTAAAAGTTATATTTTAACCAATAACCAGTGTGATTAATCAAATGTATGCTTTTGTATAACACTCCCAGGTCTTTATTTCTGGGAATCAGGGACTGGGAACCAATCAGTTCCTTGTTTTGGGGTGTGTGCACCAGGACCACAAGTAGTTCAAGGTCTCTTCTTGTCGACCCTGGGAGCAGCAGTAAAATGTCAATTTGCTATCCCTCCAAACTAATCCCTTGGTGTCACAGGGTATGTGACCTGCATTCGTGTGGACAGTACGTGCACCTGCCATTGGCCCAGGAAAAGATTTACAGGATCCAGAGGCTCTTCTTGACAAAATGCAGCCTGTGCCACACCTGCAGCTTCCACACAAGGAGGGGCTGATGCGGAGTGTGTGCGCTGGGTGTAGGACCTGACGATTTCCAAGAGGATCTTAAACGTGAGAGGGAAGTCATTCTACAAGTCTGTTGAGCGTGCCCTTGATGCTGAGTTTAGGGTGGGTTGTTGAGTAGGCCCTGGGGAATGCTTTCGGTGGCCATCTTTTTCACCATTCACTCACTCCAAAGACAGTCAACAGAAGCCTGTCCCGTGCCATGCTGCTCGTCCATTCACACACATTAGCAGCATGGAAGGGCAACAGGAATCCACCTTTAAGCTTGCCAAGTCTAGGGCATGTTCATTCTTCCCCCCTTCCTATAGGGAATCAGTACAGATTCTTGTCACCGTTACAGCCTGAATTTTTAAAAAAAAGATCTATCCACTCAATGAGCCTAGGAGCTTAGGATCATAGTCTCAGGAGACACCAAGGTCAATTGGTATGACATATCCACAAAGACAATGCTCTACATCCTATTTTGCTGAGTAGTGACTAGGGTCTTAAAAGGTGCAGCTGTTGGTCTCTTGCTGTTGGGAGGAAGAAGAATGAAGAAAATGGAAGATGCATGGAAACAATTAGTCCAATGGACTAGTGGAACACACAAGCATCAGTCTCCATGATCCTGATATCAGAAGACCTACCTGGTGCCTGGCTGCCATTACCAATTGCTCCAAAGGGGTCACATTAGAAGGTTCGTGATCACACAGTTGGTGTGCTTCTTCCATGTGGGCTTTGTTGCTTCACAGTTAGATGACCACTTGTTTATCTTCAAGCCTTTAAGACCCCAGACGCTATATTTTTGATAGCCGGCCACCATCAGCTTTCTTTGCCACATTTGCTTATGCAGCCATTTGTCTTCAGCGATCGTGTCGAGAAGGTAAGCATCATGGAGTACCAGTTTAATAGAACAAAGTGTTCTTGCATTAAGGGAGTACTTGAGTGGAGACCCAATGTCCATCTGCTACCTTAATATTTAACATATAAATATATGCACATAGATCTATTTCCCCATCATTATATATAAATGCATTTACATATGTACATGCCGGTATTTAGACCTCTATAAATGCCCTTTGCCTCCTAGCTCTTTCCTCTATTTCCTTTTACTTTCCTCTTATCCCACTATCATGCTCAACCTTCATTTGGGTTTCAGTAATTCCTCTCATCTACATTGCCCTTGATCAAGCTCTACCAGGCCTGTTACACCCTCCTTGCCACTGATTTTGGATCGCTTGTTGTTCCCTTGTCCCTGGGTTTGTTAACACCACTTCCTTTCCCCCACCTCCCACTCTCCCATGTCTCCCTGGAACCATCGGTCCTGTTGTTTTTTCCTCCAGATTGTTTATCATGTCTATCTTATCTAGATAGACCTGCAGAGATAATAATAAGCACAAAAAGAAGACAGAGCAAAAACAAGCAACAACAGAAAACAAAACAAGCATACCAGATCAACAGCTGGAGCAAGGCAGAGCTACAAAGGCCCTGAGGAGCCCCCAAGGGGCAGCTCCTGGACAGTCTTGAAGGCCAGCAAACAGACCCAGGATTTTTGTATATTTCTTCGCTCACTTTTTTCTTTAAAAAAATTTTTTATTTTTTCTTATGTATTTACTATTTTCATTTTTTAAAACCAGTTTTGGCTATGTCATGGTTGGTGTACCTACCTATATAGGATAAGCACAGGAGGCATGCCTGAGGAGAGAGAAGTGGGACCAACAGTGCTGGGGAGACCTGGGAGGTGAGGGTGGTTGGGGAAGGGGGCAGTGAGCAGGCTGCGTCGTGGACAGGTGAACAACTGGGGTGTTAGAGTCAGTAACAAGGAGGAGATAGGGATCTGAGGCAGGGGTGGGGGGTAGGAGTAGGGCGGGTGTCAGAGCAACCGCAAACTAGCTAAGAGGAGGTACCAAGAGGTGGAAATAAGGGGAAAGTGACATTGGGGCAGAAGGAAGGTAAAAAGAAACAGAGGAAGGACCAAGGAAGCAAAGCAATGGATAGAGGTATAAACATAGAGGTGTACATATGTAAATACATTAGTCCACAAAAATAGAGGTATTGGCCCATGTACATATATTTATAGGGCAGTACACTGAGGTAGGGGATGGACTTTGGGCCTCTACTCATACCCTCCCTCAATACAAGAACACTTTGTTCTAACCAATCGGCAGTCTGAGATGTTCACCCTCCCGACACAAT
>NW_022111376.1:1058445-1066739 GCF_000313985.2 Echinops telfairi
TGTATGGATTGTGATAAGAGTTGTATGAGCCCCCAATAAAATAATTAAAACAAAACAACAAAAAAACAATGACAAAAAAAGAAAAGCCTGTAAATAGTTCAAGATCTGTTTGTTGTCCTTTAGGAGTGTTTTCCAGTGGAGTCTGATGGGGTGCCACGCCCAGGCCCCAAAGCCTATATTTGGTACTCCCTGGGGACTTCCTTGCTCTGTTCCCCTTGCTGATCTGTTGCACGCAACTTTGTGTTTTGCCTCGGTGGGGTCGGGTCGGATTGGGCACAATTCCAACACTGTGTCTCCAATGTTGTCCCCTGTGGGGTTATGGGGTTATGGGTCAGTGAGAGATGTCATATCTCATAGTGGGGCTGGCCATATGGTCCTCTCTGTGCATTGTCTCCTCTGAGCAGGGATATTGTCCTCAAGGCTTGGTGGGCCAGGATGTGCTCCACTCTCTCTTCCTCCCCTTTCATTTGCCCCCGTGTGCTCTGATCAGATATGTCCCTCTTCCTGAGCTGTAGCTTCAGTGCTATCCTCTGAAGTAAATTCTTCTTGGGGGAGGGATGGCTGTCTACATAGTTGAGATTGGGGCTGGCCCTTCAGGGGCCATAAAGATTTTATCCTATGTTTTCTTTGCAAACTTTTAAAGCTTTGCCTCTTATATTTAAGCCTATGATCCATTGTGAGTTCAGATTTGTGCATCATATGAGGTAAGGGCCTACATTAATCTCCTTGCATGTAGATATGTAATTGGCCCAGTGCCATTTGTTGGAAACTTCTTGAAAAGAAAGTGACCATCAATATCAAAGTTTATATCTAGACTCTCAATATGTTATATTGGGTTTGTAAATCTATCTTCAAGCCAATCCCACAGTTTTTTTGAGTGAGTACTATAAATTTTTAATAAAGATTGAAATTAGGAAAGGTAAGTCCTATGTCTTTTATAAAAGATATATATTCTTAATATTTTTGGTTGTTTTATTTTTATTTTATATTAGGATCAGCTGGCCAATATCTGTAAAGAAATCTGCTTTGATTTTTATAGGGATTACATTGAATTGATACATCAATTTGAGGAAAACTGCCATTTTAACAATATTGACTCTCTAAATTCAGGAACATGGAATGACTTCCCATTAATTTAAATCTTCTTTATTTTCTCTCAGCAATGTTTTGTAATGTTGAGTGTACACACATTTTACTTTTTGTTAAATTTTTCCTAAGTATTTTGTTCTTTTTTGATGATATTGTGAATTATTGTATTCATTTTTTCAAATTATTTGCGTGTACACAGAAATAGAAATGATTTATATATATATATCAATGTTTACATCTTGGTGATCTTCCTGAACAGATTTATTAGTTGTAACTGTCAGAGGAAGAAAGGGGCAGGATTTTCTCATGTCAAAGATAGTTTTAAATCTTTCTTTATGATCCAGATACTTTTTGTTTATTTATTTTCATGTTCAGTTTCCCTGCCTGTAATCTTAAATAGAATTGGTGAGAATGGACATCCTTGACTTGTTCCTGATGTTAGGGAAAAGCATCCAGTCTTTCATTATGAAGTATGATGTTAGCTGCATGATTTTTGTAGATGGTCTTATGAGGCTGAAGAAGTTTTCTTTTACTAGTTGGTGGTTGATGTTATTTTTTCCTAGAATGAGTATTGGAATTTGTCAAATGCCTTTCCTTCATATGTTGGTAAGACCATGTGATTTTTCTCTTTTATCCCATTTTATACATTATTAATTAATACAGCATGGTGTTGTGGATTGAATTCTATGCCTGAAAAAAATGTATGTTGTAACACAGGGAATCCAGGACAGATGATCTCTTCAGGACCAGTGGTGACAGTGACGATACCGGGAGGGTGGAGGGAAGGTGGGGTAGAAAGGGGGAACCAATTACAAGGATCTACATATAACTTCGTCCCTTGGGGACAGACAGAGGAGAAGTGGGTAAAGGGAGACGTTGGACATTGTAAGATATGGCAAAATAATAATAATTTATAAATTATCAAGGGTTCATGGGGGAGAGGAGAGCAGGGAGGGAGGGGGAAAAATGAGAAGCTGATACCAAGGGGGAAGGTGAGTGGGGAGCCAACAATGATGAGTGCAGGGAAATAGTAAGAGTTCTAAAATGGACCGTGAGGAGGGTGTAGCTTTTCTGGGTGTGTTTCATCAATCGAATTGTTAGCTGAGAGGAATTACTGAAAGGTGAATGACAGGCAAACATACTAGTGTGGCAGGTGGGAGGAAAACACAAAAACCAAAAACCAATATACATATTTATATATACATATATATTCATATATATGTATTTGTTTTTATATATTTATATATATGTAAATGCAACAAGGAAGCAGATGGACTTTGGGCCTCTACTTAAATCTTACCTCAGTACGAGAAGGGTCTGTTCTAAATAATGTGGCATTGTATTATGCTCACCTTCCCGGCAGGATTGCTGAAGACAAAGCAGGTGCATAAGCAAATGTGGTGAAGAAAGCTGATGGTTCCCAGCTATCAAAAGGTATACCGTCTGGGGCCTCAAAGGCTTATAATTAAACAAGTGGCCTTCTAGCAGGGAAGCAACAAAGCCCACATGGAAGAAGCACACCAGCCTATGTGATCACAAGATGTTGACAGGATCAGGTATCAGAAGCTCATAAAAACACGCATCCAAACTGCTATGAAGGGGAGTGGATGTAATGGAGACACAAAGTCCACCAGCAAGACAATTGGACAGTCCCTCTTAGTCGGGTCTTATGGAACGGAGGATAAATCCAGGGTGTAGTGTGGCACTGGTGAACCACATAACTATCCTCTGGTTCTTCAAGATTTCCTCCCTTACTATTATGATCCTTATGTGATATACCTCGTTAATCATGTTAGATTTGCATATGTTCTTTTGGACATTTAAGATCGTTCAGTACATGGTAGTCACAAGAGGTGACCCTTCAGAGGCAGGGACAGGAGTAAGGGAATGTGGATATGGAAAATGAGAGTGGGAAGAGGATGGAGAGTGAAGGGGAGTTGATAGCACTGATGAGTGTATAGCCCCACCTGATAGAATTGAACAACAGAACTATATGGTAAGGGATATCTTGGAATGAGTAAGATATGTCAAAACAATTATTATTTAAATAAAAATATGTTTAAGATAAAAAAAGAAGAAGAAGAAACTGGGGCAACTTGGAAGGCCAGGTTTGTACAAAATCAAATGGTATCTTCTTGAGTCTGGCCTCTGACAAGCTGAGAGCTTCTCTGGGTGATACAGGCACTCTAGTTGTTATAACTGAGAACAGAAGCAAAATATGGATGCCAGTTTGCCACCAGCTGTTGAACAAACAACTGTTTAAGTATGTAAGTAATCGAATTGTTACAAAAGATGTTCAATAAATACTGGTCGAATGAATAAGTGCTCGACTTCAAAAGAAAAGAATAGCTGCCTTATCAAAGTAGACTTGGCCATAATGACATGGATGAAATAAAGCTTCATTTGCTGATGGAGCACAACTAAAATGGGAAGAAACAGCTGTAAACCTCTATTAAGAGTTGGAACTTGGAATGTACAAAGTGTGAATCTAGGAAAACTAAAAGTCATCAAAAATAAGGAATGCATAAAAATCAATCTCCTGGGCATTAGTGAGTTGGAATGGACTTGTATTGACCATTTGAATCAGAAAATCAAATGAATGTTATGTCAGAGATGACAAATTCAAAAGAAATGGCATTGCATTCATCATCAAAAAGGGACATTTCAAGGTCTATCTTGAAGTACAGTGCTGTCTGTGAGAGGATGATATCCACCCACACACAAGGATCATATGAAGAAGAATGCGGCGTCCGGATTGGAGGAAGGGTATCAACAACCTGGGATATGCAGAGGACGCAGCTTTGCCTGCTGAACATGAAGAGGACTTGAAGCACTGGCTGATGAAGATCAAAGACTGCAGCCTTCAGTATGGACTACAACTCAGTGTAAAGATGACCAAAATCCTCACGGCTGGACCAATAGTTAACACCACGATAAATGGAGAAAAGATTGAAGCTGTCAAGGATTTCATTTTGTTTGGATCCACAGTCACTGACCACGGAAGCAGTAGTGAAGAGATCAAACATTACCTTGCATTGGGCACATGTGCTGCACATGACCCCTTTAGAGTGTTGAAAAGCAGAGAGATAACTTTGAGAAGTAGGGTGTAAGTAAGGAGTCAGTTACTTGACACAAGTCATGATGTTTTCAATTGCTTCATGTGCATGTGAAAATTGGCCACTGAATAAGGAAGACTGAAGAAGAACCGATGCATTTGAATTGTGGTGCTGGCAACAGATACTGAATGTACCTGGGACTGTCAAGAGAACAAACAAACCTGTCTTGGAAAAAGGACAGCCAGAATGCTCCTTACAAGCAAGGATGGACTTTGCCTTATGGACTTTGGACATGTTGTCAGGAAAGACCAGTCCCTGGAGAAGGACATCCTGCTTGAGAAAGTGGATGGGGTGGCAAAAAAAAAAAAAAAGAGGGAAACCCTGGTCAAGATGGATTAGCACAGTGACTGCAACATTTGTGAGGAGGGCACAGGCCTGGGTCGTGCTTCATTCTGTTGTACACAGGGTCTCTATGAGTTGGCACCGACTTGATGACTCCTAATAACAAGAGGGGGCTTCCTTCAAGGAGCATACCAGATGTCAAAGTGCCTTTAACTTCCAGGCTTGGAACCGGCTCTTCTGAGAGGCACTGACTTGAAACAACCTGTCTTCCTTTCAGGCAAATCCTAGTTCCCCTTTTAGCATATCCAGTGAACTATTGGCAGAGGGTAGAACTATACACTCTCTGCTTTGTAGAACACCAAATACTGATTTTCCAGCATATATTTGAGGTTTCTTTCATAACACTAGTTAGGTGAAACATTCGATCTTCATAGTCATTCAAATTAACTCATGGAGTAGTCGTTCTGTCTAGTGCATTTCAATTCATGACACTATGTACAACACAACCAAACACTGCCCTGGGCCACCCTCACAATTGTAGTGCTTCAAATCCATTTTGCAGCCACTGTGTCAATCCATCTAGTCTTGGGCCTTCCTGTTTTTCTCGTACCCTCCACTTGACCATCGACTTTGCCAAACATGATGTCCACTTCCAGAAAGAGCTCTTTTCTGATTTTTGTCTGAAGTATATGAGTATGTGAATGAAAATGCTGATTGCATGTCTGAAATACACGCACACAGCAAACAAACTCACTGCCATTGAGTCAATAGTGACTCATAGTTGACCCTCTAGGACAGGATAGAACTGCCTCTGTCAGTTTTCAAGACTATAACTCTTTATGTCAGTAGAAATCTTCATCTTATGTGGATGAAGTGCCAATAAAACTGTTTAAAAAAAAATAAAGAATATGTGCTAAAATTGTGATGGTGATTGTACAACTCTTTTGGATGGAATTGAACTGGATATGATACATGCCAATAAATTATTTTAAACCAAAAAAAAGAAGAAAGAAAGAAACCCTAATTTTTCTCCTGAGGAGCAACTTGTGGTTTCAAACTGCTGACCTTGTAGTAAGCAGCCCAACATGTAACCACTATGTCACCAGGGCTTTCATGTAGATGTGAAATATATATACATATATATTTCTTTTTCTCAACAGTATTTTAAATTCTATGTCATTGACTAAATTAATGATACTATCAAAAGAATTACCATGTGCTCTATGATGACTTATAATGTTCTCCAATAAAATGATACAGATGTTTCTAAAGTGAACCAGGGACATATATAAACCACAGATACTTGAATGAATTTTGAGCTTGCACTCACTGGTAACCCTAATCTAAGAACAATTAATTCTTATGGCGCTTTCCTACTCAATACTTGCGCTCATGAAGAGATCACTGTGGGGAGACGTCAGACAAGGCAAGATATGACAAAATAATAATTTGTGAATTATAGGTGGCTCATGAGGGAGGGGGGAGCGGAGAGGGAGGGGAAAAATGAGGACCTGTTGCCAAGGGCTTAAGTGGAGAGCAAATGTTTTGAGAATGATGAGGGCAATGAATGTATAAATGTGCTTTACACAATTGATGTATGTATGGATTGTGATAAGAGTTGTATGAGCCCCTAATAAAATGATTTTTAAAAGAGTAAGAAAGAAAAGAGTACCAGCAATATTTTAAAAGCCAGAGAAGAAATTTCTGTCATGGAAAAAGTGAGAAATATATAAGCCCAGAGCAGATTTAGGTTGGGTCAAGAAGGAGGTTGATTGGCTAAATATCATATTATTCCATAATTTGATCCACCAAATCAAGTTTATAATAAACTCTGTCTGGTAGTAAAACTGCTAGTATCCCTGACCAGTGGTGAATCTGACTAGATACTCTGCAGGTGGATTTTAAGTTCCCACTGTCATCCTCTATAGCCATCTACAAATTGGGTGTTCACAATGTAAGCTCTGACACTTTTCCCTTCACCATATTTGGATTTTGTTATCATCATCTTTGGATCACACAGGCTGGTGTGCTTCTTCCATTTGGACTTGGTTGATGTCTCACTTAGATAGCTGCTTGTTTGAATACAAGCCTTTAATACCCCACACACTCTTATGCTTGATAACCAGGCACTATCTTCTTTCTTCACCACTTTGCTATAGCACCCTTATCTTCAGTGAACTCTTCATAAAGGCGATCATCAAGCAGGATCTATGGACAAAATATTGAATGATGTAGGAAGAATCAAAGGAAGGTGAAAGGAATACACAGATTCACTGTACCAAAAAGAACTAGTCAACATTTAAGCATATGATCAAGAGCCAATGGTGCTTAAGGAAGAAGTCTAGACTGCACTGAATGCATTAGTGGAAAGTTAACTCACTGCCATCGTGCAGACACTAACTCACAGCAACCCTACAGGACGGAGTACAACTACCCCTGTGAGTTTCCAAAACTGTAACTCTTTATGGGAGTACAAAGCCCCATATGGCTCTAGAAATTAACACAATACCAGCTGAAATATTTCAACAAGCTAAGGAAATACTGGAAACACTCATTCATCTATGTATATATACACATAAATGGGGTACCCCCCAAAATGGAGTTTCCCCCCAAAGCTATGTTTTTTTTTTTTACAAAACAACTTTATCACCTTCAAAATACTCTCCATTTGTAAGGTAGAGTTGAGGTCCTGATAGTGGGGGGAAGGAAGCATTAGAGATCTAAAGGAAGGTTATGTGTTTCATCAGTGATATACTGCACCCTGACTGGCTCATTTCTTCCCCATGACCCCTCTGTAGGGGGGTGTATGATTGTCTACAGATGGATTTTGGTCTCCATTCCATATCCCCCAACCATTCACATTGGGTATGATTTTGTTCTGGGTCTTAGATGGCTGACACCTGATCCCATTGACACCTGATGTGCTTCATCCATGTAGGCTTTGTTGCTTCCCTGCTAGATGGTCGCTTGTTTACCTTCAAGCCTTTAAGACCCCAGATGCTATATCTTTTGATAGCCAGGCACCATCCGGTTTCTTCACTACATTTGTTTATGCACCCGCTTTGTCTTCAGCGATCGTGTCGGGAAGGTGAGCATCACAAATCGGATTGTACCAGAGCATGCACACTGCTACAGATAAGAGCCTGCAACACAGGAAATCCAGGATAGATAAAGCCCTCGTGGCCAACAAGGAGAGTAGAGATACCAGGAGGATCAGGGGAGGGTGGGGAGACAAAGGAGAAATTTATCACAAGGATCAACCTATACCCCCCCTCCCAGGGGGCCGAAAAATGGAAAAATGGGTGAGGGGCGACAGAGGACGATGTAAGATATGAAAATAAAAATCTATAACTTATCAAGGGATCATGAGGAAGGACAGGCTGGGGAGGGTGGGGCCAGACATGGGGAGCTGATGTCAGGGCTCAAGTGGGAAGAGAATGCTTTGAAAATGATGATGGTGGCATATGTGCAAATGTGCTTGACAGACTGGATGAATGTATGGATTGTGATAGAGATGTAAGAGCCCCCAATAAAAGTATTTTAAAAAGTACTCTCCATTAGACTTAATACATTTTTCAAATCTGTGATTCCATTCTTAAAAACATTTTTCAAACTCATCTGTTTGGATGGCTGACAGCACCTCCCTCATTTGTTTGTTTATTCACCTCTTCTATATTGTCAAATCGCTGTCCTTTCATGTCCCTCTGCATTTAAAGAAACAAAAAGAAATCATACAGAGTGAGGTCAGATGCAGGGGGCAAGAGAGGCATGTTGTTTTTTGCCAAAAACTGGCGCACTGAAATGGCT
>NW_022111376.1:1067601-1122265 GCF_000313985.2 Echinops telfairi
GATAGCCGGGCACCATCAGCTTTCTTCACCACATTTGCTTATGCACCCATTTGTCTTCAGCAATCGTGTCAGGAAGGTGAGCATCATGGAGTGCCAGTTTAATAGAACAAAGTGTTCTTGCATTAAGGGAGTACTTGAATAGAGGCCCAATGTCCATCTGCTACCTTAATACTTAACATATAAATGTATGCACATAGATCTATTTCCCCATCATCATCTATAAATACATTTACATATGTACATGCCAGTATTTAGACCTCTATAAATGTGCTTTGTCTCCTAGTTCTTTTCTCTATTTCCTTTTATTTTCCTCTTGTCCCACCATCATGCTCAGCCTTCATTTGGGTTTCAGTAATTTCTCTCATCTACATTGCCCTTGATCAAGCCCTACCAGGCCCTTTACACCCTCCTCACCACCGATTTTGGATCACTTTTTGTTCCCTTGTCCCTGGGTTTGTTAACACCACTTTCTTTCCTCCACCTCACCCTTCTCATGCCCCCCCCAACCGTCAGTCCCATTGTTTTCTCCTCCAGATTGTTTATCACGCCTATCTTATCTAGAGAGACCTGCAGAGGTAATAATATGCACAAAAAAGACAGAGCAAAACAAAGAAACAAAAGAAAACAACAACACAAAACCAATGTCAAAAAAAAGAGGAAAACGTGTAAATAGTTCAAGGTCTGTTTGTTGACTTTTGGGAGTGTTTTCCAGTCGGGTCTGATGGAGTGCCACGCCCTGGTCCCAAAGTCTATTTTTGGTACTCCCTCGTGACTTCCTTGCTCTGCTCCCCTTGCTGTTCTGTTGCACGCAACTTTGTGTTTTGCCTTGGTGTGGTGGGGTCAGATCAGGCGCAGTTCCCAGTCTGTGTCTCCAGTGTTGTCCCCTATAAAGCTATGTATGGGTCAGTGAGGTATGTCATGTCTCGTAGTGGCGCCAGCCATATGGTCCTCTCTGTGCATTGTCTGCTCTGAGCAGGGATATTATCCTCAAGGCTTGGTGGGCCAGGATGTGCTCCACTCTCTCTTCCTCCCCCTTCATTTGCTCCCATGTGCTCTGATCAGACACGTTCCTCTCCTTGAGCTATAGCTTTAGTGTTGTCCTCTGAAGCAAATTCTTCTGGGAGGAGGGGTACCAAATCAGGCCTTTTTTATCGCACACTGTTACACAATCTTTTCAGAACCTCTAATTAGAAAGCTTGATTAACAGTCTGACTTGGTGAAATGGACTGCAAATACACTACAAGTCAACATTTTCATCTGTTCAGGAAGTTGACAGACATCAACAATGAGGTTGGTCATCAATCGACATTTCACCTTTTTTGAAACAAGAAAATCACTGGTACCCTTGAGTTTCTCCCATATCGCTTTCCTTGTAAGCTTTGTTCAACATTACAACAGTTTCTCCAGCATTTTTCCTGAGCATGACACAAAATGTCACAGCCACACACTATTCTCTTAAATCGGCCATCACAAAAGACAAGGTTCAAATGAAACTGCTTTTACAAAAAAAATTCACTGTGACCAGAGAGAACCTTTCCAGGAGATGTCACTGGGTGCACTAACTCAGAGTTGCTCAGTGCTCACCTAGCTGGGGAAAAATACTACAAAAGCTCCGCTCTTCTCAACACAATTCTAGTTTTGTGTGTGTGTGCACACCCCCTTGTAGGACAGATTTTTAGAATAAAATACATGTATTGGTGACTTGTATAGATTAAACATTTAAGTGAAGACACTACCCAAATATCTGGTATTCTTGGGTTGTCATTTATTAGATACCCTCAAAGCAAGAGATTTGATCCGAATTCCAATGACTTTCAAATCCATAACCTTGGGATAGGAGGCATCTGCTTCTTCTCACACTAGGGAGTTTCATCCATAAATTCAAGGGAGTTTTTCAGTTCCTTTCATCTGCAACAGGTATGTTTAAGGTGAAGGCCAGTTCACTTTGTGGAGTTTCCTAATTGGATCCTTCTGGTGTGGCCTCTGATGTTATGTACCTCAAAAGGACAGAGTCTAAAGTTCTGACTGTCTATAGAATGAAGCCTGGGTCACCAAGGACTACATAGAAACTAGATCAAAAGTGTGTGACTAGGAAAAATATACATGACGCATTCTCTCACTGGAGGGGGGGATATGTATAGATAATGTTAAGCATTGTTTCCAATGACAGGTTGCTCCACCTGGTTTACCCACCAACAGAAGTGAAATCACCTTCTTGAGACAGGCATGTTCACCTCCTCATCATCCTCCTCACCACTTCTGGACTTGGCTTTCCATTAAGGTTCACTGAACAGCATTGTAGGAGTGTCTGTTGATTTAGGGTACCAGTGGAACGAAGCTGTATGGCAGGAACTGAATGATCTGCTCCCTCTCCCCAAACACAAGAAACTGACCTCAGCTGAGGTGAGGCCTATTCTGAACGAGTGGTTTTAAAGATGTACAAATAAAGGGAGTGATATATGGCACTAGGCAACCTCACTACCTCATTGTTTATCTTTATAGTAGTGGTCTCATACAGTATTTGCCCTTTTGTCATTAACTAACCTTGCTTATGGTTTCCAGGTCTACCCATAAGACTGAAGTTTTTGAATTAGCTTCCAAGGCGTTAGCTTCTGTGATTGGACATCCCCCTCCTCGCCTTTCTGGTGTCGTCTTCCACTGCTCTACCCCTTACCTCCCCAGCTATAGTCAAACCACAAAGAGGTCCAACTTAGGGCTTTTTTCTCTAGCCTATCACCTCTACCTAAAATACTCTTATGCCCTGATAACTACATGACTAACTGCCCTTTTGTTCAAATGTCATCTTCCCAATGAGGCCTACCCTATACTGTTTACATGTCCTGCTTCCAGTACTCCTCTGTCTTGTGGTATTTTGGTTCATAACATTTAAGATGTTTTTCTTTAATTTTCTACTTCTTCCCATTAGAATATCAAAAGAAAATAAACTCACTGTCATTGAGTCAATTCCTATATAAGGTTTCCCAAGGCTGTACATCTTCAAAGGAGCAGGTAGCCTGAGAAGAGCTGGTAGATTTGAACTGCTGACCTTGAAGTTACCTTGACAATGCTTACTCAATAGCACCACCAGGGTTCCTTCCCCCTGGAATGTGAGCTCTGGGTGATTTAGTTTATTGTGCCAACCCGGCCGATAAACACATGTGGGATTAATTGAAGGGCAGAGAGAGAAATGGCTCGGTGAGCTTTGCCTTTCGAGTTCTCAAGTCTTGCTTTCTGATGGTCACACCAGAGTGAAGCTGCCTTGGCCAAATCCCTGCTTTAGCAGGTGGTGCTCACTTCTGCAGGACGTCCATGAGGAGAATCCACATGGACCTGCCCCAATGCAGCCCTGGGTGCTGGAACAGCCGTGTGGAGACCCCTGCCAGCGCTGAGATGCTTACACGTTCACTGACTCTGCTTTCCTCCTGCAGTTGGAATCATTGTGTCTGCTTTGTGAGATGAAGGAGGACTTTGTGGACTGGTGTTGGATATATGGGTTAGTGGGTGAATGTTGGACTTGTGGGCTTGGGCAGCACTGGGTTGGGATGTTTTCTTGATGGTCACTTAACCTTTATACAAAATTCTCTCTTATATATGAGTTTCTGTGGATTTGTTTCTCTAAAGTACCCAGACTAATACACCAGGAAAGCCAGACTTTTTGTCTCCTGTGTGCACTAGGTCCCGGGTGCTTGAAACAGTGCCTGGCACCAAGTAGACATCTAATAAACAGTCGTTAAATTAGTTTAACTATTTAGTTAATAAGTGTGTCAGGGAAGGTTTTGAAAATGAATTGGTATTTAATCTGAGACCTGAAAAATAAGTAGGAAAGATGAAGGGGAGAGTAAATAAATATGTGAAGGCCATGAGGTGGTAGGACAAAATGGATAAAGCAGATTATATAAAGCCGTGAATGCCATTGTAAAGAAATGAATCATACATCTGGCCTGTTCTCAAAGTTTACAGCAAACAGAAAGAGAAAAATAATTAAACTGATGATCATTGTACAGTTTTGTATATTTACTAGCAAAGGTATGCACACAAAGCTGGGGGGGGGGATGTATAAACAGCTGCTAACTTTTTATAAGAAGACGGAAAATATTTTTTTGGAAGAAGGTGACATTTGAACTAAGTCTCAGGTAGTAAGTAGAGTGACATGATAAAAGTGTTTTAAGAAGATTAATCTGGCAATAGTATGGAAAATGGACCAGAATATGGATGGACTGGAGGCGAGGAGACCAACAATCGAGCCTATGGCAGTAGTCCAGGTATGAGGTGATGAAGGAAGAGAAGGACAAATCTGAGAGACATTTGGAAGGAAAAATTGACAGGAGCTAAATGGACTCTTGGCTTTCAGCCTTTCAGAAGGTAATGCTTCTTTCTTAATAATAACCATGAAAAGATCCAGATTGACCTATTATGTAATTGCCTACTCTGACTAGAATTTCTAGCTATGGCTGCTCTCCAAAAGTTTCTGTTATTGTGATTGATACTTGTTGGACTTTAATTTACATTACCATGACTTTAAACTCTAAAGGTTGGGAAGCTCTCAAAAACATAATTTTGACTATGAAACAGCAAATTGTTTAATGAAAGGAGAAAAGAAGGAAACCATGGGGATTCATAGGAAGTTGTACAATGAGCTCATGGTTATTATTTTTATGAAAATAATATGCAAACATGAAAAAGTACATAAAAAGAAGAATGAATATAAGCAATGACTTGTCCCTAAAGAATTACTATATGGAAATATAAGGCCATAATTTCCTCAATCTTAAGGACATATACATTTTTAAATTCAACAAGGAAAATATTCTATGCTTACAGAAAGAAAAGGGGAGATTAATTATAACTCAGATGATATTGTTAAATACTCGCAGGGATCAAAAGAATTGAGGGCGATAGGAGAGTTATTTTAAGATTGGATTTGGATAAATATATTATCAATTCAAATGAAAAATAAAGAGGAATCCTCAATTTACTAATCAGTAAGATAAATATTTCCTGAGTTAGTGTCTATAACTCATTTACAAGTGAGTAATTAGAAAATGATAAATCATAAACAAAATTATCCCACAAATTTTATTTCCAACAAGGTTATTAGAAATGTAATTCATGGAAACATGGCAGATATATATGTTGAATGAATGAAATGTCATCAAGACTTTAATAGATCTTTTATTATACTTTGTAGATAAGATCAATAAATATGGGTTATATAAATGATATAACTGTATGTTAATTAGCTTACCATATTAAATGAATCCTGATTAACAACAGACCACAGACAAAGGGATAGTTATTTTGATGGCCTACTACGAACTCTTTCATTTCATACACACAAAGCACCACTTGTCTGTCAGTTTGTCATACTGTGGTAGCTTCTGTATTGCTGTGCTGCTGGAAGCTCGGTCACTGTTACTTCAGGCACCAGCAGGGTCACCTGAAGGGAACAGGTTTCAGCAGAGCTTCCAGACTCAGAACAGACTACAAAGAAAGACTAAGCTATCTACTTCAACGGCACTGGAAACCTTGTGAATAGCCGGGAAAGATTGTCATTCTGAGACTCTCATAAATAGCGGTGGAGCACTGTCTAAGATATGCTAGAAGATGAGCCCCTCCGGTTGGAAAGCCCTCAAAATATGACTGCAGAACAGCTGCCTTCTCAGTAGAGTGGACTATAACGATGTGGATTAAAGCGTTCAGGACCTTCGTTTGCTGATGGAGCTTGAATCCAAATGAGAGGAAAGAACTGAAAACATCAATTAATAGATGGAACATGGAGTGTTGTTGCTTTTAAGTGTCATCGAGTCAGTTCCAACCCACAGCAACCCTATGAACGACAGAACGAAGCACTCCCCGGGCCTCCGCCAGCCTCACAATCATGCATATGTCTGAGCCCCTTGATGCAGCCACGAAGTCCATCAGCTCCTTGCGGGCTTTCCTCGCCTTTGCAGCCCCTCTCCCTTACCAAACATGATGTGCTTCTCCAGGGACTGGTCTCTCCTGGTAATATTTCCAAAGCATGTAAGACACGGTCTCCATCCTTGAGTCTGAGGAGCACTCTGGCCGTACTTCTTCCAAGACAGAATTGCTTGTCCTTTTGATGGTCCATGGCATTTTCAATAGTCTTTGCTAGCACCCCAATCCAAATGCATCAATTCTCCTTCAGTCTTCCTTATTCAGTGTCCAACTTTCCCATGCATGGGAGGTGATGGAAAATACCATGGCTTGGGTCAGGGACACCTGGGTCTTCAAAGTAAGGTCCTTGCTTTTCAACACTAAAAATAGAATTGGAAAACTTCTTAGAATACATGGAGTCCGGTGTGTTCTGTTTCACCTGCTCTGCTCCCTGGCCCTATCTAGATGACCTCCACTGAGATGATAGAGCATTTATATTGAGCTTCTCCATCATATCTTCCCATAGATGTAATCAGTTTGATCTCTGTGTATTCCATCTGGGGAAGTCCATGTGTAAACACACCTTTTGTATTGTTGACAAATATAATTGCAACGAAGAAGTCATTGGTCTTGAAAAATTCAACCATGTGATCTCTGACTTTGTTTCGTATCACCAAGGCCATATTTCCCAACTTACTGTTCCTTCCTCTCAATTTCTAAGTTTTGCATTCCAAATGACAATAATTATCAATACATCTTTGTCACACATTTGATCAATTTCAGACTGAAGATTTGGGTAGAATTCTTCATCTCCACCCACCATACAACCATGATATTGCCCCTTTGACTTTTTTTTTGTTCCCCAAACCCAAAGAACATTTAAAAGGAACACTCAATTGTACTCTACGAGGCCAAAACTGCCTTTCAATTTTCTATAAATTGAAAAGCACATCATTAATCAGAGAAGGGTTAGAGAGATGGAAACAGCACCTTCAGGAGTGTGTAGACTTAAGTGGAGAAGATGTCAAGAAACAATAGCTTCACACTTTGATATTTTTGTTTAAGAACGGTTTCTAGGATTTTGCAGCTAACTTTTACTAGAAGATGAGAGAGAGAATGGTACAGAAGTAATATTTGAATATATGAAGATTGAGAATTTTCAAAAAATGATAGTATCAAATTTCTATTGCTGCATACCAAATTGCCACAAACAGTGGCTCAGAATAGCACCCATTTAGTTGCTCCAAGTTCTGTAGATCAGAAGTCCAGTTCTCTGCTTAAGGCTGTAAAGGCTGAAATTAGAGTGTCAATCAGGCTGCATTTCTATCTGAAGGCTCTGGGAATTAATATACTTTTAATTAGCCTCACTCAAGTTATTGACTAAATCCAGATCCTCTGGTCATAGGAGGAAGATTCCCATTTCCATGCTGTCTACGATGGGCTTCCTTGCATCTCCTGTCTGCATTCCTTGCCATGTGTTCATCTTTACAGCCAAGAACAGAGCGTCTGTGTGGTATAAGCTCCCTCTCGTGCTTCTAATCTCGCTTATCAGGAAGAGCCTCATCCCAATCAAGTTTCTTCTCCCTTTCTTAAGCCAAGTGTACCATATGCATAACCATCATATTCAAAGGAGGGAGATGGCAAAAGGCAAGGGACTGGGTGTTATCTTAGAAATCTTCCTACTACAAGTATTAAGCCATAGGTTAAAAAATACCATATCCCAAAGCAGAATAAGTATAAAATCAAACCTTATCTAGGCATATTATAGTAAAACCTGTTTTAAAAGACAAAGGGGGAAAAGTTCAAGAAAACTGTTTTAAAAGACAAAAAACTTCAAAGCCATTGGAGAAAAGTATACAAAACAGACTCCCTCATGTTTCTCCTGGGGAGGGCCTGGCAGGCCTTTCCATTAGCCGTCCAACATTGAACCCATTGCGCTACCAGATCTCCTTACTATACAGAGGAACTATTCCATTGACCTTGACTGCTTCACAGAAACAATGTGAAGATAATGGAATGCTGCCTTCAAAATGCTGAGTCTATAGCCAGGGAAAATAGTCTTTAAAAATGAAAGTAAAAGCCAATGTAATTAAAAGGTCCCAAATGGAGGGAATCTGTCGCCAACACACCAAAGGATATTTAAGGATCTCCAGGCAGAAGGGAAATGATATCAAATGAAAACTTAGAGATGTAAAATGGAATGAAGTGCAAAGAAGGTAGCTATGTGGGTAGTTTTGCATGTCCATTGAATGTATAAAGCAAAACTAGTAATGTTGTGTGGGATGGGTGTGTGTAATTAAAATGCACAACAGTAGCACTGGAGGAAGGAACATAAATGTAGCGAATATAATTTTTTCCATTAGATTTTAGTAAGTCAGAGATATACTGTCTGTGGTAATTTCTAGAGTAAACTTCGGAAAAATGGTAAAGGAGTGTCTAACAAGTAAATAATGGGGGGAAATGGAATAATAAAATGCCTTAATCGGGGCATAAGAAGGTAAAAACAAAGAGAAACAGTGACATAGAACAGGTAGGCCAAGGGAAAAACAATTATTGGCATAACTAAAACCAAACCCACCGTCGTTGAGTTGATTCTGACCCATAACGACCCTATAGGACAGAGTAGATCTGCCCTAGAGAGTTCCCAGGCTATAAATCTTCATGGAAGCAGACAGTTTCTTTTTCTTTTCTTTTTTTAAAAAAACAAGCAGTTCTCTTAGGACATCATCCACAAATCAGACAGTTCAATATGTGAATCATATCAAGAAGAGTTGTACAATCATTTATAAAATCCATTTTAGAACATTCTCTTCTTTCTTATACTCCTTATTAGCTCCTAATTCCCACCACCACCCCCAAGTCCCCTGCAAGACCTCCAAGATATCATGAATCCAGTTACTGTCTCCATAGATTTACTCATCCTGGATTTCATATACTGAAAAGTATACAAAAGCAAAGAGTCAAAAAGCTAACTGCACTAACAAAATAAAATAGAGAAAGACCTCAATGGAAAAGAAAGCAGAAAATGTTAAGACCTAGAACAACTTTAAAATGGATCAAAAGGGCGATCAAATGACAAGGTGTTACATTTTAACCGGACTGTATTGGCCATTATCCACTTGCCAATGCCCTCTGCATGACAGCAAAGCTAGTCACATTCCTCCTCTATGTTGACAGGAGGTTCACAGGAGGCTTAATCCAGGTGTATATCCCCTTCACTTTTTTGTTAACCGTTACTGTCAAATAAGATGTTACATTTTAACCTAACCATATCTACTTTAACCATCTCTAGAATACTCTGTCTGATAACAAAGGCTATTCACATCTCTTGACTATGATCAGAGGAATACACTGACTGCTTCATCCAATTCTGACTCATTGTGACCCTGTAGGACAGAGTAGAACTGCTAGGCGACATCTGCCGACTTTGCCATTAGCAGCCCAATGAGTACCACACTCCCCCACTGGAGCCCCTCGCCTCATACTTGTGGTGAAGTATTGAATATATTCCTCCGAACATTTGGGGAACAAGATAAAGAGGTATACTAGTACCGCCTCTATTCAAAATAGTACTGAAGTGCTTCACCAACACAGTGAGGCAAGGAAATACATGCAAAAGGATTGGAAAAGAAAATATAATCTTATTATTCACAGCGATACAATTGTATATGAAGATATTCCTAAGAATTAGATCCTTTCCAAGATGGCGACATGAAAACAAAAGATAATGTAAGAAGCTTTGTCTTTTTCTGTTGCCTGGGAAATTTCTCAACACAATCTCGAATGCAGTGAAGCCAGAGCTGGTGGTTGTAGGCCAGATCTCACACTCGCCACAGCTCCTGATAGAGGCTGATAAACAAACTCCCAAACCCAACTCACTGCCATCAAGAATTCTGAATCATAATGGCCTTATAGAACAGACTAGAACTGCCCCTTGGGGATTCAGAAGCTGTAAATCTTCACGGGAGCAGAAAGCCTCATCTTTCTCCCCCACAGCAGTTGATGGGGTCAAACTGCCAACCTTGCAGTTAGCAAACAGCTCAGTGCTTAATCCACTACCCCACCACTTTTCCTTCTGACAGCAACCAATAGTGTCCAAAGTACATGAGGTCAAGCCTTGCCATCCTGGCTTCTAAAGAGCATTCTAGCTGTCCTTCCAAGACAGAGGTTCTCATTCTTCTGGCAGTGTGCATTGTTAGATGCCTCGAGTTGGTTCCATCCCCTGGCAACCCTAAGAACAACAGAACAAAACACTGCCCAGTCCTGCGCCATCCTCACAAGTAAAGAAACGATGGAGTCAAAGAGGAGCTGAACAGAAATTTTCAAAGGGAAGCTCTAGAAGGCAAAGTAAAATATTAAATGAAATGTGCAAAGACCTAGAGTTAGAATATGCTCAGCATACCTTAAACTGAACTCTCTTATATACTTAGTGCTGTTAATTCCATGCCAAACATAACGGCCCTTTAGGACAGGGTTGAACTGCCCTTGTGAGTTTCAAAGACCTAAACTGTTGATGGAAGTGGAAAGTCCTGTCTTTGTACAGAGCAGTGGTTGGGAGGTTGGGACGCAGGCCACTGTGTAGCCATCATGCCACCAGGACTCCTTCTTAAATGGAAAGAACTCAAGAAAAAAATTCAAGCCTCGAGTTGCAATCTTGAAGATTCTATGGGCAAAATGTTGAATGATGCAGGAAGCATCAAAAGAAGATGGAGCGAATGCACACTAGAGCAGCAGTTCTCAACCTGTGGGTTGTGACCCCTTTGGAGGTTGAATGACCCTTTTATAAGGGTCACCCAATTCATAACAGTAGCAAAATGACAGTTATGAAGTAGCAATGAAAATAATTTGATGGTTGGGAGGGCACCACCACATGAGGAACTGTATGAAAGGGTTGCGGCATGAGGAAGTTTGTGAACCTAGAGACTGTACAGTGTCACTGTACCAAAAAGAACTAGTCATTCCACCATTTCAGGAGGTAGCATATGAGCAGAACTCGTGGTGTTGAAGGAAGAAGTTCAAACTACATTGAAAGCATTAAAAACAAACCAACAAGACCTTAGGAATTAATGGAATACCAATTGAAATGTTTCAGAAAGCTGATGAAGCACTGGGAGCACATTGGAAGACAGCTACTTGGCCAACTGACTGGAAGAGATCCATATCTGTACCCATTCCAAAGAAAGGTGACCCAGCAGAATGCTCACATTATAGAACTGTATCATTGCTATCACACGCAAGTAAATTGTGCTTGTGATCATTCAACAACGGTTGTAGCAGTACATTAACAGGGAGCCGGCAGTCTCTAATATATTCAATATTCTTTATAAATACTGTAATTCAAATAGATCAGTTCTTCTTCTGTCTTGCTCTAATATTGTTCAGCCTTGACAAGCATAGGAAGCAATTAAAAATGGCTTTGGCCAGGAACACTTTCATCCTCAAAGTACCATCTTTGTTTTTCAACACTTTAGAAAAGTCTTTTGCAGCAGACTTGCCCCATGCAATGCTTTTGAGTTCTTGTCTGCTGCTTTCGTGAATGTTGTTTGTGAATCCAAGTAAAATTAAATCCTTGACAACTTGGATATCCTTATTGTTCATCATGATGTTTTCTATTGCTTCCATTGGAAGGATGCTGATTTTCTTTACATTGAGTTGTCATTCATCATGAAGGCGGCAATCTTTGATTTTCATCGGCAAGTGCTTCAAGTCCTCCCCCCTTTCAGCAAGCAGTTGTGTCATCTACATATCAACATTTGAAAATCAGTCTTCTGAGCTTGAAGCACTTTCTTCTTCATAGAGTCCAGCTTCTTGGATGATTTGCTTAGTATACAAATTAAATAAATCTGGGTGAGAGGGCACAACCCTGATTTTGAACTATGCAGTATTCCTCTGTTGTGTTCCCACAACTGCCTCTAGAACTGTGTACAGGTTCTGAATAAGCACAGTCCAAGTGTTCTGGAATTCCCATTCTTTAAAAAAGTTATCCATGCACCATTGTGAGCCACACAGCTGAATACCTTTGCTTAATCAATAAAACACAAGTAATCATCTTTCTGGTATTCTCTGCTTTTGGCCAAGATTCACCTGATGTCAATGATGATATCCCTCATGCTATATTCTCTTTTGAGTTCAGCTTGAATTTTTGGCAGCTCCCTGTCAATGTACTGCTTCAATCCTATTTGAATTATCGTTAGCGAAAGTTTATTTGTATGCAGTACATTCTGTTGGACAACATTTTTTTGGAAAGGGCAGGAATATGAATCTCTTCCAGTTAGTTAGCCAAGTAGCTGCCTTCCAAATTTCTTGGCATAGTCTAGTGAGTACTTCCAGTGCTGCATCAGCTTGTTAAAACATTTCAATTGGTATTCTGTCAATACCTGGAGCCTTGGGCTGCTAACCACATAATGGGAAGTTCAATCCCATCAGCCTGAAAAATGAAGTTGTCTATTCCTTTAAAAATTTACACCAGCCTATGCAACCACGAGGTGTTGAAGGGATCAGGTGTAAGGCATCATCAGAACAAAAAATCTTACCATAGTGAATGATGGGGGGAGTGCGGAGTGGAGACCCAAAGCCCATTAGTAGGCCACTGGAGATCCCCTTGCAGAGGGGTCTCGGGGAGGAGATGAGCCAGCCAGGGTGCGATGTAACAATGATGAGAAATACAACTTTCCTCTAGTTCCTAAATGTTTCCTCCCCGCTCCCACTACCATGACTCGAATTCGATCTTGCAAGACTGGCTAGACCAGAGGAGGTACACTGGTACAGATAGGAATTGAAAATACAGGGAATCCAGGACGGATGAGCCCTATAGGACCAGTGGTGTGAGTGGCAAAACAGGGAGGGTAAAGGGAGAATGGGTAGGAAAGAGGGAACCGATTACATGGAATTGTGTGTGACCTCCTCCCTGGGGGACAGACAACCGAAAAGTGGATGAAGGGAGACGTCGGACAGGGCAAGATATGACAAAATACCCATTTATAAACTATCAAGGGCTCATGCGGGAGGGGGGAGCGGGGAGGAAGGGGAAAAATGAGGACCTAATGTTGGGGGTTTAAATGGAGAGAAAATGTTTTGAGAAACGATGTACAAATGCGCTTTACGCAATTGATGTGTGTATGGATTGGGATAACAGTTGTATGAGCCCCTAATAAAATGTTAAAAAAATAAAATAAAAATAAAAATTTACAGTCTGTAAGGGGATTCCCTTACAAAAGGGTCACAAGGAGGAGATGAGCCCATCAGGGTGCAGTACAGCACTGATGAAACATACAACTTTCCTCTAGTTTTTAATGCTTCCTCCCCCCTACCCCACTACCAAATTCTACCTTACAAATCCGGCTAGACCAGAGCATGTACACGAGTACAGATAAGAGCTGGAAACACAGGGAATCCCAGACAGATATACCCCTCAGGTCCAATAGTGAGAGTATCCATACCAGGAGGGGAAGGGGAATGTGGGGGGGATAAAGAGGGGGAATAAAACTGATCACAATGATCTACATATAACCCCCTCCCTGAGGGATGTACAACGGAAACGCGGGTAAAGAGAGACATCAGTCAGTGTAAGACATGAAATAATAATAATTTATAAACTATCAAGGGTTCCGGAGGGAAGAATGGAGGAAGGAGGGGGCGAAAATGAGGAGCTGATACCAAGGGTTCAAGTTCAAAGAAAATGTTTTGAAAATGATGATGGCAACAAATGTATAAATGTGCTTAACAAAATGGATGCATGTATGTATTCTGATAAGAGCTGTATGAGCTCCAATTAGTGAACAAAGACATTTTTAAAAATTAAAATTTACAGTCTAGGAATCCCTGTATAGGGTTGCAATGGATCAGAATCAACTCAAGGACAGTAGGTCTGGTTTTGCTTTTCACGAATGCCTTCAGTGCAACTGGGATTTCGCCCTTCAATACCATCGTGTCTCAATCAGATGTTACCTCTTGAAACAATTCACTGTCAACCAGTTCTTCTTGGTACCGTTGACTCTGTGTATTCTTTCTTTTTTTATGATCCCTGCATTATTCAACATTTTCCCCTTAGAATCCTTCACTATTGCAACTTGAGGCTTCCATTTTCTTCAGTTCCTTCAGCTTGCCAAATGCAGAGCATATTCTTTCTTCTTGACTTTGTAATCCCAGGTTTTTGAACATTTCATTTTAGCATTTTGTTCTGTCTTCTTGAACTGCCTTCGGACATTTTGTGTTCAGCTCTTTCATTTCATCATAGCTCCCATTTGCTTTAGCTGATCTATAATGAAGTCAGAGACTCTTGTGACATCCACATTGATCTTTTCTTACTTTCATGTCTTTTAATGATCTTTTCCTTTCTTCACATACAATGTTCTTGATGTCACCTCATAGCTCATCACATCTTCTGTCATTAGAATTCAATGCATCAAATCTGTTCTTGCGATGTTCTCTGAATTCAAGATCTTATTTTGTCTTGCGTGGACTTGTTTCAATTTACTTCAAGTTGAACTTGCACATGACCAATTGATGGTCTTTTCCACAGTTGGTCCCTGGCCTTCTTTTGGCTGCTGATATTGAGCTTCTCCATTGTCTCTTCCCACAAATGTAGTCAGTTTTGTCCCTGCGTATTCCATCTGGTAAGGTCCACATGTCTACACATCATTTATGTTGCTGGGAAGAAAAGGTAACTTGTAATGAAGAAGTCATTACTGTTGTTGTTAGATGCCATCACGTTCTGACACATAGTGACCCTATGCACAACAGAACAAAACACTCTACTGTCCTGCGCCATCCTCACAATTGTTCCTATGCCTGAGCCCATTGATACAGGCACTGTGTCCATCCATCTGGTTGAGGGCCTGCCTCCTTTTCGCTGCCCTTCCACTTTACCAAACGTGATGTCCTTCTCCAGGGAATGGTCTCTCCTGACAATATGTCCAATGTGTGTAAGACAAAGTCTTGCCATCCTGCCTCTAAGGTGCACTCTGGCCTTACTTCTCCCAAGACAGATCTGTTTCTCCATTTAGCAGTCCATGGTACTTTCAGTATTCCTCGCCATCACCACCATTGAAATGGATCAGTTGTTCTTCGGTTTTCTTTATTCAAATTCCAACTGTCGCATGCATATAAAGCAATGGAAAAGCACCATGGCTTCAGTCAGGTGCACCTTAGTTCTTAAACTAACATCTTTGCTGTTTAATACTCTAAAGAGTTCAGCAGATTTATCCATTGTGACTCATCTTTTGATCTATTGACTGCTGCTTCCATGAGCATTGATCATGGATCCAAGCAAGACAGAATCCTTGACAACTTCAATCTTTTCTCTATCATGATGTTACTTATTGGTCCAGTTGTGCAGAATTTGGTCTTGACATTGAGTTTTAATCCATACTGAAGGCTGAAACACTTGACTTTCATCAGCATGTGCTTCAAGTCCTCCTCACTTTCAGCAAGCAAGGCTGTGTCATCTGAATATGATAAGTTGTTAATAAGCCTTCCTCCAATCCTGATGCCACAATCATCTTCACACAATCCAGCTTCTCTGATGATTTGCTGAGCATACAGATTAAATAAGTATGGTGAGAAGATACAACCCTGATACACACCATTCCTGACTTTAAGCCATGCAGTATTCCCTTGTTCTGTACACACAACTACCTCTTGGTCCAGGTACTCACAACTTCCATTCTTCACAATGTTTTCCATAGTTTGTTTTGAGCTACACAGTCAAATGCCTTGGCAAAGTCCATAAAACACAAGTAAATGGTTTTTCTAGTATTCTCTGCTTCCAGCAGAAACCCATCTGACATCAGCAACGATGTCCCTTGTTCTATGTTTTCTTCTGAATCCAATGTGAATTTCTGGCAGGTCCCTGTCAATTTACAGATGCAACTGATTTTTTTTGTATTATCCTCAGCAAAATTTTTTTGCATGTAGTATTAATGACAGGAGAGAGATGAGGCTTTCTACTCCCATAAAGAGTTACAGACTTGGAAACCCACAGGGCCAGTTCTACCCTGATCCTATAGAGTCACTATGAGTCAGAATCAACTTGATGGCAGTGGGTTTTGTTTTATTTCATTTATTTGTTTGTTTTCAAATTAATGGTATTATTTGATAATTTCTGCATTCTGTTATGTCACCTTTCTTTGGAATGGGCATAGATATGAATCTCTTTCTGTCAGTTGCCCACGTAGCTGTCTTCCAATTTTCTTGCCATAGACTAAGTAAATGCTCCCAGTGTTCCATTTACTTACTGAGACTTCTCAACTGGTATTTTATTAATTTCTGGAAACTTGATTTTCAGCTATGCTTACCGTGCAGCTTGTACTTCATCCTTCAACAGCATCAGTTCTTGGTCATATGATACATCCTGAATAGCTGAATATCAACCAGTTCTTTTTGATCTAGCAATTAAGTATATCACTTCCAACTTTTTTTTATGCTTCCTGACTTGTTCAAAATTTATCATAGTATCCTTCAATATTTCAATTTGAGACGAATTATTTCTTCAGTTACTTCAACTTGAGAAATACTGAGTGTCTTCTTCCTTTTGGGTTTTCTCATTCCAAATCTTTGCACATTTCATTATCATACTTTGAGCTATACTTTGAGATCTTCTAACCAGCTTTTACTTTATTTCTTCCAGTTGCTTTAACTCCTCTACATTCAAGACCAAGTTTTAAAGTTTCTTATGACCTTCATTTTGATATTTTTTCTTTCCTGTCTTTTTAATGACCCTGTGCTGTCTTCATGTATGATATCCTTGATGTCAACCCACAACCCAACTGATCTTTGCTCACGGTCCGTCTATTATTAAAATGGTCTCTAAATTCAAATGGGGTATACTCAACCCCATCCTTTGGCTTAATGGCCCTACTTACACTTTCTACGAAAGCAGTTGAACTTGCATATGATCGATTGATGATCTGTTCCAGAGTTGGCCCCTGGTCTTATCTTGGCAAATGATACTGAGCTTCCCCACTATCTCTTGCCACAGATGTAGTAAATTGGATTCCTGTGTATTCCATCCAGTGAAGTCTATGTGTGTAGTCACCATCTATATAAGTTTTGTTTAAAAAGGTATTTGCAATGAATAAGCCATTCATCTTGGAAAATTCTATCATGTGATCTCTGGCATTGTTTCTGTCTCCAAAGCCATATTTTCCAACTACTGATCCTTCTTTATATATCTTGATTACAGGTTTAATAAATTTCAGACTATAGAAGTTGGTAAATTTCTTGATCTTTGGCATTAGTGGTTGGTGTGTAAATTTTAATAATAGCAGTATTAACTGGTCTCTTTTGTACATGTATGAATTTTATCCTATCACTGACAACATTTTACTTCAGGATAGGTCTTGAAATACCCTTTTGACAATTAATGTGACTCTGTTCCTCTTTAATTTGTAATTTCTGGCATAGTAGGCCATCTGACTTTCTGATTCAAAATGGGCCATATCAGTTCATTTCAGCATACTGATGCTTAGAAAACTGACCATTATGTATTCTGTTTCATTTTTATTACTTTCCATTTTTCCTGGATTCATACTTTGTCATTCCACATTCTGATTAGTAATGCATATTTGCAGCTGTTTTTCTCATTTCAGAATGGTGCTACATTAGCAAATGAAGGTCCCCAAAGCTTCATTCAAACCATATCATTAAGGTCAAGTATACTTTGAGGAAGCAGCTCTTCACCAGCCAAATTTTCAGTGTCTTCTACTCTGAGGAGCTCATCCTATGGCACTGCTGCTATTCCTAAGGTTCTCACTGGCCAGTTATTTGAGATGTAACTTTTCTAGGGCCTTGTTCCTAGTCTGTCAATCTGGAAGTACTGCTGACAACTGCCCACCATGAGTGACTCTGCTGGTATATAAAATACTGGTGAAATAACTTCCTGCATCACAGCAAATTGCAAGCCACCACAGTACAAGAAACTCACAAATTGCGACTTTTCTAAATAGTAGAATATAAAAAAGGGAAGGGAGTAAATGTACAGTGTAGGAATCTGGCAAATATTGTCTTGACCAGGTGTTTAAGGTTAATATAATCAGTAATCAGTTATATGGATAGCATGTACCCTTGATATAATGCGATGAAAATATTAGTTTATTCAGTGCTCATTCTTTCAAATTCTCATAATCCAAGACTAAACATGAAGTAAGCATCAGATAAAGCATAATTCAATGGCATTTTAACAAAATACCTGCCTAGTACTTTTCAAAACTGTCAAAGCCATGGAGAGAAAAAGGACTGAGAAATTGTCAAAGCCAAGGGAAACCCAGGGTACATGATGCGTAAATACTTGTGGTCCTAGATGAGATTCTGGAACAGAAAAAAGTACATTAAGGAAAAACTCATGAACTCTGAATAAAGCACGGACTTTCTTTTAAAATGTTGTTGCTAGGCCTTCGAGCCATTCCCAATTCATAGTGACCCTGCGTCTGATAGAGCTGACGACTGCCCGGTCCTGCGCCTCCCTCACAACTGTTCTTATGCTTGAGCCCATTGTTGCAGCCACGGTGTCCAGCCAACTTGCTGAATGCCTTCTCCCTTTTCACTGCCCCTCTCCTTTATCAATCACGACATCCTAACCCGAGCATTCGTCTCTCCTAACAACATGTCCAAAGTACATGAGAGCAAGTCTTGCCATCCTTGCCTCTAAGCAGCACTCTGGCCGTACTTCTTCCAAGACAGATCTGTTTGTCCTTTGAGCAGTCCGTGGTGCTTTCAATATTCCTCACCAGCACCGCAATTCAAATGCATCCGTTCCTCGTTGGTCTCCCTTAGTCAGTGTCCAGCCTTCACATGTATAGGAGGTGATGGAAAGTACTGTGGCCTGGAGTTAGGTGCACCCTAGTCCTCAAGGCAACACCCATATTGTTCACCATTTTAAAGAGATCTCTCGCAGTTAGCTGAACTGAATGCAATGAGTCATTTAATCTCTTGATTGTTGCTGCTATGGACATTGATTGTGGATCCAAGCCTGATGACGTCCTTGACAACTTTGACCTTTTCTCCATTTAGCATGATGTCACCTATTGGTCAGTTGTCAGGATTTTGCTTCTCTTTACATTGAACTATAATCCATCCTGAAGGCTGTAATTAAAATTAATGTACAGATATCGGTTCATCAGTTTTAGCAAATGTTCCGTACTAATGTAAGGGGTTAACAGGAAGGGAAAGTAGGAGAGTATATGGACATTCTTTGTATTATCTTTGTAAGTTTTCTGTAAATCTAAAATTAGTCTTTAAAATATTTATTAAGAGAGAGAATTGAAGGAAATTGTGGAAATCAAGAAAAGGGGTGGGGGCGGATAGTGATTCAAAAGAAGGGAAGTGGAACAATTTTGGGAGCAAAATCTCTGATTAAAAAACAAACTCACTGCCATCGATTTGATTCTAAAAACTCACAGCAATGACTCTACATAGGGTTTCCAAAACTGCAAACCTTTATGGACTCCTGTGAAGCTGCTTCTGGGTTTGAACTGCCAACCTTGTGGTTAGGAGCCCAAGGACTAACCCACAGTACCACCAAGGATCCTGGGTAGCAAGAACAAATAGTATCTAATTCACAAATGGAAAAGTTGGCATTGGTTAAGGGTACAAAACAGAAGGTGTCTCTTGGTGCAGCAAATAGTTAAGCACTTGACTAACCAACTGAGAGGTTGGGGACTCGAACCCTGTTAGGGTGCCATGGAAGACAGGCTTAGAAACAATTCTGCACACATGTAGTCAATGGGAGTCAGAATAGACACCAGGCCAACAAAAAAGAAAGCGAAATGGTTAGTCTATGGGCCCAGGTGTAGGTAGGTAAGTGGATGTGAGAAGTCTAATTATGAGTGCCATTTTAACAACCAGTTCCCCAAACTCAACCAAAAATTAGGTATAGGTTCTACTGAACCGGTGTGAACTGGCTGAATCCTACCATTGGTTAGGGCTTTATCTGGTAAGAATGGCAGAGGGAGAGAGGGGTAAGGGAGTTAAAGGTATTGGCAAATAATTAATTTAAATGATGGGCATGGAAGCTGGACCCTGTAGAGCGAAAAGTGAGAACATTATAGAAAACAAGATGATAGAGAGTGAAAAGTTTAGGGTCAACGATTCAGAGGTTTTTGTGGAGTTGGAGGACTATTGTAATAAGGAGTGCCCAAATAATTGAGCTGGAAAGGTACTAAAAAATGGTCAGAATATGGAGTGTTTGCAATGGGAAACTTGAAAGTGCTGCTGTGAATGGCAATGCTGATGACATTGGAAAGAATGGTGTGCTGAGCAGTCATCTGATCTTCATTAAAAATGAAGGATGACTTTGCCAGCATCCTGGTTCCAAATTTCCTGTACCAAATGCTGCGTGCAGCCATAGCTGCAGAGCAGGAGTTGCCACAGCCTGAGGGAGGATCTGGAACAGACTCGAACAGTGATGAATCAGTGAGTACCAGAGCACAAAGAACATGTTCCATGCAGGCAACCACACAGCAAGCTAAGTTGAACCAATGAGAAGCCAGTCGCTGGAGTGTAAAGAAAGCACAAAAGGTTATGTCCAAACTGAGTCTTCAGCAAGTTACAGGGGGTACTGGAGGCACTAACCAGAAACCTAAGGATATCCTCTCTGTTGTCACAAAACCAGGTGTCTATAAGAGCCTCACTTCAGATACCTACATCGTTGTAGAAGTCAAGATGGAGGATATAGCACAGCAAACACAAATTCCAACTGTACCAGAGGAGAGTGCAGAGGAAGAGGTTGAGGAAACAGGCGTGGACAATAAGGACATAGAATTGGTCATGTCACAAGCGAACGTATCAAGAGCAAAGGCAGTCTGGGCCCAGAGGAACAACCGCAGTGATATCATGAATGCTATTATAGAATTAACTATGTAAACAGCTGAAAACAAAGACTTTTTTTGGTGTGTCAAAAGAGTAACTGCAGTTTGGTTTGTAATTTGTACTGTTTTTACCGTTAATGAACATATGGCTTCTTGGGTGAAAAATGGAGGATGACTCAGGAGGTATTCAACTAATGCAGAAGGGTAAATTATATTGGATAGCATGACCTTCAAAGATGCTTGAGTTTTTGAAGAAGGACAGAGGGAAAAATTACTCAACGCCAGAATTGGTAAGTAAGGAGACAACTAGTCTTCATTCTTCAGTACATGGAGTTTGGGAGACATAATAGCTACTGCTTCAGAAAGGAACAAAAGGCAAATAATTCAAGAAGTACAAAACAACCTGACCTCTGTTGAGGTCTGGAATTAAAAGGACCATTCAGAGACAAAATATAGAACATAGATGAATTGTCTCGAGGGAAGTGCCTTTCAAACTATCAGATGATTCTAAGGCTGAAAGGTTCAGCCTAGGACTTCCCAACTGCCTGTCCTAGGTAGTTCTTTGCAGTCCATTTTTGTAGCCCCTAAGTCAGTCGATCTCTTGTAAGGTCTTCCTCTCTTTTGTTGACCCTCTACCACTTTGGACCTGAATATCAATTCAAATTGCCCATTTGGAGTCCACTAAGTTTTGGTTTTTGTGCTTGGTTCATTCTCAGGATTTAGTGAGGCATAAGAATATTTAGGGTGGGAGAGAAATAGGAGTCCAATTCATTAAAGCAGGATTCAGCATATTTTTTCTGTAAAATGCTATATGGTAAACACTTCAGGTTTGCTTCTTTATGGTCTCCGTCATAATTATTCAACTCTAAAATGTTCAGCCTCGTGAGTAATCCAAAAAATATAAGTTAATGCAGTAAGATGGCAGTTTTACAAAATTAGAAATCTACATATAGATATATACATATACATATATAATGTAAGAATGCTCAATTTTGATGGACACATATACTCATCTGTATTGTTAGAAGGAATGAATTATGATATACTATTTCAGGAAAGTAACTTAGTTATATGTATCAGGAATCATTTAAAAGTTTATATAGTTGGGTTCAACTATTTTACTCCTATGTTTGTTTGTGTTTTAAGAAAATGATAAGAAACATGGACAAGGATGATCACTATTACATAGTAGGGAAATTTCAAAAAATAAACCTGCATTCCCCAAAACAGCAGATTAGTTAGGTAAATCTTAATAGTTCATATTTTGTAGGCTTTCCCTCACTGACTCATAGTGCTATGGAGGACAGCAGTGGAGACACTGTGCAGAAAGTGTGCCCGGTCTGCCCCATGCACAGTGGGGTGAAATGTGAAGGGTGTGCAACAGGGCAGCAAGGGGAGCAAAGTAACCAAATCCCTGATGAATCCTGAAAATCGACTTCTGATTCAGGGGACAGTGCTTGGCACCTCATCAGACCCAATTGGAAAACACTTATAAGGGTCAGCAGACAGACCTGGAACTATCTATCAGTTTTTGTTTGTTTGATTGTTTTCTTTCACTCTAAGTCTATGTATATAAGATAGGCAGGACAAACAATCCCGGAGAGAAAACAACAGGACCAGTGGTCCTGGGGGGACACGGGAGAGGATGGGATGGGGAGGGGGAGTGGAGAGCCAATAAACTTAGGGATGGGGGAACAACAAGAGATCTAAAAATGATGGTGAGGAGGCCTGGTGAGGTTTGATCAAGTGCAATGTATCCAAGAGGAATTACTGAGAGCCGAGTGGATGGGGAGCATGATAGTGGGACAGGAAGAAGGTGAAAGGAAATAGAGGAAAGAAGTAGGAAGCAAAAGCTAGTTATAGAGGTATAGCTATAGGTATGTATGTATGTTAATATATTAATTTATAATGAAAGGGATAAAGGCCAATGTACATATATTAAGTATTAAAATAGCAGACCGACTTTGGGCCTCTACTCAAGGCCTCCCTAAACACAAGAACTCTTTGTTCTAATAACCTGGCATTCTTTGATACTCACCTTCCTGACACAATCACTGAAGACAAATGGGTGCATAAGCAAATGTGGTGAAGAAAGTGGATGGTGCCCAGCTATCAAAAGATATAGCGTCTGGGGTCTTAAAGGCTTCAGGTTAAACAAGCAGTCATGTAGCAGGAAAGCAAATAAGCCCACATAGAAGAAGCACACCAGCCTGTGTGATCATGAGGTGTCGACAGGATCAGGTATCGGGTATCAAAAGATCCAAAACAAACTATTATATTGAAGTTAATTAAGGGGGTGGGAGTGGAGACCCAAAGCCCATCTGTAGACAATTGGACATGCCCCCACAGGAAGGGTTACAAGGAAAGGGTGATTCAACCAGGGTGCAGTATACTGGTGAAAACACACAACATTCCTCTAGTTCCTGAATGCTTCCTCACTCCCCAACCACTGACATGACCCAGTTTTAGCTTACAAATCCAGCTAAACTGGAGTACGCATGTTGGTACAGATAAGAGCTCTGGACACATGGAATTCAGGACAGATAAAACCCTCAGGAACAGTAGTGGGAGTAGCAAAATCATGAGGGAAGGGGGATGGTGGGGGCGGGGTGGGGAAGGGAGAGGATGGAGGAACCCATCACAAGGTTGGATATATAGCCCACCCCCACCCCTTGGGGAAGGATAACAGAAATGTGGGTGAGGGGGGACAACGGGAAGTGTAAGGCATGAAATAACAACAGCAATATATAATTGATCAAGGATTCATGAGGGTAGGAGAGTGGGGGAGGGAGGGGAAAAAAGAGGAGCTGATACCAAGGGCTCAAGTAGAAAGAAAATGTCTTGGAAATGTTAATGGCAACATATGTACAAGTGTGCTTAATACAATTGAATGATGGATTATCGTAAGATTTGTAAGAGCCCCCACAATAAAATGCCTAATAAAAATTGTTTTTATGGAACTCTTTAAAATGATAAATGTATAGATTATTGTGTTAAAATGGTAAATGACAAAGATGGAGGGTATACAATCTAGATTAATACATTTTAGATTACAGATGAGGGGGCTTCAAAAAACTCATGGAAAAATTCCATTGTCTTTTGCCTTCTAACTTTTTTATGCATTGGGTGAAGGTTTATAAAGCAAATCATCAGTTTTGCCTTCAGCAATTTACACAAATTTTGTTTTCATCTCTTTCATTGCCATCACCTCAAAATAACATCATTTATTCACGGTCCCCCTCTGTATCCTGCTTCCATTCCTCCTCTTTCCTAACCCTTCTGAACTTTGTCCCTGGATAAATGTTGTCCTTTTGATCTCAAATAGTTTATTCTTGTAAGGTGTGTGTGTTCCTGACTTGTATTACTTCCCCTGCACACCTATTGTTTGGCTGAAAATGAAGGGACAGAGTTGAGTTCCGTTCTAGACCTCTATGGTGATTAAAGGCCATGCTATTGGGGACTTTCTGCTCCACACTGTCTCCCATTCTTTCCAGAACTTTCTATTATGATCCCTCTCAGAGCAGATGGTCATGGTAGCCAGGCACCATCTAGTTCTTCTGATCTTGGGGTTGAGAGAAACAGCTGTTTAATGGTCTATTAGTCCATTGGGTGCATTGTTTCCATTTGTCTTTTGATGTTCGCTATTCTTTTCTCTGGACATGGAGAGACCAATGGCTGCACCTCGATGGCCACTCTGGAAGAAAGCCATATTTCTACCCATTCCAAAGAAAGGTGACCTCACAGCATGAACAATATCATTGAGATTGCATGCAAGCAAGATTTTGCTGAAAATCATCCCACAAAGATTGCAGCAGCACATTGACAGGAGCTGCTGGATGGTCAGGCTGGATTCAGAAGAGGCTGTGGAACAAGGGATATCATTGCTGAGGTTAGATGGATCTTGGCTCAAAGCAGAGACCAGCAGAAAGATATTTACTTGTGTTTTATTGACTATGCCAAGGCATTGAACTGTGTGGATCATAACAAACTGTGGCTACCTTTGAGAGGAATGGGAATTCCAGAACACCTCATGGTTGCTCAAAAGGAACCTGTGCATGGACCAAGAGGCACTTGTGAGAACAGAACAAGAGAATGCTACATGGTTTAAAACCAGGAAAGGTGTGTGTCAAGGTTGTGTACTCTCATCATAATTATTCCATCTGTATGCTGAGCCATTGATCAAAGTAGCTGTATTATATGAAGGAGAATGTGGCAGCCTGTGTGTCTCTGCATGCATCCACTTATACCATTATTATTTAGCTCCGTTGCCTTTAATTCTTACACTCCCCCAGTGTTTTCCTCTCCCTCGTATTTTTTGCCACCCTCCCTTTGATTATATATTGCATTCGCCTTCGCCCCGGTTCCCACATGTCTACAATCTAGCAATGGGCTCAAACAAAAGAACAATGGGGAGCGTGGTACAGGACCGGGAAAGGTTTCCTTCTGTCGTACAGACAGGATGGTACCTAACAATAACAACCCTCTAGCAAGTGACTTGCCCTTTCTTCACCTCCCATGCTCAGTAACCAGCAAACCTCCAGCAGTTCCGGGGCTGTTCAGGGGCAACATGTCATTGGCTGCTAGGTGGGTGAGGGTAGAGGCTAACCACACTTCTGGTCACCAGGCGAGTGAAGGGAACAAGGGAGGGTCTGCATTAGAAGTTTGTCATCAGCAGCTACAGCTGTGTGCTTGTTCTAACATTCAAGATGACTGCTCTGTCAGGTCAGCCGCCACTTCACCTTTCTGTCTTTTCTCTAGACACCTTTGTTCAGCTTCTTCTCCCAGTCAATATCTAGTTGACTTCTCTGTCCCTTCCTCTAAGCTTGGGATTCCAAAATTATCATCCATATCTGATTTATGTGGTCTCATGCCTTTGTAAAGTATCTGTATATCATATTTGCCTAGCCTGCCATCTTGCCAGAAGTGGAAAAGTTCATTATTCTTTCATTCCCCTTTCCCACAAACTTTAGATATATTAAATAAAGTGAAAGAATACATAGGGGCTAATGGTAGGAATGATTGCCAAGCTGTTAATAGTGGTTTTGTCTGGGTGATAGAATTAAAAGTATAGGAGATTTTACATTTTCATCACACTTTTCTATGCTTTCCAAGTTCATTGCAATAAATGCTATACTTTTACTATTATCCAGGGCAGATAATGAATACTAGTGTAGCCTTTTACTCCTCTTGTTGTTTCCTTTGTTGATTTTTTATTTGGGCCCAGTCAGAAAATTCACTGACTATGTTGCTTGATCATACTAGATTAATAAGAGGCCCTGAGACCAAAATGCACTCACAGGGTTAAAAAGGAAGGCTCCAGAGGGGTTCCAGTTCCCACGTGTGAAACCCTGACAGTCTCCCCATCTGCAAAACAAAGATTAGCTCCTTCTGGCTCAACTAACCTGGGCAAATCATCTGATAAACTGGATGATGTGAAGAAGAATGTGACATCTGGATGGGAGGAAGGCTTATTAACAGCCTACGATTTGCAGAGGACACCACCTTGCTTGCTGGAAGTGAGGAGAACTTGAAGCCCTTGCTGAGGAGGATCAAGGATTGCAGCCTTGGGGTACAAGTATGGATTACAAGGATTGCAGTGTGGATTAAAACTCCAGGAAAAGGAGACCACAATCCTCACAACTGGACCAGTAGTCGACATCGCAAGTAATGGAGGAAAGATTGGAATTGTTGAAGATTTTGTTTTGCTTGGGTCCACAATCAGTGCCATGGAACCAGTAGTCATGACATTAAAAAAAGAATTGCCTTGGGTCAATCTGATGCACAAGCCCTCTTTAGAGTATTGAAAAGCAAGAATGGTACTCTGAGGGCCAAGGTGCGCCTGACCCAAGTTGTGGTGTTTCTGATTGCCTCCTCTGCAGGGGAAAATTAGATGGAGGACCAAAGAGGAATCAATGAGTTTGAACTGTGAGGCCATTGAAGAATATGATAAGCATCAAGGACTGCCAAGTACAACCAGAGTGCTCCTTAAAGGCAAGCGTGGAGAGACTTGGTGTTACATACTTTGGACATGCTGTCGGGAGAGATCAATCCCTAGAGAAGGAGGTCATCCTTGGTTAAGTGGAGTGGCATTCAAAAAAAGGAAGACTCTCAACGAGATGGATTGACCCATTGGCTGCAATGGGCGCAAGCATCGGAACAATTGTGAGCATAGTGAAGGGACCAGGCCGGGTTTCATTCTGTTGTGCATCAGGCTGCTACAGATCTGAACTGGCTCAATGGCAACATTCTAACAAGGAGCTAACAATCACAACACTCTTTCTCTTCTCATTCTGGGACTCCAATTATCTGTCTGAGGAGGCTTCAGAAAGTTTGTGGGAGAATTCTATTACCTTTTAATTCAATTTTTCTATGAATTTTTTGAAGCTCCTTACATTGCAGTGAATTGTTTAATATGGCTCTTCTAGCCATAGCCTGAGTTACTCTCTCTTGCTGGTTGTGAGATGCTCATTTCCTGCTTATGGGATGGATAATTTTATACCCAGCAGGATGGCAATCACAATGAATCCTGTTAACAATCCCTCACAGCTGAATATATAAACAATCTGTATCTTCATTCACCTTCTTACCCAGAACAGGGAATAAAATGATGGTTGTTTGGTGGGAATAGCAAAGGCTGTCAGGGTGTGGCAAAAGGAAAGGAAAAATAACCGCAAAACTCTGCTCATGATCTGAACTCAGAATGGGCCAAGTATGAATCTAGGGAAATTAGATGTCCTCAAAAGTGAAACCAAACACATTAAGATGGATATCCTAGGCACTGGTGAGCTGAAATGGGCTGGCATTAGCCACTTTAAATCAGCATATCATATGATTTACTATCCTGGGAATAACACAATCAAGAGGAATGGTGTGGCATTCATTGCCAAAAAGGATCTTGCCAAATTCATCATGAAGTACAATGCTGCCTGTGATAGGATTAAATCTATCCAGCTTGAAGGAAATCCAATCAATACAAGTATTATTCAAATTTCTTCACCAAACACAAAAGCAAGTGATGAAGAAATTGAGGAATTCTACCAATGTCTTCAGTCAGAAATTGATCAAACATGCAAGTCAAGATGCAATGATAGTTACTGGTGACTGGAACGCAAAAGTTGGAAACAAAGAGGAAGGAACAGTACTTATAAATTATGGACTTGGCGATAGAAATGAAGCTGGAGATTGCATGATAGAATGTTGCAAGACCAACGACTTGTTCATAGCAAATACCTTTCTTCAACAACACAAAAGACTATGCACATGGACTTCACCAGATGGAATACACAGAGATCAAATTTACTACATCTGTGGGAAGACAAGATGGAAAAGCTCAATATCAGCAGCTAAAACCAGGCCATGTGCTGTCTGTGGAACAGACCATCAATTGCTCATATGTAAGTTCAGGATAAAGCTGAAAAAAATTAAAACAAGTCCATGAGAGCCAAAATAGGACCTTGAGTCTATCCCACCTGAATTTCAAGAACAGATCAGGAGTAGATGTGGCACATTGAACACTAGTGACAGGAGACCTGATGAGCTGTGGGAGGCCATCAAGACCATCCTTCATGAAGAAAGCAAACGGTCAATAAAAAGACAGGAAAGAAAAGAACAAAGTGGATGTCAGAAGAGACTCTGAAACTTCTTAATTATAGAGTAGCTACAGCGAACGGAGAAATGATGAAGTCAGAGTTGAACAGAACATTTCAAAGGGCAGCTCCAGAAGACAAAGCCAAATTTTAAAAGGAAATGCGCAAGGACCTGGAATTAGACAACCGAAAGCAAAGAACATGCTCAGAATATCTGAAACTGAAAGAACTCAGAAAACATTCAAGCCTCAAGCTGCAACCTTGAAAAATTCTATGGACAAAATATAGGACTGATGTAGGAAGCATCAAGAGAAAGTAGGAAAAATTCAGAGTGTGCCAAAAAGAGCTAGCTGACATTCCACCATAGCAGGAGGTAACATATGAGCAAGAACCAATAGTGCTAAAGGAAAACATTCTAACTGCATTGAAAGCATTAGCCAAAAACAAGACTCCAGGAATTGATGGACTACCAATTGAAGTATTTCAGCAAGCTCAAGAAGCTCTGGAAACACTCATTTAACAATGCTAGGAAAGTTGGAAGACAGCTACTTGGCCAACTGACTGGAAGAGATCCATATGTGTGCCCATTTCAGAAAGGAGACACAACAGAATGCACAAACAATAATAGGATATCACTGATATCACACACCAGTAAAATGTTGCTTACGACCATCCAACAGCGAGTGCAGCAGTACACTGACAGGGAACTGCCAGAAATTCTGGCCGATTCAGAAGAGGACAAGGAACATTGCTGGTGTCAGATGGATCTTGGCCTAAAGCAGAGAATACCAGAAAGATGTTTACTTGTGCATTATTGACTATGCCAAGGCATTTGACTTTAGGTATCATCATAAACTATGGATACCCTTGAGAAGAATGGGTATTCCAGAACATTTTATTGTGCTCATTCAGAACTTGCACGTGGATTGAGTGGCAGTTGTGCAAACAGAACAAGGGCATGCTGCATGCTTTAAAATCAGAAAAGGTGTGTGTCAGGGTTGCATCCACTCCCCACATTCATTCAATGTGTATGCTGAGCAAAACATTAGCAAAATTGGATTATATGAAGACGAGGGCAGCATCAGGATTGGAGAAAGGTTTACTAACACGAGGTGTGCGGATAGCACAACCTTGTTTGGTGAAAGTGGGAAGGACTTGAAGCACTTGCTGATGAGGGTCAAAGGTTATAGTCTTCAATGTGGATTAGAACTCAATGTTTAAAAAGACTAAAATCCTCACAACTAGACCCATAGGTAACTTCATGATAAATAGAGAAGAGGTTGAAATTGTTAAAGATTTTGTCGTCATTGTATCAATGTTCACGGAAGCAGCAGTCAAGAGATTAAAAGTCAAATTGCCTTGGGTAAATTTGCCGCATAAGCCATCTTTAGAGTACGTGTATTTAAAAACAAGGATGTTACTTTGAGGACTAAAGTAAGCCTCACCCAAGCCATGGTATTCTCCCTTGCTTCATATGCATGTGAAAGTTGGACATTGAATAAGGAAGACAGAATAATCAATGCATTTGAATTGTGGTGCTGGAGAAGATTATTGAAAGTACTACAACCTGTTAAAAGGACAAACAAATTTGTTTTGCTAGAAATACAGCCAGAGTGCTCCTTAAAGGCAAGGATGGAAAGATTTCTTACATATTTTGGATATACTGTCAAGGAGATATCAATCCCTGATACTTGGTACAGTGGAAGGTCAGCGAAAAAGAGGAAAGCCCTTAGTGAGATGGATGGACACAGTGGCTGCCTGAATGGGCTCAGGCAGAGGAACTTTTTTGAGGATGGGGCAGGACCAGGCAGTGTTTCGTTCTGTTGTGTACAGGGTGGCTATGGGTCAGAACCGACTCAATGGTACCGAAGAACAAGATTTTAGATTATGTTCTATTTAACCAAAGAATGTTCATTTTTGTTTTTTTTTTCATCTGTCAGTATTGATTTGTATTCCGAATTGAAGTTTTGTTCTTTGATAATTCAAACTTTTTTCAGTTACTTTATCTTTAACTGGATTGGTGGGAATCTATTGTACACCTGTTCAATTCAGGAGTCATCCAGATATTTTGGCAGAGCTGATACACAGAATTTAGTACTCTGCTTCTCTGCTTTCTAGATTTTCTTTTCACTTTCCAATGAAAGTTGTTCTTTAGGCTATTCTATCCTGATTCCTCAGGCCAGAAAAACCAGGCATCTTCTCTTGGTGTCTTAACTGTCAATAGAGTGCAGGCAGATGCCATGAAGAAGAGACACTCACCCAGTCCATTTTCTTTCTTCGCAATGGCAGCTCCCTTCAGGTGTGCTTCTATAAGGTCTTCATATCTTTGCTATTTTGTCTAGAGTTTTCAAACATCACCTATGAGAAGGGAAGATTGAACTAACAGAAGCTAGCCCACCAGAAGTGAAACCCAGTGCTTGCAGAATATACTTTGTATTTGAGTAAGCTTTTCCTATAAATGGAATATTGCAAAAGTTAAGCACAATGACTGATCACAAATGGATTTTGAAGCCTATTAAACATTTGAGCTAGATGTTTTAAAATAAAAGCATCTCAATATAATTATTTACCTATCCTTCAGCCATTATTATTCAAAGCTTAGTCTAACTCTGTCCTCTGAGTCTGAGTATCATTAACTCACGGTAAGCCTTTCACATTTTTTAGGGCTTGTTTTTATGGCTTGAGATAAGCTTTTTTTGTGAAGGGGGGAGTGGGTTAGCTAACAGTACTGACCTCCTACGTGTCAAGCACAATTAGTGCCAAAAATACGAGGCTTCATTTAATCCTCATAACAAATAATTGAGGTAATTACTATTAGTCTCAATTTTCAGAGGGGAAAACTGAGACTCAAAGAAATAAAATTGCTTCCTCAAGGTCAGACCTGAAATGAGATTGCAATAGTGATCTATTTTACTACAGTGTTCCTCATCTGTTACTTTTACTACAATACTCAAATCCATCAAATTTGTCTTCCACTCAATCTTTGAACTCTCTTTAATTGGAAAATCTTTCATTGTCTATTAAGTGGTAAAAGACATCGCTTTATTAAGCCTTCTAGCTTTTTAATAAGTTAAATGATTACCTTATTTGCTTTGCCATAGATTCAAGTCTATCTTGATTTACATCAAAGCAGATAAAAAGAAAAATTACCCTATAATACGGCATGACTTTGTGCAAACTTTATAGTCATACCAATCAGAAAAACATGGCACCGTTATTTTTCTAATTTTTAATAAGCTTTTTGTGCTGCCTCTTTAAAAAGCAATATTATCTAACAGGGTCTAACTAGATTCCATATGACCTTGGGAAAGCGCAATGCCTTATCTTTATTATCCTTATCTGTAAAGCTGTCCTGCTTACCTCACAGGGTTATCATGAGGGTCAAATGAGATAGTAGATATGAAAACACTTTGTAACCTGTAAATCTCTATTTGAAGTTAAGAGATTACAATTGTGATCTGTATACGGTTGGCCTCATTAAGCAACATACACACAATTAGATCATTTTATTGCTCTTTGGTATATATAATGAGTTAAAGTATTAGAACTGCTTTCAAAATCTATTCTGCTTATTTATAAACTCTGTGGTAAGTTTAACCTTTGAACTTCAGTTGTCTTGCATGTAAAACAGGACTAATATGACCTTTGACTTCGGAGTGATGAAATAAGTAAATGAAATAATATTTGTGCAAGCATCTATCACAGACTGGCGGTTTCTGGAAAATATCATGGATGCCAGGGCCCTTGTGAGGACTATGCTTCCTCACTTCATTTGTCCTCTGGGCGTGGCTCTTTGAGACCTGGAAGGAAATATGATAATGCTCATTCTTTCACTTGATTCTCATAATGCCCCTACAAAGGTATCATTACGTATATTACTTTTATATACCCCAAAAAAATCCCTTAAGAATATTGGCTCTTACAGACTTGTGTAATAACTAAAACTAACACATACCACCTGATGTCCAAAAAAAAAGAAGTTGTCATCAATATCATAATCTTATGCTGGTGTCCACTGTTGATATGCAGCACATCAGACTCTACCAATAGAGTTGAGGAAACCAGAGAATAAATCTTGGCTCAAACTAAAACCTGGGCAGGTAAGTTCCAAACTCTAAAGACGAAAAACTGGCTGTAAATTTGTTATACGAAAACCCAACCAAACTCAACTCACTGCCAACGAGTCGATTCCAACTCATGGCAGCCCTATAGAACAGGGTAGAGCTGCCCCTGTAGGTTTCTGAGACTGTAACTGTTTACAAGAGTAGGAAGCCTCATCTTTTTCCCAAGGAGCTGCTGGTGGTTTTGAACTGCTGACCTTGTGATTAGCATTCAAACTTGTAAGCACTACACGGCCAGGAAAGAAACCAAACCAAACTCCCTGCCATGAAGTCAATTCAGACTCATGGTGACCTTCTACGGCAGGGTAGAAGGAATACCCCTGTAGGTTGCAGAGGCTGTAAATCTTTAAGGGAACACATAGCTTCATCTTTCTCCCTTGCGTGGCTGGTGAAATCAAATGACTGCCCTTGTGGTTAGCAGCTCAACATGTAATCCACTGAGTGAGTTAAGATGAGAGACACAGTGTGGTAAATGAAAAAGAGCAGAGTCCTAGTTGTTGGCCCTGGTCCTTGTCTTCATTCACTCAGTGAAGGACCTTGAAGCGCCTTTACTTCCTCTCTAGGTATCAGTGACCACATGTGTATGATCAGAGGGTGAACTAGATGATCTCTAAGATTTCATCCACAATTTGAGTGCTTCATGATTCTATTGCTGTTTTGGGTTTTCTTTTTTTTTTTTTCTTTGCTCTGGATATTTCTTCAAGATGAAGAATATCTTCCGGTTAGCATGAAACATAACAAAATATACCCTCATTTGAGAAAGTACAAAATAAGAATTAAAGAGAAAGACAGGATGGAAGGAAAGAAGAAACCATTTACTCAATTTATTTAGACAAGAAAGAACAATTACCCGAGAAAGAAATTCCTCAAGTACAAGTCTCAAGTACCTTCCACTTAGGCTACTGCAGGGCTCTATATATTCTGGTTACAAAATATCTGCTTAATTAAAAAAAAATGGCTCATTGAATAAGAAGAAACCAGCCTAGAGCTTGCCTTTAAAAGTACCTCTTATAAAGCTGATGGTGCCCGGCTATCAAAAGATATAGTGTCTGGAGTCTTAGAGGCTTGAAGATAAACAAAAGGCCATCTAGCTGAGAAGCAACAAAGTCCACATGGACGAAGCACACCAGCCTGTGTGAGCATAAGGTGTCAATGGGATCAGGTATCAGGCATCAAAGACCCAGAGCAAAAAATCATATCAAAGTGAATGAGGGGGAGTGCAGAGTGGAGACCCAACGCCCATCTGTAGGCAACTGGACATCCCCTTACAGAAGGGTCACGGGGAGGAAATGAGCCAGTCAGGGTTCAGTATAGCACCAATGAAATATATAACTTTCCTCTTGTTCTTTATGCCCCCCCCTCCACTATCATAATCCCAATTCTACCTTACAAATCCAACTAGACCAGAGGATGCACACCGGTACAGATAAGAGCTGGAAACACAGGGGATCCAAAACAGATCAACCCCTCAGGACCAATAATGAGAGTAGCGATACCAGGAGGGGAAGGGGAAGGTGGGGGAAGAAATGGGGACTTGGTCACAATGATCTACATATAACCCCCTCCCTGGGGGATGGACAACAGAAAAGTGGGTGAAAGGAGACATGGGTGAGCATAAGACATGAGAAAAATAATAATAATTTATAAATTATCAAAGGTTCATGAGGAAGGGAGGGGAAAATGAGGAGCTGATACCATTGGCTCAAGTACAAAGAAAATGTTTTGAAAATGATTATGGCAACAAATGTATAAATGTGCTTGACACAATGGATGGATGGATGGCGATAAGAACTGTATGAACCCCCAATAAAATGATAACAAAAAGAAGTACACAAAAAGAAGGCAATTTCCTTAAATACTATAGCATATGCAATCTTGCAACAATAGTGAAAAAGAAACAACAAACATGTGTGCAGTTGCAAGCCCAGATATGAATATATATGTGTATAGAAAGGCATATACAAGTAAATGCATATAGATGTATATGTAAGCTGTGAGCTGCATCTCTTTCTCTCTCTCTATCTATCTATCTATCTATCTATATATATATATATAAAACAAACCACATAGAGGGCACAATAAAGAAGACTTTGTAGACATTCAGAGAATTCAGGGATTAGTTTACTGGATTAGAAGGCTTGAAATCGTAGTCTCAGAAGACAACTTTGTCAGATGACATAATACAGTTCGCAAAGATAATGTTCTACATTCTGGATTGGTGAATAACATCTGAGATTATAAAGCTTGCAAGCAGTCGTCTAAAGCACAACTATTGGCCTCTACTTGTATAGAGCAAATGAGAAGGAAGGTGAGCAAAGGTTCAAAGAAGAAACTAGTCCATGGGACTAATAGCCCATAGGAGCCGTAGCTGTTGTAACTTGAAACCAGAAGACCTAGATAGTGATCAACTACCACTAGTGACAGTTCTGACCAGGGACACAATAGAAGATACATTCTCTGGGACACATTCTATCCTGAGTCGAATGGGAGAAAAATATAGAACAAAACTCAAATTCCTTTGAAAGGACAACTTTTTTTTAAATCATTTTATTAGGGGCTCATACAGCTCTTATCACAATCCATACATACATCAATTGTGTAAAGCGCATTTGTACATTCATTGCCCTCATCATTCTCAAAACATTTCCTCTCCACTTAAGCCCCCCGGCATTAGGTCCTCATTTTTCCCCTCCCTCCCCACTTCCCCCTCCATCATGAGCACTTGAAAATTTATAAATTATTATTTTGTCATATCTTGCCCTGTCCGACGTCTCCCTTCACCCACTTTTCGGTTGCCCATCCCCCGGGGAAGAGGTCACATGTAGATCCTTGTAATCGGTTCCCCCTTTCCTACCCACTCTCCCTCTACCCTCCCAGTATCGCCACTCACACCACTGGTCCTGAAGGGATCATCCGCCCTGGATTCCCTGTGTTTCCAGTTCCAGTCTGTACCAGTGTACATCCTCTGGTCTAGCCAGATTTGCAAGGTAGAATTCGGATCATGACAGTGGTGGGGAAGGGGGAGGAAGCATTTAGGAACTAGAGGAAAGTTGTATTTTTCATTGTGCTATATCGCACCCTGACTGGCTCTTCTCCCCAAGACCCCTCTGCAAGGGGATCTCCAGTGTCCTACTAATGGGCTTTGGGTCTCCACCCCGCACTCCCCCCATCATTCACTATGGTAGGATTTTTTGTTCTGATGATGCCTTATACCTGATCGCTTCAACACCTCGTGATTGCATAGGCTGGTGTGCTTCTTCCATGTGGGCTTTGTTGCTTCTGAGCTTGATGGCTGCTTGTTTACCTTCAAGCTTTTAAGACCCCAGATGCTATATTTTTTGATAGCCGGGCACCATCAGCTTTCTTCGCCACATTTGCTTATGCACCCACTTGTCTTCAGTGATCCATTCGACACCTCACGATCACACAGGCTGATATGTTGTTCCATGTGGGCTTTGTTGCTTCTGAGCTAGATGGCTGCTTGTTTACCTTCAAGCTTTTAAGACCCCAAACGCTATATCTTTTGATAGCCGGGCACCATCAGCTTTCTTCGCCACATTTCCTTATTCACCCGCTTTGTCTTCAGCCGTTGTGTCGGGAAGGTGAGCATGCTAGAATGCCAATTTAATAGAAGAAAGTCTTCTTGCATTGAGGGAGTACTTGAGTGGAAAGGACAACTTTAACTGGAGTGGTTGAGACTAAAGAAACCCTTGACTATCACCCTAAAATTACCTTTGAACTTGGACTTGAAGCTATTTCTGTAGGTCCATTTTCAGTCAAATAATAGATTGATTTATAATACACAGTATCAATCCATGAATAATGTGTTCTCTTAAACAATTAACTACTTTAGACCAAATGATCAACATTTACCCAAAACAAAGTTGAGAAGTTGAAGGGGGAAATAGATCAGACAGAATGGAAATAAAGAGAATGCTAACACGATGTAAAAATTGTAACTAATGGCACAGAGTAACTTGTACAAAAACCGTTAAAGGGGAGCATAATTTGTTGTGTTAATTTTTACTTAAAACGTAATAAAATAATAAATATTTTTAAAAGCACCTCTTCTGATGTAGGGTGCCTTTGATATGCCTCTGTTCTCATGGTGTTTTCTCTCTTTTTGGCTCATTCGCAGTGGTCACAAGTTGGACTGCTAACTGCAAGGTCGGCAGTTTGAAACCACCAGCCACGCCTGAGGAGAAAAAGGAGGCTTTCTACTCCTCTAAAGAGTTACAATCTCAGGAACTCACAGAGCACTTCTACCCTCTCCTGTAGACTCAGCTATGATTCTAAGTCAGTCTGATGGCAGTGAGTGTGCAATCTATAGACAACTGGCTTGCCCTACAATGAAAGAACCCTGCACTGGCTCGTGCCAACTCTGTGGCTGCTACTTACCAGGAAGATGAGGTATTAAATCTCACTCAAAATTGACAATATTGAAATTATGAATACAGCTGGAACCCTGGCTACCAGTATTTTGTATCCGCAGGGCAACATTATGTACTGATCTACTTCACATGCTCTTTCTTCCACAGTCATACAATTTGATAGCTCACTCATATCAAGAAGAGTTGTACAATCATTACCACAATCAATTTTAGAACATTTTCTTCTTTCTTGTATTCAGTGTGATTAGCTTCCATTTCCCCCCAACCTCCCCTGCCAGACCCCCAAGAAACCATTAATCTAGTTATTGTCCCTATAGATTAACCTATCCTAGATTTCATATATAGGAAAACATACCAAACACAAGCAAAATTCATAACAATAACTAAATAAAACCCAGAAAAACTTCAATAAAAAAGAAACTATAAAATATCAAAAACTAGAACAAATTTAAAATGAATTATAAGCGAGACCAAATGATAAGGTGCTAAATTTTAACCTAACTGCATCTGCAAACATAAGTCTTCTTGCCTCATGAGCATGTTCCGGTGACTCAAGCACCACACTTCACAGTGAGAAACAAGGTCACCTTCCTCAGTCAAGTTCATTCAGTAACTCCTTAAACTGGCCACTGTTAAACTCTCTGCCTTTGACAATATTGATGCCTGGCACTGCACTTGGCATTACACTGTCGAACCAAAGCAGTGGTGCACAGAAACTTTCTTGGTGTATAATTAAATCACTGGCATGTCATTAAATCACTTGGATCAAGACTGAAACAATTCAGTTCATTCTTAATCAATGCGATGAATCCCATTTGTGAGCAGCCCTGGCTGGAGCTCCAGCTGTAGGAAATTCACTTAACTATTCAAACGGTCACGCCAGTTTTGTCATTGACAAAATAGGTGTCTCAAACAAGTCTTCATCTCTCGTCGTGTCAAGCCTAACTGCCAATGACAGCAGTTCTTCTCACATGTCACACTCAGCAGTTAGCCCACAAACAGAACCAGCCAGTTGGCCAGAGGTTGCTATGTGTGTTGTCTTGTCACAAGTCAGAGAGAAAAACTAGAACTCTCCTAGAGAATCCGTCCGTTTTTTCACTCTCTGTGCTGTCAGTCATCTGCTCTGAGGCAAACTAACACTCCGAGACCATTGCATTTCGTCTGCTGCTACCAACTTCTGCAGGAGACACCATGCACACTTTCACAAATTCTCCCTCTCCGTGAGGCCTCAACGACTTTGTGATGAGCTCAGTCACTGTCTAACTTATCTGAATAACATTCTCTGTCACAGTGAGGCCTAGGGAAAGCAGCTGGTTGTGATTCCAAACTGCACTACAGAGCATTGGTTTTTATCCAGACACATCGTGCTCCCCGCTCACTGAGCTGGAAGGAGGCTCCAAACGGGCTATTTCCGTGACAGTTGACACACAAACGAGGCAGGCACGGTTGCCTTTGACTCCAACGACAACAACACAATCATTTGTCCGTTTCCGAGACACTCTGCATCAACTTCTACTTTCTTTATAGTCGGCATGTGCAGGCTGTCCCACCAAGTCAGTGTTAACAAGTACCCAGCGTGTGCATGACCAGTGAGATGGATGTTTTGCTCAGCTCACTGTTTTAATCCTGCATCTTGGATTTGGAACCTATCAACGTTTATATCATCCACTCTTGAGGTCTTTTCCGTGCACTGTAATTTCATTAATCTTCATTAGAGACTCAGTGTTTGCAAGACTGTTGACTGTGGGAGTGTGGATAAAGGTTGGATCAGGGTTCACGTCGGCTGTCAATGAGTAAGTCAGGAACATCGTCATCAGGTACCGGAGGCAAGGTCGCCAGCGTCGCAAGGAATCATCTCATCACATCTTGTCTCATCATCACCAGGTGGCTGTGGTTTCACTACTATGTTAACACTTTCACAACATGTACACTCTCAGCCCTTTGGGCACTGACTGTCCTCTGAGTCACCGCAGTGCTGACAGATGGGCCACAGCTGACAAGAAGGGTGCCTATCTGTCTCATCATGTACTCAATTACATCCTGTCTATCCCAGAATGGATGGTCCTTCCTTGTCCCTCAAAACTTACCTTATTATAATTCAATTAATAGCTATTTATTTTACTATTAAAAGAAGTTTCTAGATTTATTGAATTTCAAGTCCCACCTGCTATTGCCTTGACAGGGCCAGACCAAATGATTTTGCAGGCCTTCTACTGCTTATAGGCCAAACATTCCCCATCCCTGTGACACACACACTGGGGCTTCACAAAAACCATGTAACATGTGACATTTTTATAAAATCTTTGAAAAGATAATATAGTTTTTTTCATGAATTTTTTAATCCCGCTCATACATACACAAACACGCACAGAAAGAACGTGCATAGGGTTATTCCATAGGATCGTTTAAGGCCTCATCAGGATAGATGATGTTCCACCACAGCGTTGCAGATTACTCTTCAGACCTGCATGTTGGCAATTTGATCAAATTCAAGGTGCAACCTGTTATCCTTGGGTTCGACTGACCTTTATATATAAAGTTAATTTATATATAAATTATATATATATTAAACTTTATATATAAGTTAATTGCCAATATTTGATTGGAGCAAGTTTAATGTCTTACTGCTTTTTTTCCTTTTAATGGTTTCCCTCACTAGATAGATGATAGATAGATAGATGATAGATAGATAGATAGATAGATAGATAGATAGATAGATAGATAGATAGATAGAATCACTATGCAAAAATCAGGATAATAACAAAGAATAAAGTCTAATCTGATTCTCAGAGAGTCTACAAGTCAAATTTGGTAATCTATAAGTCATTGTTTTATTGACTCATTGAACATCTCGCATTTTCAAAATTTTTCTACAATTTATTTGCATTATATAGAAATCTTTAGGTGTCTTTTATAAAATTTAGATCACAGAATAAATAATTAAGCTTGGGTATTAAAGAGCATACTCTACAGCCAACAGAACAGAATTAACGCTATTCAAGCTTTTCTCTTTACCATGAGGGGGCTTCAAAAAGTTTGTAGAAAAATAGAATTAAAAGATAATGGGATTTTTAATTAATTTTTGTTGCTACGTTTGTATTCTGACTCCTTGATTAAATAGTCACCCGTCTTCATCAGGATATTTACCTTAGAAATTCTAGAGTTGAAAAAGAAAATGAATATAATTTAAAAATCTCTAATAGGGTTCAAAAACAGATTTCAATTGGCATAATAAAGAATTGTGGGGAAATAGATCTATGTGCCTATATTTATAGGTTTAGTATTAAGGTAGCAGAAGGACATTGGGCTTCCACTCAAGTACTTCCTCAATGCAAGAAGACTTTCTTCTATTAAATTGGCATTCTATGATGCTCACCTTCCCAACACAACCGCTGAAGACAAAGCGGGTGAATAAGGAAATGTGGTGAAGAAAGCTGATGGTGCCTGGCTATCAAAAGATATAGTGTCTGAGGTCTTAAAAGCTTGAAGGTAAACAAGCGGCCATCTAACTCAGAAGCAACAAAGCCCACATGGAAGAACATATCAGCCTGTGTGATCGTGAGGTGTCGAACGGATCACTGAAGACAAATGCGTGCATAAGCAAATGTGGCGAAGAAAGCTGATGGTGCCTGGCTATCAAAAAGTATAGCGTCTGGGGTCTTAAAGGCTTGAAGGTAATCAAGCGGCCATCAAGCTCAGAAGCAACAAAGTCCAGATGGAAGAAGTACACCAGCCTATGCAATCACGAGGTGTTGAAGGGATCAGGTATAAGGCATCATCAGAACAAAAAATCCTACCACAGTGAATGATGGGGGTAGTGCGGAGTGGAGACCCAAAGCCCATTAATAGGCCACGGGAGATCCCCTTACAGAGGGGTCTCGGGGAGGAGACAAGCCAGTCAGGGTGCGATGTAGCAAGGATGAAAAATACAACTTTCCTCTAGTTCCTAAATGTTTCCTCCCCGCTCCCACTATCATGACACAAAATCTACCTTGCAAGTCTAGCTAGACCAGAGGATGTACACAGGTACAGATAGGAACTGGAAATACAGGGAATCCAGGGCAGATGATCCCTGTGGTGTGGTGTGTGACCAGTGGTGTGAGTGGCGATACTGGGAGGGTAGAGGGAGAGTGGGTAGGAAAGAGGGAACCAATTACAATGAACTATATGTGACCTCCTCCCTGGGGGATGGACAACCGAAAAGTGGGTGAAGGGAGATGTCGGACAGGGCAAGATATGACAAAATAACAATTTATAAACTATCAAGGGCTCATGAGGGAGGGGGGAGCGGGGAGGGAGGGGAAAAATGAGGACCTAATGCCGGGGGGCTTAAGTGGAGAGGAAATGTTTTGAGAATGATGAGGGCAATGAATGTACAAATGTGCTTTACACAATTGATGTATATATGGATTGTGATAAGAGTTGTATGCGCCCCTAATAAAACGATTTAAAAAAAACAAACACGTAGGAACAACTATCCTCTGTTAATTCTGTATATGCTAATAGTGTGTTCACATTCCCCGTTCCACATTAGCTTGCATGTCAACTTATATACCTACTCATACGTTATCATTTATTATCACAGCTACTGCATATATAATGGCATTTAATGTTGTCGTCTCCAAAAAAAAAGAATTGTGAACTTGAAAGTCAGAAGAATTTATTGAATCTGAGGGACAAAAATAGAACACATGAAAAAAGTTAGCAGTCTCAGAGACCTGCTGATGAAGCATAGCACCCCCTGCATACAGACGAAGAAGAATGAATGAAACAAAACACAACCACCATCCCTCCAACAAACTTACTGCCATTGAGTCCATTTCAACTCGTTTTAAGAAACAATGCCTGAAACTCCCTAAACTTCATGGAAAATATTAATTTACACGTTCAAGAATCTCAGCACACACTCTTCGGTGAACACAAAGAAATCTACACCCAGATATAATCAAAAGGTTGAAATCAAAAGGCAAAGAGAAAAATTGAAAGCAACATGAGAAAAAATGATTAATGAGGTACAGGGAAATCATTACAAGATTAACAGCTGACTTCTCCTCAGAAGAAAGGAGTGCTGAAAGGGAAAATAAAAGCAAAGCATCAGGCAAGAATTATATATCTGCACAGTGGTTAAAGTTTTTGTTTGCCAACCAAAAGGTTGTTTGTTTGAATTGACCATAGTACAAAACTGGGGCAATCTGCTTATGTAATGATTTACAGCCTGGGAAACCCCATGGGGGCAGTTCTACTCTGTCAACAAAGTCTCTATGGGTCAGGATCAATGCCCAGACAGCTGGTTTGGTTTTTGGTTTTGCAGTGGGTAAGGTTATGTGTCACCTTGGGAAGAACATGATTCTCAGTGGTTTGACATATATCATGTAATTATCCTTCATTTTACAATCTGATATGAGCAGCCAATCATTGACAGGGGAGTTTCTCTTGGGATGTGTCCTGCATACCATATATATGGTTATTCTGGCAAAACTCCTCTCTCTGGATGCTGCACTCTCCTTAACCTCCTCTGACCTCCAGTTCTTGGGACACAAATTGTCTAAGCTGCAGATTTGGGGATTTGTTAACTCCCATAGCCCCATAAGTTAGCATACAGGTTTTGGTTTGCCAGTACCTGTGTGGTAGTTACATCATCTTGTGTCAACTTAAAGATGTTAAAGGTGAAGGGATGGAGCATCACAGCCTGATGCCTCCTTGTGGGTGTGACCTTCTCAAGAGGATTCTGGGAACTTCTCTCTTGATTTTGCCATCAGAAGAGGTGGGTCTCTCTCTCTCTCTCTCTCTCTCTCTCTCTCTCTCTCTCTCTCTCTCTCTTCCTCCCTCCCTTGCCCCCACCCCCCTCTCTCACTGTGCTTTGGACAAGCCACATGGAGCCATGCTGATAGCAGCCAGAGCCCTGGAGATGCATCACCGCCATTGGATCCACAGGATGCTCCACCCATGGGCCTGTGATCTTCCTGCATTCAGCATCATTGCATGTGCATGTGCTGCGTGAGTCTGAAGAGGAATTCATGGGCTAATATCAGACTTATGGGATAATATCAAACTTATAGACTTGATCTGGACTGGGCTGGGATGTTTTATTGATGCATAATTACTTCTTGATATAAAGTTCTCTCTTACACATATATGCGTGTCAATGAATTTGTTTCTCTAGTCAACCCACTCTAACACACCCTGCCACCATGTTAATCTGAGAAGCCTCCAGCCTGACCCTAGGCTACAAAATTAGTACTTGCCAGACTCCGCAACTATATGACCCATTCTCTTAAATAACTATCTGTATAAATAATTTTAGATATTCACTTCATTGTTTTTGCTCTACAGAAGCCAATATATATCAAAAGTATGCTTCAAAAATGAGGTAATTCCATAATAAATAAAGACTGAGGGCATCCATTGATCAGATATTTGCCTTAAAAGAAATGTTAGAAGAAATCCTTCAGGCTACAAGGAAGCTACAACAATTGATGACTTGCTAACACGAATAAGGAGCATAGTAAAACAGTTGTGCTGCTGCTGCTGGTGGTTGCTAGGTGACTTCTGGTCGGGTCTAACTCATAGTGACCCTGCGTCTGATAGAGCTGACAACTGCCGGGCCCCACGCTACACTCACAACTGTTCTTATGCTTGAGCCCATTGTTGCAGCCACTGTGTCCAGCCAACTTGCTGAAGGCCTTCTCCCTTTTCACTGCCCCTCTCCTTTATCAGTCACGATGTCCTAACCCGAGCATTCATCTCTCCTAACAACATGTCCAAAGTACAGCAGTTCTCAACCTGTGGGTCACAATCCCTTTGAGGTTTGACTGACCCTTTCACTGGGGTCGCCCAATTTATAACAGTAGCAAAATGACAGTGATGAAGTAGCAACGAAAATAATTTTATGGTTGGGGGTCAACACAATATGAGGAACTATATGAAAGGGTCACAGCATTAGGAAGGTTGAGAACCACTGCTGTAATGCTTTACGGAGCTGCTGGTGGTTTCAAACTGCTAACCTTGCAGTTAGCAGCCTCACTCGTAACCACGAGGTAGCTAGAGCTCCCATCCCCACACAGGTACCTCCATGCAGGTACCATCAAGTTGGCATAAAATCTAACGACCACATGTATTATTATCACATGTATATCTGTGCTTTATAAATACAAAGGATAGACTGGTTTCCATCTCACCCAAGAGCCAACGTTCATGTCCTTGGGGCAAGATAGCTGTTACTGACAATGCACAGCATAAGTTATTGTGTTTTAAATAACTGAAGTGTCCATCAGTAAAGACTCTCTAGATAAGTAGTTCTCAACCTGCAGATCATGACCTTTTGGGGTTCGATTGATCCTTTCACAGGGGTTGCCTGGTTCATAAAAGTAGCATAATGACAGTGATGAAGTAGCAAAAAAAAATAATTTTATGGTGGGGGGTCACTACAACATGAGGAACTGTATGAGAGGGTGGAGGCATTAGGAAGTGTTGAAAACCACTGTTCTAGATAAAGTAAGCTGCATCCAAGAAACGTGGTGCGATGCAGTCAGACATGCGCACAGAAGGACGAGGCTCAAAAGCACATGCTCACTGGAATGGCTATGACAAAAATGCTCACTTTTCCAGTGGAAACTAATCCTGATGAGTACGTGGAGAAACTGGAACTCTTACACTATGCTTGTGAGGAAAATAGGGTGGCCAACATGGAAAACATTTTGGCAGTTCTTCAAAAAAGTTCAACCTAGAACCGCCAAGTGCTTGTTGTTAGGTGCCATTGAGTCAGGGCCGATCCATAGCGACCTGTGAACAATAGAGGGAAACATGGCCGGTCCTGCGCCATCCTCACAATTGTTCTTATGTTGGAAACCACTGTGGCAGCCACCAAATCGACCCATCCTGTCAAGTGCCTTCCTCTTTTGCACTGTAATGATATTTTGCCAAGCATGATGTCCTTCTACTGCAGGCGTTCTCAACCTGTGGGTCAAGACCCCTTTGGGGGTCGAACGACCCTTTCAGGGGGGTCGCCTGATTCATAACAGGAGCAAAATGACAGTGATGAAGTAGCAACAAAAAAATCTGATGGTTGGGGTCACCACCACATGAGGAACTGTATGAAGGGATCGCGGCATGAGGAAGGCTGAGAAGCGCTGTTCTACAGGGAGGGGTCTCTCCTAAGAACATGTCCAGTCTCTTCATCCTTGCCTCCAACAAGCTTTCTGACTGCAGTTCCAGCAAGACAGATTTGTGTGGGCGGGACCCGTGACGCGTGCAGAGCAAACACATGGCAGCTGTGCACATGGTTCCTGCAGGTGGAATGCTCACAACAAAGATGGACTGCATCTGTGGGACGAGACACTGGAGAAGCTCTTTATCAGCAGCCAAATCCAGTCCAGGGGCTAACTGTGGGACTGCCTACCAAGTGCTCCCATGTACGTTCAGCTAAAGCTGAAGAAAATTAAACCACTTCCATGAGAGCCAGAATACAACCTTGCGTATATCCCCCCTGATTTTGAGAATTGTCGCGGGATCCAGCAACTCCACCGCAAACTGAAACCAGGGAGCCAAGCACAGACTCTTCACCCAACGTTCACAGCAGCATCCCTCACGGTGACATGCAGGGATGAGTAGATTTGGGAGAAATGGGGTTGTCTCCGCCAGTGACTACCCAAAACGAAAATTAGGGGCCATGCCACAATAAAAGGGTTGGAAAGGAATCAGGCACACATTAGACACCTCTGAGGACAATCCAAAGAGACCATGCTCAGACCCTGGGACTGAATACGTCACACAGGTGCCGGAATTTACCCACTAATCCATTCTAAACTGAGCACACACAGACTAAGGCCACCTAGGCACAGGTGAAGGTCGACCTTCCCAGGTCAGCATCACAGGTGAGCCTAAACTCAGTCAACAATATTGGCCTTATAATACCCTCAAGCACACCCCACTGCCACCCCCCCACTTCCATCCCTCCCCCCACATACCCCGCCAGTGGGACTAGGGGCCAGGCCCATCCGCTCTCTGTCAGGTGCTCTCTTGCAGGTGGGAGCGGAGATCTCAGGGTTCACACTCTGGTTCGTGCTCCTGGGCCAGTACTCCTGTCCCGTGGTTCATTGCACACCCCTGAAGTGGCCATCTTCAGTCTGGAAATCATGCAAGATCCCTGCACGACCTTGCACGCTTTCCAGAGATGGCATGTACTTTTGAGACTGTAATGCCTGAAACTTTCCCTTCCCTCATAAACTTTACTTGGATTTACAAAAGTGCTTCTGCCGCGTGAATTATTTCAGCGTTGAGAAGCGAGAACCGAGGTCCACCACCCCAGGAACCGAACAACAGAAGCCAAGTGCACATCCACACAGGAGTGGATGGCCGAAGGCGCTGTATTTGTACCATAGAATATTAGTCAACCCCAAGGAGGAATAACATTCTGATAGCTAGTGCTCCGTGAGTGGACCTTGAAAGCATTATACTGAGTGAAGTGACCCAGTTACAGCGTAACAAGTAGTCTAGGATCCCACGTATAGGAAATACCTCTAAGAGGCAAGTTCATAGAAGCCAAAAGCAGATGAGAAGTGTCTGTCCAGGGACGGAAAGGAGGAGGAGATATGGGGAATTACTGCTCGCAGGTTTGGGTTGATGAAGACATTTTGGAGTCAATCCTGTGAACTAGAACTCAGTGGGACCGCCTGGTTTTTCCAGTATCTGCAAAATCCCCGCTTTTGACAGGGTGCAATCTAACCACTTTTCTACTGCTTTCTATTCGTGGGGGGACCCTGATGGCATATTGAGTTACACATTGGACTGTTAACCACAAGGTCAGCTGTTCGAAACCACTAACCACTCCCAGAGCAAGGTGAGGCTTTCTACTCCCACATAAAGGTTTGCTATCTCAGAGACCCGCAGGAGCAGTTCCCCTCCGGTCCGCCGTTGCTAAGAATCGGAATCCACTCCACGCACAGAGCTTCTATCCGTGGGGAATATTCGCTTTTCCTCCTCTCCCCGGTCTCCATATGACTCAGGGCTTCAGGTTCTCTTGTTGGCTGACGGTGGTTAGTGAGGGTTACACACCAATGTGGATGGAATTCATGTGGGACCCAGCACCACGGCCCAGAGTCCTTAGGAGCAGTGTGTGCGATAAGAAAAAACAAGAAAGACAGAAAAGATGGAGCACAGGGGCTCGTCTCCCATGCTGGATTCAAGAGAGATCGCCAGTGTATTCACAGGAGTATAAACAGTAAGTAGACTTGCCAGCCTCTATCAAGCACACCCATACACAAGAGATTGGGCCCAGTTTGACTCTGAGATGCGAGAAGATCTTTGGGGAGAACTTCTCAAATAAGTGAGTGTCTGGCAGGCGAGTCAACAATAGGGCCCAGAGGTGACAATCGCTCTATGAGAAGAGGAAAGAGCAGAGAGCGGATGCTTTTAGAGCTACACATCCCCCTAACTGTGTGTGAAAAACCAGGCTCTGTAGGAAGTAACTTATCATATTATAGAGGGTATATGTGAAGAATTTGCTTCCTCTGAACTCACAGGTAAAGGGAGACTGCTTTAGGTATCCGACAACTAAGAGACAAAGGGTAAGCTGACTCCTAGTGTGATAAAGACAAAGGGAGCTTGGCTGCTTTCAAAGATAGGCACCCTACAGCGGAGTAGTAAAAGGTCAGGGGGATGTAAAGGCAGCTTTACATTAGCATCTTAAAGAAGGGCAGTTGTGGAGAGAACACTTATGGGAGAATGCATATTAGGTTTTATCTCTGTCTCAGAACTGTGAAAGTCTTCTCTGGATACAGTGGTCCTCCAAGCCCAGTGGCCACCAGTGGAGAGCTTAGGCTGCTTATACACTCATGGAGGTTCTCGTTTTCCCACAAATTAATGCTCCTGAATTCAACACTTAAAAATGGCTAACATGGCAAATTTTATTATGCGTATTTTACCACAATGTTTTTTGCTGTTAGAAAGAGAAATCTTTCTATGTACTCGTATGGAAACATCTCTTAAACATACTAAGTGGAAAATGCCAGGCCCAGAACAGGGTCTACAGACAGGTGTAGTCTTTGTAAAAATCAGAGAGGGAGAAAGTTAGACATAATACTGGAATAGTGCTCGGTGCCTAACCAAGGGAAGTGAGTGGCGAGTCCCCGCCCCACCCCCGCCACCCCGCTCCCAGCCACCTTGACAGAAAGGCGCGTGGATCTGCTTCCCCAAGTCAGCCCTGGCTAGTCCCGCCCGTGGAGCCAGTTCTACTCTGAAGCAGTTGCAGTCACTGTGGATCAGCATCAGCACAATGGCAGCGCTTTTTGCTTTGTCCTTTTTAAGGACACCAATGAGCTCCAGAGAAGACAACGATGGAAGATCAACTTTGGACCGTATGTCCTGTTGTGGTGTTGCATACTCAAACAGAGCATTCAAGTAAAAAAAAAAAGTCTGATGGCAAGTTAACAACTTTTTTAGTGCATGTTCTTACAGCATGATTGTTAACAGAATCAATCATACCTGCCTTTCCGTGACCAGTTGAAGGATCCTCTCACCTAGCTGGGTTTAAGGGCCTGATGAAAACCAAAGGACTTTTGCCTCCATCTTCTGTTTCTCCAGCAATGGGGTCAACTTTTATCTCTGTGGGAGGGGTTTCCCATAACACCTACACTCTCGAAGAAAGTTCTGATGTGAGCTCAAGGTCGGAATTTCCCCAAATCCCATTTTCATTGCTCTGTCAAAAAAAAAAAACAACCCAAACTCCTCACTGCCATCAAGTTGATTCCAACTCTTAGTGACCCTACAGGACAGAGTAGGACTGCCCCTGTGCGGTTCTGAGACTGTGATTGTTTATGGGAAGCAGCTGATGGTTTTGAACTGCTGATCTTGTGGTTAGCAGCCTTAAGTGTAACCCACTACCCCAGGCCTTCCTGTTCAAACACACACGCTTACATCTCATGGAAGTATAGCTATAGCTGAGTCTGCATAGCACTGGGATTGACACAAGGCTCTGTGACACTTGCCACAGTAACGTCTATCCTTTAGAAAAGTATCTTTACCTGATTTGGCAATTATGCTGTGGCTTCAAAAACTTCCCCACAAATAATTCTGCTGTCAATAATTTATTTTCTAGGCATAGGTATCTGGGGAGTGTATGTCAGGCAGCCTCCTTTTGACTTTCTGTTCTCAATGTTGTCATCCAGGTGTACAATACTTAATACTGAACCCTAGGTAAGCCTTTATCTGAGTGTAGTCATTCAGGTGCCATGAACAAGTATTAAGTGAGTCCTGATGCTGGTCTCAGCACTGGAACCCTTGTGGGATGAATTGGTTAGAAATCTGCTGTAAGACTTATTGATTAGGGTTAACTTGTTGCAATTATCCCAGCCAACAAACAACCACAGGGCCTTGCTGACATGCATTTCATAGGGTATGGATGCACTGTGAAAATTATAGCGCAACCTTAAATGTTAGCTGCCAACAATTGAGATTTGTTTTTCATATTTCAGTGTTGTTTTTTCTTTTACTTAATTATTTTTAAATCATTTTATTTTTTTAACAAAATGATAATAGTTCACATTTTATAATATGGATGACATTTATTTGATCTTTTGTTTTAAACTTAAACTACAGGGATTCTGCTTAATTAACATTCAAAGTCTAGTGTTATGTGCCTTATTAGCTTCCCAAAGTTGTCATCTCAGAAACTGATAACCTAACACACTGCCATCGAGCCAAGTTTGGCCCATAATGATCCTATGAAACAGAGCAGGACTGCTCCTGTGAGTTTCTGTGCCTGTAACTCTTTTTTTTAAAATCAATTTATTGGGTGCTCATACAACTCTTATCACAATCCATACAGACATCCATTTCATCAAGCACATTTGTACATTCGTTGCCCTCATTATTGTCAAAACATTTGCTCTCCACTTGAGCCCTTGGTATCAGCTCCTCATTTTTCCCCTCCCTCCCCGCTCCCTCTCCCTCATGAACACTTGATAATTTATAAATTATTATTATTTTGTCATGTCTTACGCTATCCGACGTCTCCCTCCCTTCACCCACTCTTCTGTTTTCCGTCCCCCAGGGAGGAGGTTATATGTAGATCCTTATATTTGGTTCCCCCCTTCTACTCCACCTTCCCTCTACCCTCCGCTATCGCCACTCTCAGCACTGGTCCCAAAGGGATCATCTGTCCTGGATTCCCTGTGTTTCCATTTCCTATCTGTACCAGTGTACATCCTCTGGTCTAGCCAAATTTGTAAGGTAGAATTGGGATCATGATAGTAGGGGAGAGGAAGCATTTAAGAATTAGAGGAAAGTTGTATGTTTCATTGTTGCTACACTGCACCCTGACTGGCTCATCTCCTCCCCATGACCCTTCTGTAAGGGGGTGTCCCGTTACCTACAGATGGGCTTTGGGTCCCCAATCTGCGCTCCCCTGATTTACAATGATATGATTTTTTTTCTTTTATGCCTGATAACTGATCCCTTCGGCACCTCGTGATCACGTAGGCTGGCGTGCTTCTTCCACGTGGGCTTTGTTGCTTCTGAGCTAAATGGCTGCTTTCTTACCTTCAAGCCTTTAAGACCCCAGATGCTATATCTTCTGATAGTTGGGCACCATAAGTTTTCTCCACCACATTTCCTTATATCCCTGCTTTGTCTTCAGTGATCGTGTCAAAAAGGTGTGCATCATGGAATTCCAATTTAATAGAACAAAGTGTTCTTGCATTAAATCATTTTATTGGAGGCTTGTAAAACTGTTATCACAATAATACATCCATTGTGTCAAGCACATTTGTACAATTGTTATCCTTATCATTCTCAAAACATTTGGTTTCTACTTGAGCCCTTGGTATCAGCTCCTCATTTAACCCCTCCCTCCCCCTCCCCCTCCCTCATGAACCCTTGATAATTTATAAATTATAAATTGCTATTATTTTATCATGTCTTACACTGTCCCACGTCTCCCTTCACCCACTTTTCTGTTGTCCATCCCCCAGGGAGGGGGTTATATGTAGATCTTTGTGATTGGTTCCCCCTTTCTACCCCACCTTCCCTCCACAATTGAGATATTATTATCTTGGTGCAGTGTTTTGAATTTTTTTAACCTGGCTCTTCTAGACATAGTACTGTGTATATTCGTGTATAAGCCGAGTCTCTCAGTACATTTTTATGTAGTCTTTGTGGTAAAATTAGGAGCCTCAGCTGATATTCAGGTCGGCTTATACTTGAGCATATATGGTATCTGTAACTCACAAAACAACCTTTCCTCAATGGGTCTGGATCAGAGAGAAAGGTAGGTGAAGACACTGATAGGATTCAGTTGTGAGTGCTTGTTAACAGGATTCATTGTGCTTGAATTCCTCCTGACTATAAAGTGAGCCATCTCAGAAACCATGAACTGGAGTTTGGCTACCAGCAAACGCCATGAGTCAAACACATCCTCTGGATCTGAGATCCCTGTGCAGTGAACAAGGAGACAGCTTTGACACCAGAAGAGTGACAGAGGAGCAGCAGAAGGACCACGAGTCAGCATGAAACAGGATAGTGAACTTCCCAGCCCACAGAGCAAGTAAACACTGAGTGCTTTAGGGCAAGAGGTTAGCTTGTGGAGTAGGGTGGCTCTGGGCACTTAATTGGGGGATCTGGGTTTGCTGACCCACAGAAGCTGAAGATGAGTGTCTTCTGGGTGGGGTTGTCTAGGCACTTAATTTGAGTTTACTGGCCCTAAAAGCTAGAGCTGAATGCCTTGGATTAAGGCTTTCAGCGGAGTGGCATGTGTGTTGAGCACTTTTTACCAGCCCTAAAAGAACTTTGTAACATGTCCTGACTGAACAATTCTATTCTGAGCATCGCTCACCTGAATTGTAGCCTGTTCATTTCCATCAGTAAACCCCACACTCATGAGTATTGTCTGTGGGTTCTGCATGGCCAAAAAGCTGCATTTACCTCAGAAACAAATCTCAGAAGGCTCTAGGGCAGGTGTTCTAAACTTGTGGGTCGCAACCCCCTTGGGGGTCAAAAGACCCTTTCACAAGGGTTGCCCAATTCATAACAGTAGCAAAATTACAGTGATGAAGTAGCAACGAAAATAATTTTATGGTTGAGAGTGAGGGGGTTCATCACAACATGAGGAATTGTATGAAAGGGTCACAGCATTAGGAAGGTTGAGAACCACTGCCATAATACATGACAAGAAGTCTTGTCATCCTCGCCTCTAAGGAGCATGGGGGCTGTCCTCCTACCCAGATGGATTTATTTGTTCTTCCGGAAGTCCAAATTCCTCACCAGCAGCGTCGTTCAAATGCACCCATTCTTCGCTGGTCTTCTCTATTCCATTTCTAAGTTTCACATGCATCTGTGGCAACGGAACCTACCACGGCTGAGGCCAGATGCGCCTTAGTCCTCAAAGTTAACCTCCATGCTTTTCAACACTTTAGGGCGGTCTCGTGCATCAGATTTACCCAATATGATGTGTCGTTCAGTCTCTCGACTGCTGTGTCCATGGGCCTTGAATGTGGATCCCAGCCAGACAAAATCCTTGACCACTTCAACTTTCCCTCCCCTTGATCATGAGGTGACCTACTGGTTCAGTCGTGAGGAATTTGGTTTTCTTGACACGGACTTGTAATCCTTAGTGAAGGTTGCACTCCTTGCTCTTCATCAGCAAGTGCTTAAGATTCCCCTCACTTTCAGCAAGCCAGTTGGGTCACCTGCCTATCACGAGCTGTTAGTCAGCCCTCCTCGAGTCCTGGTGCCGCAGGCCGTTGTTCTCTGTCCTCCAGCAGCTTCTAACTCATAACAGCCTCCTGAAGAATAAGGCATGGCCACAGCTGGGAGGATAACCTTGTGTTAGTCTGGGTACATTAGAGAAACAAATCCATAGAAACTCATATGTATAAGAGAGAGTTTCACATAAAGGGTAAGTGCACATCAAGAAATCATCCCATCCCAATGCTGTTCAAGCCCACAAGTCCAACATTAGCCTCTATGTCCAACACCAACCCACAAAGTCCTCCTCCGTCTCAAAAAACACATGCAGTGACACCGACTGCAGGAGGAAAGTCGAATCAGTGAGCATGTAAGCATCTCAGCGCTGGCAGAGTTCTCCACACACGACTGCTCCAGCACCCAGGGCTGCATCGGGGTAGGTCCATGTGGCTTCTCCTTGGGGATGTCTTGTAGGAAGTGAGCCTTGCCAGCTGAAGCAGGCAACTGGCTAAGGCAGCTGCACCCTGGTCGACCATCAGACAGCAAGAGACCCGAGAACTAGAAAGGCGAGGCTCACTGAGCCATGTATTCCTCCGTCCTTCAATTAACCCCACATGTGTTTATTGGCCAGGTGGGCACAATCAACTTGGACTATCTCAAACCCAGATAGTGGATATGCTGCAGATAGACCTATGCCGATACCATGGTAATTCAGAGAGTCTTGCTACCAAGGATTGGAGCCCTTAGTGAAACAGCCCTAGCAGAATGGGAGCCTGTTGGTTCTCCCTAGGATGGGGCAGTGTGTCGCAATCATTGGAACAAAGTCCCCGGGGCTGGGGAACTAGGAAGGACTGATTCTAAAAAGGGACATTCCAGAATCAGCCTTGAGGAGCACACAAGACTTGCCTGTAGCTGGTGGCTGGCTCCTCCCGGGGCGTCTCAAGGTTGTGTTTCTGCCTTCAACGAGCAGCACCGTGCGATAAAGCTCGGAGCCTTCGTGGAACGAACTGTTGTGGTTCCTCTTCACCAATCGAGCTATCCCTGTCCTTGACAATGGAATGTGTAGGCAAAACTGTTGGATTTTGCAAAACATAGAGAAACTCTGTTTCATCAGACACACTGGAAACGGGCAACACTCCAGAAGTGCCGAAACTCTGCCCGCTTCGCACGGGTGTATGCATCAGGGACTTGGCTTTGTGTTGCCTGGCCACGCCCCAGCCTGGGTCCAGGGGAGACACAAGTCCTCGCCCTCTGGTCATCCTCTAGTCTGCACTCTTCTGAAGACGGTGCTTCCGTTTCCCCGAGTCTTCCCCACAGAACGCTGAACTCTTCTGCTGACACCCCTGAAAACCCCGACACCACTGCTCCTGCCAAGCATTCCCTGAGACTGTGGGAACAAAAGGAAGCCTTAAAGGGCCAGATCGGGGTGGCAGGGTGGAGGGGGTAAGACTTCCTCAGGAAACTCTCACAGGACAGTCCTCGCTACCCTTAAATAATTAGCAGATGTGTTGTTGTGATAGGAAAACAAGAGAAAAGCAAACACCCTCAGAGCAACCTCCCTGGCCTTTGTCGCCCCAGTGCACTTGCCAAGTTTCTTAAGATTTCTCTGTGGTAAGCCTCTATGCTCCTGCTGTGTCCTTTGAGTACGTCCATCTGGATTAATCTTTAGAAATTCAGCAACACAGAGACACACAATGGAGAAACAACAAAGAAATACATCACTCACCAAACCTTCAGAGTCGACCTGTCTTGGCTTGAACTGGTTCAGCAAATCCCTGTGGAAGCCACTGTTTTGAGTGGCAACTTTTGTCAGGCATGCTAACAAGACCAAGAAGAGGCCTGGTGGTGGAGCAGTCACACACACATTGGGCTGCCAATTGAAACGCTGGCAGTTCGAAGCCACCAGTTGCTCCTAGGGAGAAAGATGAGGCTTTCTACTCCCGAAACGCGTTACAGTCTGGGAAACCCACCAGGGCAGTTCCACCCTGTCCTGTAGGGTCCCTAGGAGTTGGAATGCACTTGCTGCTGCTGAGTTTGTTTGTTTGAATTTGGAAGGAGACTAAGACCAGTGTGCTAGTGAGAGAGCGTGTCTGCAGCCAGCCACTGATGACGCGGTCACGTTGACGCTCATCTGGTCTGGAAGAAACCCTTGCCTGTAGGAACTGAAACCCAAGTAGCAATGCTGTCTT
>NW_022111376.1:1122365-1134065 GCF_000313985.2 Echinops telfairi
CCGCCCGCATGTGTAGGGGTGGGGCTATGCGCCAAGAACATGCTCTTTATGTAATGGATACACGAGAGGGCGTGGAAGAATGGAATGAAGAGATAATGCATTTTCCCCATGAACCTTGTGAAGCTCTTAAACACACAAAGGATATATTTGTTTTCGCTTTATAAGTTCCTTTCGTGTGTGTCTGCTTGGGTGTCTGTGTGCTCGAGAGTACATAAGTGTTTGGAGTGAGGAGGGTTTTGAAACACCAGATCCTATTTTCTTTTTAATTTTTTTTAAAAAATCATTTCACTGGGGGCACCTGCAGCTTTTATCACAATCCATACATCCATCCACTGTGTCAAGCACTTTTGTACACATTTTGCCATCATCATTTTCTAAACCTTTTCTTTCAACTCAAGCCCTTGGTATCAGCTCCTCATTCCCCACCCCCACGAGCCCTTGATAATTTATAAATTATTATTTTTTCATGTCTCACACAGACCGATGTCTCCCTTCACCCACTTTTCTGTTGTCCGACCCCCTGGGAGGGGGTTATATGTGGGTCATTGGGGTGGGTTCCCCTTTCTCTCCCCCCACCTTCCCCTTACCCTTCTGGTATCACTACTCTCATTATGGGTCCTGAGGATTTTAATACGTCCTAGATTCCCTGTGTTTCCAGCTCTTATCTGTACCTGTGTACATGCTCTGGTCTAGCCCGGTTGGTAAGGTAGAACTGGGGTCATGATAGTTGGTGGGGGGGTGGGAAGGGGAGGAAACATTAAAGAAACAGAAGAAAGTTGTGTGCTTCATCGGTGCGGTGCGATACTGCACCCTGACTGGTTCATCTGTTCCTTGTGAACCTTCTGCGAGGGGATGTCCAGTTGTCTACAGATGGGCTTTGGGTCTCCACTCACTCCATACTCCCGCTCATTCACATTGACATGATTTTTTGTTGTTATTGTTCTGGGTCTTTGATGCCTGATACCTGATCCCATTGACACCTCATGATCACATGGGCTGGTGTGCTTCTTCCATGTTTGCTTCTTAGCTACATGGCTGCCAGTTTAATTTCAAGCCTTTAAGACCCCAGACACTATATCTTTTGATAGCCAGGCACCATCAGCTTCCTTCACCACATGTGCTTATGCACCCATTTTGTCTTCATTTACCATGGCCAGAAGCTGAGCATCACAGAATGCCAAGTTACTAGAATAAAGTGTTCTTGCATTGAGAGAGTGAGTGCTCAAGTGGAGGCCCAGTGTCCATCTGCTACCTTAGTGCTAAATCTACAAGTATATGTACGTAGATCTATTTCCCTATCATTTTATAAAAATATATTTACATATGTACATGCCTGTATTTAGAGCCCTATAAATGCCCGTTTGCCTCCTAGTTCTTTCCTCTACTTCTTTTTACTTTCCTCTTGTCCCACTAGCATGTTCAGCTTTTGTTCAGATTTCAGTAATTCCTCTCGGTTACATGGCCCTTGATCAAATGCTCCTAGGCATCCTATGCCCTCCTCGCCACCACTTTTAGATCATTTGTTGTTTCCTTGTCCCTGGGTTTGTTAACGCCCACTTTCTGCCCTCTCCCCTGTCTCCCCCCCACCCACCCCCAACCATCGGTCTCCTTGTTTTCTCCTCTGGATTGTTTATCCTGCCTATCTTATTTAGATAGTCCTGCAGAGACAATAATAAGTGCAAAAACAAGACAGAGCAAAACCAAACAACAAAAGAAACCAAAACAACAAGAAAAAACCCAAGGACCAAAAGAAAAGAAAAGAAAATTCTATAAATAGTTCCAGGTCTGTTTGTTGACCTTCAGGAGTGTTTTCCAGTCTGGTCTGATGTGGTGCCACGCCCTGGCCCCAAAGCCTATTTTTGCATTCCCTGGGGACTTTATTGCTTTGTTCCCTTGCTGCTCTGTTAGGGGCCCTTGGCGTTTCACCCCGGTGTGGTGGGATCCATAGATCCCGTTTTCAACAAGCCTGGATGGAGAGAACATGAGCGCCAGCGAAAAGGCACTTTCAGGAGAAAGGCAAAACTGCCCACTGCAGAGAATCAGCAGCCACACGCTGGTCAGACCACTAGGGTGGTACCAGGGAAGCGGCCTCTCTTAGCCAGCTCTCCGAGGTCCTGAGCAGCTCCATGGAAAGTATGAAGGCAAAGTGGTTTCTTTCATCCTGTTCTTCCAGAAATGTTGCAGGAAAGAGTTGCATTCTAAAAGAAACACACCCACATGTATATTGATTTCTGCAAGCATCAAAGACTAGACAACCTGGAGTCGCTCCTCGCTGGAAAACACCTAGGAACGTTGAGTAACTGGTGGCAATGATTGCTCAAACTGTTCCCACCAGGAAAGCCACCGGGGCAGGGGTGGGGGGAGGATGCTAAGGACCCCCGGCTCAGGCTGCAGCAAGCGACCCACTGTTGTCAAAGCTTCCTTGAGAAAGGGATGAGCAGAGGCTCCAGCTCCATGGCCATGCGGGCCCTCTGCTAAGGCACTTCCAAGAGCCCTTGCTCCCATCCATTGCTTTCAGCTCCCCCAGGCCTCTGTTCTGGTCTTTACGCATCCACAATTACTGAGCACTGCTTCTATATCAAAGGGTCCCTTTATGGCACCGTGGGGTTGGTGGTTCAAAGCCACCAGCCAGCCACCCTGCGGGAGAAAGGTGGGGCGGTGGGAGCCTGGAAAGTTTAACACACTCAGCCCTGATGTAGGAGTGTTAAGCGTTGGAACGGTCTCCGTGGCGGTGAGTTTGGTTTGGTCTTCTATTGCAAGCAGGGGCTGTGGTATCGTTTGGTGAATACAAAGTTGAAGGGCAGACTCCCTGCACGCCAGGAATCCGCAGTGCTGGGCTAGGGTTCCCAACCGGGGTGGCATGGCAGAAACGCTTCAGAGGGTTATGCAACCATGCACACGTCCACCCTCCTCGCGGACCTCAAGATTACAATTTCAACCTGAAGGACAAGAGTCTGCAATTCCTTCTGTCTCAAATCCTGAGGCTGAGAGCCGGAAGGGAATTCAAAGCACTGGAGATCACCTGGTAGAAATGCGAAGGGAAAAGTATTTCTTCCAGACCAGTTGGTGCCACCGTCTTGGAGAAAGAACAGAAGAGAGACTTCCATCACACCCAAGAGGCACGTGACTGCATGTAGCAGTGCCAAGGAGAGAAGTGGATCTATTGCATAGACATTGCAAATGTGGCATCCTCTGCACTTGTTGTTAGGACTCGTAGCTGCACTATGTGCAATGGAATAAGACAGGACACGCGAGGGCAGCCGAGGGAGAAGAAGCGGGTCAGGGATGATTCCTAGGCTCTGGATTGGGTCAACTGGGCATTGAGCACACAAAGCCTATTCGAAAAGGAAAGCGGTTGGGGGGCAAGGTCATGAATGCAGTTGTGGGTCTATCTGAATTGGAAGTTCACTCTGTTAGACACAGGTTCTCTAGAGCAGCAGTTCTCAACCTGTGGGTCGTGCACCGCTTTAGGGGGTCAAACAACGACCCTTTCACAGGGGTCTCCTAAATCAGGACAGTAGCCAAATGAGAGTGTCAATGTAGCAATGAAAATAATTTTATGGGTTTGGGTCACCACAACATGAGGGACTGTATGAAAGGGTCATGGCATGAGAAAGGTTGAGAACCACTGCTCTAGGGAAACAAAACCAGGACACTTATTATTTTCTCTATATAGAAGAGGATAGACAGATACAGCATGGAGGAATGTAACAGTTAATTAGTCCACACAGCAGTACAGAGGGCTCCGTTCAACTCACTTCCATGCAATAGTGAATATACTGGAAGTCCTTGAACCCACGAGGGCCGCTGGGTCCAAGGTCAAGGAAGCAGACAGTTGAATCTTCCTTTGGGCAATGTAGGCCATCTGGCCACAGGCAGCAAACAGCAGGGCAGGTCACCAACAGTCAGCAAGGCAACAGGACCCAACAGCCCCAAGCTCAATTGATGTACACACCAGCAGCGTGCAAAGCAGGTCTCAAAAGAACCTCAAGCTCTAGTGACATGATCCATGGGTTGGCTGTCCCAGAGGTAGCGTAGCTCACAAGTTGAGGCAGAGAATCAGCAGCCGCACACTGGTCGGACCACTAGGGTGCAAGAGAGAGGCAGGGGGGTGGACCTTGAAGAGCCATTTATCTCTTTGCCCCCCCAATCAAACTATGACCTTATTAATCCCACATGTTCCTGTTGGCCAGGTTGGCACAATAAACCTACCAATCACATGCACATAGACCATCCAGGTGGAGATGTACCATCTCTCCTATTCATGTGTCTGGGGTTTCACTCTTACCATGTTAAAGTTCGGCCATCATTCCTAACCTGATTTTAAGAATTTTAGGAATAAAGCTTACTAACAATTTTACACATTCCCTTCCAGAGTGCACACGAACATCTGTTTTCTGTGTCTCAGGAGAGGGCCACCCTTGATGGTAGATGTACATGATCTTGAGCGCCACCCTGTGACTTTTCTCCAGCCTTCAGCACCTACTTCCATGGACCCAGGTCAGGAACACGCTGAAAGTGACCGTGCTTGACCACCTTGTTCCAGGATAGGAAGGTCCAGATAGGGCCTTTGCATGTTTACACATGTAGAGTGTGTAGGCGCTCGGCTGCAGTGGTTTGAGCCCACCAGCCATTCTGTGGAAGAAAGATGGGACGCCATCGGTTTCTGTTAAGATTACAGCCTCGGAAACCTTAGGGGACCCAGAGCATCTCCACAAGATAGAATGAACTCAACTGCAGAGTTTTTGTTTTGTTTTTTAAGAAGCCTAGAGCAGAAAAGTTTCATGAAGGCAGCCATCTGACTTTGAGCAATCAAGGCTCTTTCCACTGCTGGACCTTGCCTCCAGTATTGGGTAGCTAACCAGCTGCCGTCAGTCGACACTGATCACGTGCGTTGCAGAGTGCAGGTGTGCTCGCTAGTTGTTGTTTCCTTGTTTTGGTCTGGCTGGCTGGTGGTTTGTTGGAAATGACTGTGAGGGTTTGGACGCAGATTACCCAACTATTCATCCAAGAGGCCGCTGAGTGAATTCAAACAGCCAGCCTTTCAGTTAATGGTTAAACAGTGAACTGGTTTTTGCCCCCAGGGACTGCAAAACTGCAGTCCTTCTCCAAGGTTAAGTATTTATGGGAAGCTTTCTCCATGATCAGATTCTACCTCAAGAAATTGTGAGGGAACTCCTTGTTGCTATGTGAGTTTAAAAAGGGAAAGTAATTTCCATTTCTGGAAATATTGCACACTAGACTACCTGAAACTCCTTTGGGGGGGCGCGGCGGGGAAATCAGTAGAAAATGTGGGAACAATGTAATAAATATCCCTATCTGTGCCTCATGTGATCAGCCTGAGGTAAAGAAAGGGTTACCCTGGGGTGTCAAGAAACTAAATTACGGAGAGCAGCCATGGGTTGATAAGGGTCACACAATCAATGAAAGGAGGGACTAGATCAAAACTGGACCATTCCCTTGGAGAGAAGATGAGAGAGTACACCATTTTGAGGGTCCTGATGGGAAAAGACAAAATGCTTCCCTGTAACTCAAGGTTTATTCTCATGAGGGACTAGTGTTGGAAGTGACATTTCATGGGTAGTCCAGGAGGCCCCATGGGGACAAACTAACACACACACAATTAAAAACAAAAAAGCCTATGAGGCCAGTGCTAGGGCCTGGATCTGCTGGCAGAAGTAAACACATCAGTGTGCTGAAGAAACACATGATCAATCCTGACCTCACAAAAGACCCACAGATAAAGTGCTGCTGGTGAAGCTCTAACATTGAAGCCCCGAGTAATAAAACACATAAGGAGAAGGAAAAGAAAGAAAGAAAAAACCCCACCCACATCTGCAAGGTAGAGGCAGCAAACAAAGGACAAACAGGATTAGACTGAGCAGACCTGCAAGGGGCAGGAAAGGGTTGGGCATATCAAACAAAATGAAGACACTGCGCACACACACAAAGCCACACATATGAGGGGAAAGAGAGATCCTGTGGGGGAGGGGGCTATCAGAAAGCAGAGATTGGTTTTAAAAAGAAAGAAAGACAAAAGAACATCGAGAAGGGAAACCCACTATTTCCCTTGGCATTACAGATAGCCTCAGATTTGTCTGGTTCAGCGAACTGGAAGACCCCCAAATCAGAACCAAACCCACTGGCATCAAGTGGATGCCGATTTATAGTGACCGAATGTAGGGTTTCCAAGACGGCTGATCTCGATGGCAGCAAACGCCTCATCTCCTGCCCTCAGAGCAGATGGTGAATTTGAACCACTGACCATGCAGTTAGCAGTGCAATACTGAAGTAGAACCCTGCAGATTATCCAGGAGGGACTAAGGAAAGAGAGGAAATATAAGAACAGTTAGGAGATACGAAAAAGATGTAAAGCTGCTAAAACATCTAATAGTAGTGACAGAATCAGAGCATAAAGAGTATAGTAATCAACTAATATACCAAGAGATACTGACTGAAGATTTTCCAAGACCAGATATAAGGCAGGATTCCTCGCATTCTGGGAGCAGAAGTCACAAGCAGAATCGGCAAAACCAAATCACAAAGAAACTACCGGCGAGCAAAGTCGTGGGGAAGATCTTAAAAGCAACTAGAAGGAGAAGACACATTAGTATCAAATAACAAACTGACAGCACACTTCTGACCAGCCACAACGAAAGTGGAATCCTCTCATTCACACCCTCGGGAGGAAGAAGGAAGAAGGAGGAAAGAAGAAGATTCCAGTATTTACCAGGAAGGTGACACCCAAGTAGATTACCACCCAAACATCTTTCTTCAAGTTATTCGAGAGATTTGACCACTCACTGAAGTCACAACTTCAAGGCGTCCCTCCAACTATAAGCAAGTCGATCCGCGAACAAAGCAGAGAGTCGCTGTGAGCAAAGCAGCAGGTAACCATAACCCTGAGTGGAGACGTTCACAGAGACCGTATAAAGCAGTAGAGCTGGCAAGGTGAACTGAAATATTGTATCACAACATTCACAACATTCAGCCTTGTGAGATGAGGTTCTTGAACTATGTGGACTGAAATTGGAGCTGACGCTCGACTAAAGACGATGAAATGAGGGAAGTCCGATAAAACTTTAAGGACCTTGACAAGCATAGAGCCATTAGCGTCCCACATGTGAAACATTTTAAATCTTAAATTTGTCTGAACCTCATTAACTCCAAGTGAACCAGAGCCTATCCCCCACCCCCCCGGGGGGCAGGGATAACCCATTCAACATCAAACCAGAGATGTATTTGTAAATGATGGTAGAAGTGAAGATAGATCAGAGAATCTCCTTTACCCAATAGTGCTTAATCAAGCGAGTAAGAAATGATAAAACGCTGAAGTTTGGGAGCAGGGAGGGGTGCAGGAAGAGAGGAGGCTTCCAAAACGATCTAGTGGGGAGAAGGGCTGGCTGGCTCAGCATGCTGTTGATCCTGTCCCCCGTCCCCCATCCCCCAGCAAGAACACTGAGCAGGGGTGGGGCTGGGGAATGAGTCAGTGAAATCCTGGGCAGTGTCTAAACCCCCTCTGAACGGGAAGAGAAGTGTTGCATAAGGGGAACTATCCATTAAGTACCCTTGGGAGTAAGGCACTACACCCTTTGAGATCAAGTCCATTCTGATTCATAGTGACTCTACAGGACAGCCCAGCTGGCCCACCGGGTTTCCCAGGCGGGATTCTTTGCGGGAGCGGACCACACAAGTTCTCTCCCATCTCCAGGGATGGAAGCAGCTGGTGGGCTTGGTGGTGGTGGTGGTGGTGGTGGTGGCGGTGGGTAAGTGCCATCCAGGCAATTCTGCCTCGTGGTGACCCTCTGTGCAGCAGAGCAAAGCACTGCCCAGTCCCCTGCACCACCCTCGCCATTGTTCTCACACTCAAGGCCCCTGGTTGCAGCCACTGTGTCCGTCCATCCAGGGACAGGCCTCTCCTGAGAAGACGTCCAAAGCACGTGAGACAACCACTCCCCATCCTTGCCTCTGAGGGTCGTTGTGGCGGTACTTCTTCCCAGACAAAGGTTTGCTCTTTTGGCAGTCCGTGGTACTTTCAAGATCCATCGATTTTTCTTCGGTCTTCCTTATTCAGGGCCCAACTTTCACACATATGTGAGGCGATTGAAAATACCACGGCTTGGATCAGGCGTACCTCGGTCCTCAAAGGAACAGCCTTCTTTTCAGTACTTGAGAGAGGGCTTCTGCAGCAACTTGACCCAATGCAATACGTCTTTGGAGCTCTGGGCTGCTGCTTCCAGGAGCACTGATTGTGGATCCAAGCAACGTCAATCGTTGCTCGTTTATCGTGATTCCCCCTTGTTGGTCCAGATGTGAGGATGAGGTCTTCTTTACATTGAGTTGTGCACCATACTGCCGGCTGCCACCCTTGCTCTTCACCAGCCAGTGCTTCTGCTCCTCCTCCCTGTCGATGAGCAAGGTCATGTCGCATGGCCCATGCAGGCGGTTAATGAGCCTTCCTCCCACCCTGATGCTCCATTCTCCTCCACAGAGTCCAGCTTCTCGGATGAGGTGCTCAGCAGACAGATCACACAAGTATGGTGAGAGGATTCAATCACCAGGAAGTGGTTTGGTATGCCCGTTCTTCTCGAGGCTCTCGACAGTTTGTGATGCCCCACACATTCGGATGCCTTTGCAGAGGCAAGGAAACACCAACAAACAGTGTGGGAAACAGAAGGATTTTTCCCAAGCTGTCTACCCCAAATAGATGCCAAACTTAGCTGCTTGTAAATGACCATACACTTGGAGGTCATCAGAAGTAGATCAGGGGTTATTCTCCCTAAGAGCTATCAGCCATCTAGAGCAAGCAGTCACCACTGTTTATCCCACAACAAGTAGGACCCACTCCCTTCTGATAAGGATAGTAGTTGTCTGTTTCCTCGTAGGAGACCCCAGAGAGGTCAAGCCTGCCCAAGGATGACCAAGGTTAGGCTGCCATCATGAATCTAGGGTCCGCCCATCTTGTCACATGTATACCCCTAGACCTTCCCATTCCTATGGGCACACCCCTAGCTCATCCCCTTCCTGTCATGCTTATGCCTATCATACATCCCCTTTCTACAATGTGTATGCCTATTGTACTGCCCCTTCCTGTGACGTGTGGTTACCTGTATTCATGCCTCCCTAATGAGATATAACCCTTGGTTAGCAAAAAAGTCGGGGCTCTCTCCTGCTCTCGAGGCCGGGCTCTCCCCACCAGGACCACCATGCGGGGCTGAGGTGAGCATGCTACCATGAATTGTGCTTGACTCCATTAATTCCATCTCTCCTCTATCTCTCATGCTCTCTATGACTTTACTATAATCTTTACTTATTGTTGCTGTACAATTGCACCTACCGGACCTGTGATGATTTGTTGGGGACACCCCTTCTCCACACAAAACAGCTTCGCGGTATTCTCTGCTTTCAACCAGGATCCATCCGAGGCCGGCAATGATATTCCCTGTTTCACGCCCTCTTCTGAATCTGGCTGGAACCTCGGTCAGCTCCCTGCCCGGGTGCTACCGCCACCGTGGCTGGGGGATCCTCAGCAAAATGTTACCTGCGTGTGATATCAATGATCTTGTGGTACACTGTGTGCATTCTGTGGGGTTACTCTTCTTTGCGATGGAAAGAAATGTGGACGTCTTTCCGTAGGTTGCCCAGCTAGCTGCCTTCCAAATTTCTTGGCACAGACTGGTGAGGGCTTCCAGTGTTTCATCAGCTGGCTGGAACATTTCAGTGGGTTGTCCATCAATTCCTGGAGCCTTGTTTTTGGCTCGTGGCTTGCGTGCAGGAGTGATCCACCCAATGATCACACCGGGGATGAAGGGATAAAGAAAACAACCCAAGGAGAACGGGGTTTCCCCCCTAGGGTGTACACAGTCCTGCCGGGGTCAGAGGGAAGGGAGCAACCCCTAGTGGTGCACATGCATGCTCACGCATGGGGCGGGGAGCCTGGGGACTGAGAGAGGGAGGCCAGGCCCCAAATGAGGCTTCCTAGTGTGTGGCTCCATTGGTAGCGATGCCCAGGATAGGTGCGCATGGCCACATGGAGATGGCCAGCAGCTCACCCAGGGGACCTCAGGAGCACGGGCAGGGCCTGGAGGGAGGGGAGACCACGGGAGGGAGTGCTTTACGGGCACAGAAGGATTGAGCGGGGTGGGGGTAAGGGGGGGAGAGATGGTCTTGGAAAGTGGGGGCAGTTGCAAGACACCGGGACTACGGTACACTGTCTATGTCCAGGACAAGAGTCCCCAGGCCACTGTCCCGGCAGTGTCTGAGAAGAGGGGGTGCTTGACTTTGAGTCCCGGCTCCCCCCTATCCCCGGGGTACATGGATTGATTGTGAGGGGCTGGTGTGACCTTTCCGGGCCTCCATCCTCACTGTCCCCGTGGTCAGCCAGTGACGTCGCGTGCGTGGGTCGTGGATCACGATGCAGGCTGCCCTCTGACCAATCAGGGGCTGGCCGGTGGGACCTGGGAACCGCTAGGGGGGCCTGTGGTCTTGTCCTCGTCCTCGTCGCTCTGGCCCCCGGGGGGGTTGGTGGCGGCGAGGGCTAGAGCCCGTACCGGAGCCGCAGAACATGCTCAGGCCACCACAGCGCATGCCGGGGATGAGGAGGCGCCATGGCAGTCACGAGGATTGTCATCCTGCTGCCCCCGCCGCCCCCCTCAGAGGCCCAGCTTTTCCCGGGCCCTGGCACAGCTGAGCACCTCGGTGAGCAACATGGAGCGCTTGTTCCAGCAGGTCCGCTCCGGCCAGCGCCGGAGCCCGGCTGGGCCCGTGTTGTTCTTGACGGCCATCCTCGAGGGCCTGACGACCAGGGTCCGGCAGCTGGCAGGCAATGAGCCCTGGAGCAGCGGCAGGAGGCACGTCGCCCCCGCGTGCTCCTGGACTTGGCCATGCTCATCAACACCCTGCCCAATCTCCTGGTCTAAAGGACGATAAGCATCTCCCAGATGGCGCTGCACCTTGAGTGAGAGGGCACCCCCCACCCCACCCCACCCCGCCCACCCCCGGTGCCCACAGCCTACAGCCCTGGAGGTCCGGCGGGAGGGATGGCCGGGCCTCATAAAGCGTTTCCGCCGCCTTTGGCCTGCATGCGTGTCTTTGTAGTTGGCTAGCCACTCTGCAGCCTGCACAAGGACTAGGGGTCCCGGGGAGGGAGGGAGGGACAGGCCTGCAGCAGGGAGGTCCTGGCCTGGTCAGGGCCTCCAGATCTGGAGAGTCCTGCTCTCCTGGGGATATGCAGAGACGGCGGCAGGAGGGGGTGGCGGGGTGAAGGGGCCAGAGGCGGGGAAGAAGCTGAGCTGTAGGGGGAGCAGTGCACAAGAGCCCCCATCCCCCTGGTGGCTGGCTGGCTGGCTGGCAGGCTCCCTTGCTCTGGGCCTCTAGGGAGGTCAAGGCCCAGGGGCCTCTGGCAGGGTCAAGTCTGCAGGATGCGGGCTTCTCAGATAGGCTTTATTGCGAGGGAGGGTGCTTATGAAAGAGCCATGGGAGCAACAGCGACAAAAGGTCTGGGTGGGCGAGGAACGCGAGTCATGCGGGATCGTGAGACGCTCCTCTTAAGGAGCTGGCCGAGATGGCAGCACCCCTGGCAACGTGAGTAAACCAACCATCCTGGGCAGTCACCTAGCACCAGCAGCAGCAGCAGGGCATCCGGCCAAGCCCCGCCCCCAATCCCTCCGCGGGCCCATCACCACGGCAACAGGGCAGAGT
>NW_022111376.1:1135175-1140362 GCF_000313985.2 Echinops telfairi
CCCCTGCCCCTTCGGGCCTGACAGCGGGCAATGCCGCGCCTCCGCCCGCTGCGCTGGGCGCCTTCTGCGACGTGCTGGTGCGCTGCGAGGTGTCCCGCGTGCTACTGCTGCTGCTGCTGCAGCCACCGCCCGCCAAGCTGCTGCCCGAGCACGCGCACACCTTGGAGAAGTACTCCTGGGACGCTTTCGATGGCCACGCGCAGGACAGCGGTGGTCAGCTGCCCGAGGAGCTCTTTCTGCTGCTCCAGTCCTTGGTCATGGCCACCCACGAGAAGGACACCGAAGCCGTCAAGTCGCTGCAGCGCGAGCTGTGGCCGCTGCTGAGTGCCGAGCAGAACCACCTCCTTCACCTCGTGCTGCAAGAAACCGTCTCCCCCTCGGGGCAGGGTATCTGAGGGGCGGTGTCCGCCTTCCCCTCCAACCCCCACCCCCCTCATGCTGCTCCCACCTCTGCATGGTACCTGAAATAAAAGACACCTTGATCCTGACCCTCGCGACAGTGGTGTCCTTCTCGGTGTCCCCAGAGCCCCCACATGCTCCTCCAGCAGGAGGAGCAGACAGTAGTGGCCCTGGCTGGAGCCCCATGGCTCATGGCCACCCTAGGGGACCAGAGGAGGGCTTTCCGCTCCACAGGGCTCCTCTAGCTTCTGGCCTTTCAGAACCAGGCAAACTGGCCCTACTTGCGAGGGCGTCCGCACGGCTGCCAGAGGTAGGGAAGGGGACGCACACGCACCGGGAAGGACAGAAGCCAGTCAGAGGACAGGACTTTCTCCCCCAAGGCCGCGGCATAGAAGTCAGGGTCTCGCGGTTGCCCAGGGCTGCCCTAACGAGTGACCACGAACCTCACAAGACTGGAGGCCAAAGCGGAGGCTCAGGAAGAGAGTGCCTTCTGTGGGCTGGCTCACGCCTCTCCGTCTTCAGACCGGTAGCCCTTGGCTTTTAGAGGCACCCCTCCAACTTCTGCCTCCAGCCTTCGTCACTGGGCGGCCCTCCTGCGCTAGAGGAGGGACAAGGTTCTCCGCGGTCCCGGGGCCGCATCCGGCTAACCAAGAGCGCTCTCCCCTCCAGACCCTTCACTCAGTGTGGTATCTGCCAAGAACCTTCTTTCCTTCTAAGGAGGGTCAATTTTCACAGGTGTCCAGGGTTGGACAGCAGGTCTCGCGGGATGCGGGGCGTTGAGGGTGTTGGGGTTGGCATCCTTCCCATGCAGCGCCCCACTCTATACCCTTCCTCCTCTTCCACGACCGCGCCCCACCGCACTTTGTCTTGGACGACGCAGGGTTGTCCTTAAACTCTGCGGTTTTCTCCGGACTCTGAGCTGAGTGCGAGGGCTCTGCGATCACCGGTTTGCCTTGTGTTCCGTCTGCCCCCCTAGCCATCCCCAGGAGTCACTGGGTGCTTGACAGCTCGGTTGTTGATACAGCCAGCCCTAAATGCACAGGGAGAAGTGTGCCGCGCCAGGACTCCCGACTGGGTGGTCTAACGTGCCCCATCTGCGACACATGGCCATCTGAGCCCCCTCGTCGGGAGGCAAGCAGCAGAGCTGGGGCCTCCCCTGGCCGCGCCAATAGACCCTCGTGCATGTGGAACGTGCAGTCGTCTTCAAGCACGTGCAGTGTACCCATGTGGGGTGTGCACGACAGGGAGTAGACGGGCCACGACAGCAAGTGACTGTCCGGAGCCGATGTGCCCGAGGCCCCTTGTTTTGCGTGCGAGCTGCCGACCCATCTTCTTGTCGTCGTCGTGATCGTCCTCCCCACCCCCCACTCCCCACCCCCGCCCCGGCACTGGGATTCACAGTCCGGGTCCTGTTGTGGTAGCCAAACAGGTGCGACCTGAATTGCAGCTTCTGTTGCAATCGGGCTCTCTCTCCCTCTCTGCCTGCCTGCAGTTTGCTTTTGATCCAAAGAGCACATCTCTGGCATCCGGTCAGTAGCCTTTGCCACCAAAAGGCCTGGTGGCTCTCCATGCGTACGATGCACGATTTCCAAGGACCCTCAGTCCAAACGTGACACCAAAACCACCGTAGGTGTCCTCTCGTTTCCCTGCCCCCGCCCCCTCCTCTTCTGTGGATGAGTTCCTAGTTGTGAGCGGGGTGGTAGGCACACCGGGAAATGTGGCCTCATCCTTAACGACTCGTAGCCGGAAACCAAACACACTGCCAACGAGTCGATGCCGACTCCCCGCGAGCGACTCTATAGGACAGGGCACATAGAATTGCCCCTGGGGGCTTCTGAGCCTGTCCCTCTGCACGGTGCTCCACAGCCACCCTCGTCTTTCTCCCGGGAAGCAGAGTGGCCCGGGCTTGGGAGCAGCTGACCTGGAGGGCAGCGAGCCCTCTCGGCTTCTCCAGGCTGACCACGTATGCAGTGCTCAACCTCTGGGATGGGATGGGAGGAGAGACCTGGGGTGCGGGTGCCTCAGATCGGTGTGACTTTGAGGGGACTCTCTCCTAATCCCTGGGTGGTCCCGTGGGTCCGAGTGCTTGGCTGCTAATCAGAAGCTTGGAGGTCTGAGTCTGCCCAGAGCACCCGCCACCCCTGCCACCCCAAAGAGGGGCCTGGTGGTCGACTTCCCAAATAGCAGCCCTTGGAAATCAACACAGTTCCATCCCCCTTGACACGTGTGGGGACGCCAGGATGTGGCGGGGTCGGTTTTCTGTTCTCTCTGCCTGCTTCTGCGTGGGCCCAGCAAACAGGTCAGGGAATCCAGGAGAGGCCCGTCTTCGAGTGAGCTGGCAGCTAGCCGGCCACCCTTCCTCTGCTCTCACTCGGCTGCTAGGCAGGAGGCTCCTGGCCCAGTCGACCGGAAATCTGGTCAGAGTGCACGCTCCTCTGTTCTTTGGCTGTTTCTGGGACACTCCCCAGCAGGGACTGCAGGCCTGGTCAGTCCTCTCTTAGGACAGGGACGCTTAAGAGCCACTGAGGGTGACTGCTGATAACCCTTGCATTCTGGCTTGAGGAGAAGCCTCCTTGAGGCTCTGGTCTAAACGCCTTGCCGTGGGGACTTGGTGGGAAAGCATCCCCTGTGAGCACAGTATTGGGTATGCAAGCGGATTCTAAAACACACGTGGCAAATCTCCTTGTTGGAAAATTAGCCATTCTCTCCTCTCCCCTCCCCTCTCCTCTCCTCTTCCTCCTCCTCTCTCCTTCCCTTCTCTCCTCTCCTCTCCTCATCGCTCATCTCCTCTCCTCCCCTCCCCTCCCCTCTCTCCTCTCCTCTAACTCCTCCTCTCTTCCTCCTCCTCCTCCTCTCCTCTCCACTCTCTTCTATTCTCTTCTCTCCTCTCCCCTCCCGTCCCCTCTCCTCTCCCCCCTCCCAAGACCTGATTTCCATCATTTCTGAGTCGACCTGCTGCATGTCACCTCAGTATTAAAGTTAACACTGATTCGCCACATGGGCAAAAACAAATGTTTTTAAAGGGTGTGATTCGTCTGATTTTATCCTTCAAAACCAGGAGGAAAGATCATCCTCATCGACATGTCTGCAGGCAACTAGAAATTAGCGTTCAAAAGACACACTATTGGAAATGGTGGCCCTGAAGGGTGTTGGTTCCCATTAGAAGGTCCTCCTGTCATGAGAAATGTTGCTTGAGAAAGAATATTTCACATGTGAATGGCACAAGCATAGAAAACTTTTTGAGAGACATTACTGTGGAGGGAGATGATTAAAACTGAAATTGATAGGTTGGGCACGATCAGGAATCAAAGGGTCCGGGTCCTTCAAATTGCTGTTCACTGTGCAGGCACCTCGGCTGCCACTGGGGTCCACAAACTGCTCCCTTAAAGAGCCAGGTAGAAATAGTTTAGGCTGATGTGGGCCACAAATGGTTTCTATCACAGAGCCTCCTCTGTTTGTGCTTGATTGTCTTTGCAACCCTCCAAGAATGTGAGAAAACAGCCTGAACTCACAGTCCTTCCAGAGGTAGATTGCAGCCGCGATGAGTGGGCTTCTGTGGGCTAGCAGTGGCGATGTTAGTTTACTCTCCCCTGGATGAGAACCTAGCACACAGTAGGACCTTGCTCAATCACTGTTCAGTGAATGAACCTCATGACAGTGGTTAGTAACTAAGTATCTTCCCCTTATCCTTGAACAAAGAAAGATAGGAAACAAGGGAACTGAAGGGTCAACTCGAGTCTAGAAAATGAAAAATAAAACCTACCAAAAGAAACTTTCTTGTTTTGTTTATTTAAAAAGGAAGTTTAAAAGTTTTGAATGAAAAAGGATCGATTTAAAGACCGTTCTTTCAAAATACGTGGTGGTTTTTTTTAAGATCATTTTATTGAGGGCTCTTACAGCTCTTATAACAATCCATCCATCAATTGTATCAAGCAGATTTGTAAGTTTGTTGAAAAACCAATTGACTAGACAAACTTGCCAACCCTGATAATGGGAGTAACAAGGAGAGACAGATAATGCGTGCGTGCGTGCGCGCGCGCGCGCATGCGCGTGCGTCCATAGAGCTCTATGGTCTGGGCGGGGAGAAATGACTCTAATGCTCATGTTCACAGCAATTAACTCAAGGTACAAGAAAATGGGAATGCTAATAATCATCTAAGGAGCTGAAGAGAGTGCTGAATATCTACCACCAAATAAGGCTCTACGTGGGAGCTCCAGCTAGCCGGTCACTGAATAAATGATTGCTACTTTAAGTAAACTATTCTAGAGCAATTGTTTAATGGAAAGAGATGGACACTTTCTCAATTTGTTTTCAAGTTCATTATAACCCTCTTGCCCAAACCTGATAAATATAGCCCTCCCCTCCCCCCAGGAAGGCAAGTCCATTTTATTTATAACCACAGAGCAAGAAATTCTAAATAAAATGTTAGCAAATTGGATCCAGCTGAGTGTCAAGTGATTAATACACTGTGGCCGGGGGAAGTTTCCCCAGGAATGTAACACAGTCTTGTGCCGGAACCTACTGGCACCGGCTCGTGAGAAATCATTTTGCCCATCGCTTTCTGACCCTTCATTCAGTCCCATCGCGACAGCTACCATTCAAGGATGCCCACCCCCCTAACTCCTAACCCACCTCCCTCACCCCCAGTTGGCTTGATAGATATTTTGGAGCATACTACTGAGCATAAGTATAATTTGACAGGAGGAGAGAGGAGAAATGTGGTCATATCAAAGACGCTGGTAAACGTTGAAACGTCGTTTGATAAAATTCCGTCGCCATTCAGGGGA
>NW_022111376.1:1141252-1145857 GCF_000313985.2 Echinops telfairi
TGGTGTGTGTGTGTGTGTGTGTGTGTGTGTGTGTGTGTGTGTGTGTGTACACGTGGGTGTAGGGGGTAGGCACTGGAAAGAACCTCCTGGTTTCCCAACAAAGGCCCTGCTTGCTTTCCCTTGTGAAGCAGCGGCAGCGGCACAGTTTCCCCTTGGCAATTAGGCTCTGTCTTCGCAGTCAATACAGAGTGAGCCCCTTTCTGCCTCCGGTTCAGTGGCATGAGCAGCCCCCTCACTGGAAGGAGACAATCCCCCTCTGGCAGAAGCCCATCCAACCAGTGCCACCGGGGGCTAGAAACAAGATGGCTTCTGAGAGGTGCTTAGATGTAATAGTGAGAGAGGCCACTCTGGCCTCACTCCTTGGTCAGACTCAGGCATCCTGTGACAAGGAGGGAGACAGTGTCATGGGAGGTGGGCTTCGAAAAACGCATGGAAACAGTGAACAGAAAGACGGTAATGCAACTTTCCCATCAAACATTTCGAAGCGCCTGCCACGCACCCCACCCCTGCCACGTCGATGCTCACCACCTCCTTAAGGGGTCTCCTGGTTGGGTTGTCATTCTAGCCGAGCCCTCCGTGAACTTTTCTATCAAGCTGGCTGCTTCTCAGTGCTGGGTCCCAACACTAAGATAAGTGACTTCCGCAGGCCCAAGCACACTGACTGCATCAACTCCGTGCTCGGGTCAGAAGCAGGGCCGTGCATGATGCCACAGCGATGGGGAAGTCCTAAGTGGGGGTGCAGTGCAGGCAGGGAAGGCCAGTGTGGATCCGGAACCTGTATTTGTTCCTGGGAGGACAAAGTGCTGTGCCCTTCGTCATGGGCAGGGTCCAATGTCATCAGCTTGACAGTGGGTAGTCAGTTAGTTGGCTGGGTCCTCCCAGGGATTGTTTCTGCATGGAGCCCTCGGTGTTTATCCTTTGCTGTTGGCGGGCAAGGCAATGACCAGGAGCAGTGACCACATCGGCCTTCGGAGATGGAGGCTATCGAGTCCATAGCCATGACCTCCGTTCCAGCCACCACGAGACCCACGGAGCAAGCACTGGGGTGGCTGGAGAAGAGAAAGCAGACGGACACATCCACAGAGCACACTCTGGTCCACCCGGTTACGGAGACACGCTTCCACCTTGGCTGCCCTCTAGTGGGGATTTGCATGAAATGCACATATCTCTACACAGCTCTTTCCAACAAGTCCAACTACGGGATTCTTCCTGAGACTTTCCTTTAGCTTTCCACCTCCAGCCCTGCGCCCACCCCACTCCCTGGTTCTCTAACGAGACGGCCCACACATTGGAGGCCATGACTCGGTGCAGATCCACTCCTCAAGTCAGCTCGCCTTCGGCGAGAAGTGATCGGCAGGCTGGCTGTGCCCGTGGCAGTTCTTGCGGCCTGCGGGCCTGAGCTCCCCCGCCACTGCCCGTCAGGCCCCCTGGGGGCCGCCTGGGCTGAGCAAGGACAGGCTCTGCCCCGGGGGCCCGGGTGGAGCAGTCATCCGGAGGGAGAGGCCGAGCTGGAGAGCTCTTCCTGGCTCCCCTCCCTGGCGGCAGCGGCCCTGCGCCCTACCCTGGAGCCTGGGGGGGGGGGGGGCCCGTCTGCGTGCAGGGAGAGGAAGCACAGCCTGAGGCAGCGGATCCCCCTCCAGCCTGTGGCACACACACACACACACCACACAGCTTACACACATCACACACACTCACACCACACACACACACACACACCTCAAGCACACACACACACCACATACACCATACACACGCACCACACACCACATGCACAAACCACACGCACACACACACCACACACATACACCACACACCACAAACCATATACACACACACCACACACACCACACACACACACCATACACACCACACATGCACGCCTGGCTCTCGCAGTAGCTCCTCCGGGTCTTGGGCACCATCTGGGGCCCGGGCGTGCGCAGGCTGCTTCCCTTTGGGGATGGCCCACTGCTGCATGCGCCCTGCAGAAGATCACGTTCTGGCTCCCGCAGTGTGCAGTTCAGGACACACACTCGCTAGGTGCTCTCTGCCTTAGGTACCATTTTCCTACCACCTAGTCTGCCTAGCACACTTGTCGTCATCCTTCAAGGTTCCGCCTTCACCTCACCTCTTTTCACTCGGTGTGCTTTGTGTTTGTTAGTTGTCCATACTGCTGATTAGTTTGTGGTTCCCCTTGTGTTTGGCTTCTTCGCTAGCCTCCTTGGGCACCCTGTGAGCCCACCACACTGTACTCTGTCTGCCTGTTTCCCCTCCCGAGTCTGTGAGACGGCCCTTGGGAAAAGGCCCCATGGTATGCTATGCACTTCTCTATCCCCCCCGGACCCAGCTTTCAGAATTGTTGCTTGCAGGAGTGATTTATCCAGAACTCATGATGGGCAGCACGGAACACTTGATAATCTACTAAAATGGACTACCCACTGTGCCACATAAAGTTAGTCTTCCACCAGGTGGCCTGGCAATACACATAGGCTCTTAAGTGTCAATGATTGATACACAGGGAATCCTGCCACCCTACTTCACAGTTTACACAGCACCACTTTTTGCATGCAGTAATCCGTTCAATCCTCTACATGATTGTACCATGAACTATATAAAACAGAGAAGCCGAGTGACCTTTTCAAGGTCATGCATCTTGTTACTACACTCCAGGGCTTCCTGCTCCTTGTCCAAGGCTGGTTGCACTGCATCTCTGAAGCCCTGTGAAACCTCACACGCATGCTGGAAAATATCATTTCATCACTGTGAATGCACTGACATAGGTAGTCTCCTAGGCGTATTTGCTGTTACTTCTTTCCCTGTCCACTAAAAATTCCAAGATAAGCCAAAGAGCATAGCTAAAATGTTTGTGACCGGTTGACATTTACAGAGCTTAGAGTGCCGGCGGGTGGGGTGGGGGGTGGTAGTGGTGTGTTAGAACAAGTCATGGAAAAGTGCAGGGGTTATTACAAGTGACTGAGAAGCAATACTTAGGTCAGTTATATATTATATATACATATATATATGTACACTGCAAAAATAAATTTTAAAATAGCTTATTTTTATTGGTGCAAGACCTTAACCATCAGCATATTATTTTATATGCTGTAATTAGAATAGTAATAACTAAGCACTTTTATGAATTAAATAGTCCTAATGTTTCTAGAAATTAATGAAAATTAATTTATTCTGACCAATATGAATTTGTGTCAACCTTAAAAGCAAACCAATGGGAAGCTACTGTATGTTGAAATGTCCCCAATGTGGGCCTACAGCTTTATTGTTTCTCTGTTTCCGATTTCCACTCTGGCTTTCCTTAACTTTGTGGCCGGTAAATGCTGCCCTGATGATTCTAAGGTGAGATTACCTCATGAATGTTATTGTTCCATTTCTAGACCTGTCTAGTGTCAGGATTCATTTGGGCTCCATTACTCCAGAATTTTAGGATTACATGAGAATTTGAAATTCTTCTTTACAATCTCCTGCATTTAAATGAGACTCTTCTATAAAATATTTTCTAAGAATGCCTGTATGATCAATGTCAAAACAGCAGTAATGTCTGTGTGTTGAGGTTGAATAATAAGGAACACCTACGTTCATTTTTTTGTTTTGTTTTTCTTCCGGATTAAAAAAAATCATTTTATTAAGGACTAATACAACTCTTATCACAATCCATACATACATCAATTGTGTAAAGCACGTTTGTACATTCTTTGCCCGCATCATTCTCAAAACATTTGCTCTCCACTTAAGCCCCTGGCATCTTATCCTCATTTTTCCCCTCCCACCCCATGCCCCCTTCCCTCATGAACCCTTGATAATTTATAAATTACTATTTTGTCATGTCTTACACTGTCCGATGTCTCCCTTTACCCTCTTTTCTGTTGTCTGTCCCCCAGGGAGGAGGTTATATGTAGATCCTTATACTCGGTTCCCCCTTCTACTCCACCTTTCCTCAACCCTCCGGTATCACCACTCTCAGCACTGGTCCTAAAGGGATCATCTGTCCTGGATTCCCTGTGTTTCCAGTTCCTATCTGAATCAGAGTACATCCTCTGGTCTAGTCGGATTTGTAAGGTAGAATTGGGATCATGATAATGGCAGGGGCAGGGAGCATTTAGGAACTAGAGGGAAAGTTGTATGTTCCATGTTGCTACACTGCGCCCTGACTGGCTTGTAAGGGGATCTCCAGTGGCCTACAGATGGGCTTTGGGTCTCCACTCCACATGCCCCCTTATTCACAGTGATATGATTTTTTGTTCTGATGATGCCCGATACCCAATCGCTTCGACACCTGGTGATCACACAGGCTGGTGTGCTTCTTCCATGTGGGTTTTGCTGCTTTCTTCACCACACTTGCTTTCGCACCCATTTATCTTCCGAGATCATATTGGGAAGGTGAGCACACAATGATATGATTTTTTGTTCTTTGATGCCTGATAACTGATCCCCTTGGCACCTCATGATCATGCAGGCTGGTGTGCTTCTTCCATGTGGGCTTTGTTGCTTCTGAGCTAGATGGCCACTTGTTTACCTTCAAAACTTTAAGACCCCAGATGCTATATCTTTTGATAGCCGGGCACCATCAGCTTTCTTCACCTCATTGCTTAT
>NW_022111376.1:1147683-1149132 GCF_000313985.2 Echinops telfairi
GTACTGGAGGTCCTAGCTAACAACATAAGACAAAGGAAAGATATTAAAGGTATTCATCTGGGGAAGGAAGAGCTGAAATTATTATTCGCAGATGATATGATTCTATATATTGAAGATGCCTTAATTTCCACAAGCAGAGTGTTGGAAGGAATAGAGGAATATGGCAGAGTGGCAGGACACAAAATCAACAAACAGAAGTCTATTGGACTGCTGTACACATCAGACAAGATCACAGAAGAGACGATTAAAAAGGTAGTACCCTTTTCAGTAGCCAAGCACAAATTGAAGTACCTAGGGATATACCTGACTAAAAAAATGAAAGATCTGTATGAGGAGAATTATAAAACACTACTTCAAGAAATCAAGAGTGACCTCAACAAATGGAAGAATATCCCATGCTCATGGATTGGCAGACTCAATATGGGAAAGATGTCAGTTCTGCCCAAGGCACTATATAAGTTCAATGCTATCTCGATACAAATACCACCATCCTTCTTCAAGGAATTGGAAAAACAGATTACCAACTTCGCATGGAGGGGGAAGAAGCCCAGAATTAGTAGAGAACTCCTCAAGAAGAAGGACAAAGTGGGAGGGCTTGCTCTACCTGACTTTAGCACATACTATACAGCCACAGTAATCAAAACAGTGTGGTACTGGCATAATGACAGATGTTCAGACCAATGGAAAAGAGCTGAAGACCCAGAAATAAAAACACCAGCATACAGGCAACTGATATTTGATAAGGGCCCCAAAATATATTAAATGGGAAGCAGATGCCATCTTCAATGAATGGTGCTGGAAAAACTGTATATCTACCTGCAAAAAATTGAAGCAAGATCCTTACCTCACTCCATGCACAAGAATAAACTCAAGGTGGATCACAGACCTTGAGATAAAACTCCAAATAATTAGGGCCATTAGTGAGGGAATTGCGACAAACCTGAGAACCTTGGCACAGGGAATACATAGGCTATCAGAAACAGGGAAGGATACAAATACAGAGGAGTCACTGAAGCTGTAGCTAGGGGAGAGGGACATGTCTGATCAGAGCAAAAGGGAGCAAGTGAAGAGGGAGGAAGAGAAAGTGGAGCACATCCTGACCCACCAGTCCTGGAGGACGACATCCCCACTCTGAACAGCCAATGCACAGAGTGGACCATATGGCTGATCCCACTGTGAGATACCCCATCTCTTGCTGGCCCAAGGCCCTAAGGGGGACAACACTGGAGACTCAGTGTCGGTACTGGCCCAGACTGACCCTGTGAGACCGAGGCAAACCATTAAAGACGTGCGGCAAAGCAACCATGGGAGCAGAGCAGGGAGCCCCTGAGGGAGTACAAAGGACAGACTCTGCGGCCAGAGCATGGCACCCCATTGGATCTGACTGAAGGACATGCCTAGAGATAAAAAATCAGACCCTGATCTATTTATAGATTTTTCTTTCATTTT
>NW_022111376.1:1150783-1156190 GCF_000313985.2 Echinops telfairi
AATGTACATATGTGCTTGACACAACGGATGTATGTATGGATTGTGATAAGAATTGTATGAGCCCCCAATAAAATGATTTTTTTTAAAAGAAAAGGAAAAAGAAATCACAACCTCAACAATTATAGTGGGTGACTTCAATACACCGCTCTCTGAGAAAGATAGATCACAGGAAAAGAAACAACATCCAACACCAATTCCTGTCTAAGACACTTGAGAAGATAGAAATGGAAGGAACATTCCTCAAGACAATACAAGCTATGTATGAAAAACGAATAGCCAATGTGGTCGTCAATGGAAAGAAGACTAACACAATCCCACTGAAAAAGGGGACCAGACAGGGATGCCCCTTGTCCCCACTCTTATTTGATATCGTGCTGGGGGTGTTAGCTAACAGCATAAGGCAGAGAAAAGACATCAAAGGTATTCATCTTGGGAAGGAAGAGGTAAAATTATCGTTCTTTGCAGATGATATGATTTTATATAAGGAAAACCCCAAAAGTTCCACAAGGGAAGCACTGGAAACAATATAGGAATTTGGCAGAATGACAGGACACAAGATCAACAAACAGAAGTCCATTGGACTGTTATACACATCGGATAAGACCACAGAAGAGGAGATCAAAAAGGTGGTACCCTTCACAATAGCCAAACACAAATTGAAATATCTAGGGATGTACCTGACTAAAAGAACAAAAGATCTATATGGGGAAAACTACAGAACACTATTACAAGAAACCAAGAGCGACCTCAACAAATGGAGGAATATCCCATACTCGTGGATTGGAAGACTCAATGTAGTCAAGATGTCAGTTCTGACAAAGGTACTATATACGTTTAATGCAATCCTGATATAATTACCCTCATCTTTCTTCAAAGAAATGTAAAAACTGATTACCAACTTCATATGGAGAGGGAAGAAGCCCAGAATTAGCAGAGAATTCCTCAAGAAGGACACAGTGGGAGGGCTTGCTTTACCTGGCTTTAGCATATACTATACAGCCACAGTTGTCATAACCGCATGTTATTGGTACAATGACAGATACTCAGACCAATGGAAAAGAACTGAAAACCCAGAAATAAAATCATCAGCATACAGACAACTGACCTTTGACAACGGCCAAAAAAATATCCGATGGGAAGCAAATGCCCTCTTTAACAAGTGGTGCTGGAAAAAATGGATATTTAGCTGCAGAAATATGAAGCAAGACCCTTATCTCACTCCATGCACAAGAATAAACTCAAGGTAGATCACGGATCTTGAAGTTAAACCCCAAACTATTAGAGCCATCAATGAGGAAATTGGGACCAACTTGAGAACCGCACAAGGAATTTATAGGCTATCAGAAATAGGGAAGGCCACAAACACAGAGGAGGCACAAATTGACAAATGGGATATACTGAAGAAAAAACACCTGGGTACATCGAAAGGACTCACCAAGAGAGTAATAAGAGAGTCCACAAACTGGGAAAACATCTTTAGCAATGACACATCAGACAAAGGCCTTAGTACTAAAATCCACAATACTCTGCTAGCTTCGAAAAAGAAAAAAAAACTAATTGCCCACTTGAGAGGTGGGCAAAGGACCTGAACAGAAGTTTCACAGGGACAGAAATCCGAATGGCCAACAAACATATGAGAAAATGTTCCCAATCTTTAGCCATAAGAGAAATGCAAATTAAAACAACAATCAGGCGGTTCTCCCCCAAAGCTTTGGAAGCGTACACACCCAGCAAATGTGGCCTTGGCCCCGTCATGTGATCAGAGGTGCCAGGTTGGAGTTCTTCTCAGAGGCTCTCTCCCCATCTGGTGACCTCTTCTTTTTTCGACCACTCAAGGTTCTCAGCAGCTTCTTGCCCATCATTTCCTCAGAATCGCTACTGCAGGGGCTGGTCTCTGTGTCCAGGGTGAATCACCTCTTCATCTTAGCTGTCAGTATGGCCCATCTCCCCTCTATGCCTCCAATCGCACTGAGCACCTTCTTGCAACCAGAACGGAAGGAAGTACCTTGAGTGGGCAGCGCTAGGAATGGTCTTGCCCATTGCATCATCTGAGAAATGACCCCCAAGCTGACCATGAGCCCTGGGGCTCCTTAAGCCCTTCTTTAAAGCCTTGTCTGGAAAGTCTCCATCTCGCCCTCCAGAATAAGATCATGTTCAGCCCGTATTTCATGCTCAGCATAACTCAGAAGGTGCCACGGGCAGCCCGGCAGGTGGAGGGAGGTTGGAGTAGCTCGGGAGAGGACTGCTTTGGGAGACGGACCAAGGCGTCCTCCTGCACGCCCAGCAGAGGGACTAGGCCCTGTTAGTCTGATTGGTCTCCTGCAAGATAGGGAACCCAGCAGCCTGAGAAAGTGGATCTCTGCTGGAATGGAAGGAATGTTCCTGGGAGCCTCGAGTCACTGCTTTTCCCAGGGACACATCTGTTTGGGCTCGAGCCCGAGGCCACCGATCCGTCAAGGCATCTGTTCTGGGAGAGGAGGCCCTAGCAGGGAGCTGGGGCCCAAAGATGGAACTTCAGGTTTTAAGTGCAAATCAAACCAAAAAATAAATAAGTAAGTCAAATAGAGGAGGAGGAGGAGGAGAAAAGAAACGCACATAAAGCAAACGCTAAGCAAGTTTAGCCATGATAAACCAAAGAGTACCCAGGTCAGCCAAGGAGAATGCAAGCTCTCATGGAAGCGTGGTGTGTGGTGCACAAGAATGTTGAAAGTCGCTCTTCCTTTGCAGTCTTTCCAACCCCCACCCTCACCCCTGACTCCTTCACAGCAGGTCAACCTAGCATCTCCTAAACCCAAACCCCTTGACGTCCAGTAGAGGTCAACCCATCATGATCCGCTAGGGTACAGTGGAACTACCCTCTTTCTCTTGCAGAGTGGCTGGTGGGTTTGAACCGCCGACCTTTTATTTAGCCTCCTGTAGGTTAACCACTGGACCCACAGGGCAACTAACTGGGTGTTCTGTTTTGCACGGGGATGTTGGAGATAGTGCAATCCCAGGTATATCCACCAGGGGGCAGAATGACTGCACATAACTATCTCAGAGGCGAATGACCAAAGTTAGAGATTTAGAAGTAGGCCGAGAGGCTTCAAAAAATTCCAGGGAAAATGGAATGAAGACCTACTGGAATTTTACCACGAATGTTCAAAAGCCTCTTCACAAGGGAAGTGTGGCTCTTTAGACCCATCTCCCTTTCTACGCGATTCCCCACACCTTTGGGTCCCAGGGCCAGATATCCAGAGATTCAGGGCTGCCTGCTGTATCTCCCAACCATTCCCTAACTTTCCCCTGTGTTCTATCACCCCTCCCCACCTCCAGACCCGCGACTGCCATTTCCCTGTGCCCCTTCAGCCAGTCATCACACGGGGAGGAGGGACCGATCATTCCTTTGTGCTATTTGCATCTCACGCGAATGCTCACGAACCTGTGGGGACTTTTAACTCAGGAGTTCTGAAACCTGGGGGTCCCTCGGTGGACTTCACAGGGGCCACGAAACCCTCTGAATTGTGTGTGTGTGTTTATGCATGTTTTGAGAGGACTAATACTGTCCCGAGAGTCCCAGAGGTCAGGCCTACAAAGGGTTACAAAGCACTATTTTAGCGAGTGGGACAGTGAGCCCAGAGTCTCTGCAGTGCAGAGTGAAGTGAATCTGGGGCTTTGGGTGTCAGACTTTGAGTTATAAGTGGAGGGCGGGGGGCTTCTCCAGTGCCTGCCAAGCCCAGGGGGAAGGCTGGCAACCATCAAGAAGTGGGAGGACTCGGCATCCTTGGTATACCCTGGGGTGGCACAGTGGGCTGGCAACAGTCTGTGAATCTTGGCGCCCCTCTCCCCACCCAATCTGAGCAGGTGGTTCAGATAGGAGAGTCACTGCATGTGGGAGTGATGATGTTCTGGCTGGGGATGACTTTTCTCCCATCAGTATATAATTCCCTTCAACATGCCCCTTGCCAACATGCCCCTTGCCCAACCTGGCCTGTGGCCCAGCAGTGCATGAGTTCATGTAGCTAAGTCCACAGCCGCCCCCTCCCAGCACCTGCTTTTGCCTGGTAAGGACTGGCATAGTGTCAGTTCTTGGCGATAGGGGGCCTCAGGTCTAGACCAGCCAACAGTCGGAGTTCCAAGAATGGGCAGCCATCAGGATGTAGCGTTGGTGCAGGATGACCGCTCACCCGGCCTTTCGTGAGCCCTCAGGCTTCCAGGCTCCAGCCATCTCTATTGCATTCCATCCATCCCTTTGCAACCCCCCAGGAGAGCCTGTCACCTGGCCCCTCCTTGTCCCACCTGCCCGCAAGTTATTCTTCAGGTTCATAAACAAGTTTGGTTGGTTGGTTGGTTGGTTGGTTGGTTGGTTGGTTGGTTGGTTGGTTGGTTGGTTGGTTGGTTGGTTGGTTTTTTAAGAGATGATTTTAAAATAAAGCACTTATGAAATCTCAGAAACTGTAAATCATTTTTAAATAAAATAAAATTGCCTTTCCTGGGGGAAAAAAACAACAACAATAAGGTACCACCTAACACCCTCAAAGGTAGCCCAATTCAAAAAATCAGAAAGCAACAAGTATTGGAGGGGCTGTGGGGAAACAGGAACCCTCATCCACTGCTGGTGGACCTGTAAGTATGTACAGCCACTATGGAAATCAATCTGGCGATATCTAAAACAGATGGAAGTCGAGTTATCATACGACCCAGCAATTCCCCTACTGGGCATATACCCAGAAGAGGCAAGAAACAAACCATGACCAGACATCTGTGCTCCAATGTTCATCATGGCACAGTTCATAATTGCAAGGAGTTGGCTGTGGTACATACATACAATGGAGTACTACGCATCGCTAAAAAGCAGTGATGAACGTATGAAGCACATTGCTGCATGGGAAGAACTTGAGGAAATCATGCTAAGTGGGAAGTATGTCAAGCACAAAAGAACAAGTACAACATGAGTCCACTGAGGTAAGCTTTCAAAAGAAATGCAAAGGGGGCATAGGGAAAAAGCTACTGTATACAAACATTCCTGGGGTGAGGACCAGGTAATGTGGCAGGGACCAGACCAAATCCAGGGATACAAATGGTAGACAACTAAAAAGGAAGTGGGGAAAGGGAAAAAAAATAATAAAAAAGAAATGGGTAGCGGGGGCACAAGGCACTAACGAACCCAAGGGGAGGGTATTGTTTATATCTCCACAGGGAAAGAAGGACCAGACTTCAATCCAGTGCTCCAAAATGTGAATGCAACATGCTGGCGTGGAGTAGGGAACCAGTGGAGAGGTCTGGGGCTGGCCCCATTCCCAACTACTACGTGGACACCTGCCCCTACCCCTAGAAAATTTTATTTCAAAGGACGGCATTGAATCTGAAGCTCTGGGAGAGGGACATGTCTGATCGGAGCACACGGGAGCAGATGAAGGGGGAGGAG
>NW_022111376.1:1158036-1201805 GCF_000313985.2 Echinops telfairi
AACAGAAAAGTGGGTGAAGGGAGATGTCGGACAGGGCAAGATATGACAAAATAATAATTTATAAATTATCAAGGGCTCATGAGGGAGGGGGAAAATGAGGACCTGATGCCAGGGACTTAAGTGGAGAGCAGATGTTTTGAGAATGATGAGGGCCATGAATGTAAAAATATGCTTTACACAATTGATGTATGTATGGATTGTGATACAAGTTGTATGAGCCCCTAATAAAATGATTTTTAAAAATCAAATTGCAGAACCAGAAACCCAGACAAGCAGTTCTGTCCTGTTCAGCCAGGTCCTCGTGAATAGGGAAGGCATTACTGGCAGTGAGTTGAGGTTTTACTATTTTCTTTGATGTTTGTTTTGTATTTCCAATTCAAATATATCAGTTTGTTCTCTCACAGTTTATTCCCTCTTGTGAAATGCTTGACTTCCTCTCTATTAGACTCTTTCATGTCTATTCTATTTGCTCTATTACTTTTTGGTTGTCTTCTTTGCAGAATGTCATCGCTTGTTCCCCATTTGCAACCTTATAGGTTGGTTTCACATTCTGTATTACTTGAGTGGATTGGTCTTACCATAGTGGTGTCTTCGTGTTGATTTCAGGTTTCTGTCTGCTGCTGTTATTAGTTCACTGTTCAAAGAATTCCCTTTGATAATTTTTCTAAGGTTGATTTTGTTTTCACAAATTCCTTTAATTTTTCCTTGTTTGAAATTGTCCTTCTGTCTCCCTCATATTTGAGAGATAATTTTGCTGGACACATGAGTCTTGATTGACATCATTTTTTCTTTCATAGTTTGGTACAAATTATCCCATTGATTGCTTTCTTGCCTGCGTGGGTTTTTGTTTTCAATCAGTCCATTCTCTTTTTTTCACAACTAAACAGTGTATCCTTTGATATCTATGCTTAAGACAAAAGTAACGTGAACCAAATGAACTTCTTGTTCATTCAGTGCATATCATTCATTCATGGAGTCAGAAAGTTATTTTCTTTGGTGTCATCATTAGTTTGTAGAGCAGGCCGTTTCACTGAATAACGGATCTTTATCAATTCTTGAAGATCGGACCATTTAAAAATCATTTTGTCCTCGTACCTTAATAGGCAAATAAGCAAATTTATTAGCAAAGGAAAAAGCCAGTGGATTATCACCTGTATGCATTCCGCTTCCTGGTAATCCAGCTCTAAGTGAAAGTCTGTGACCTGCAATCTGGGCGCCTAAGGGTACTGAACCCAGTATGGAAGGGTTTTTATGTAGGTGGTTGGTGTTCAAGACCTCTTCCCACAGTGTATGTATTATATCTGCTTATTGGGAATGATTTTGGCATCTTTTTTCCAAGTCAAGTAAAATTGTATTATCTATCAATCTTACGACAACTAGCAGAATGTTAACAAGTAACTTACCAGACAGAGATGTCATTTGTTCGTTTGAACTTTGTAGTAGAATTGTCCATGTCAGCTTTAGTGTATTAGAACTTGTCATTTTAACTGAGCCTTTCTTTCTATATTGTTAGCAAGATTACATAATTCAAACACCATGTAAAATATAATGAAATCATAGTTAAAAGCGACCCATTGAATTCAATAGTTTGGGAATTACTGGTAATTTTAAGGAGAAAAATGTTAAGCTGTACGAGTGAGCCATTGTATATTTAGTTCAGAGGAATAAATGTAAATTGAGTAGTTGAAAATGGAGAATATAGATCAGTTATTCAAGAATATGTCAAAGGGAAAGGAGACCCAGTGGGACAAAACAGCAGTGCTCTAGGAGTTATAAAGCTATCAATCTTTTGGGAGCATACTGCCTCATCTCCTCCCATGGAGCAGTTGATGGGTTTGAACTGCTGGCTTTCTAGTCTGTAGTCTGATGCTGAACCCACTGTGCAACTAGTACTCCATTTGCAATGCCTACCTTTTGCCTCAATGCTTTCTTTTTTGAATTTTTACTGTATCAAGTAAATAAATATTGCATAAAATCAATATGGCTTCAAATTTTCTTAATTTCTTTTTTTGTAAGTCATTTTACTGGGGGCTCTTACAACTCTTATCACACTCCATACATACATTCATTGGGTCAAACACACTTGTACATTTGTTGCCATCATCATTCTCAAAACATTAGCTTTATGTTTGAGCCCTTGGTATCTGCTATTCATTTCCCCCCTCCCTCATGGGCCCTTGATAATGTATGACTTATTATTATTTTGTCATACCAAGTTTATTCTTATTGGTTCTCCTTTATAGGTAATTTTCTTTTTTATTAGTTGTTCTCATGGGTCATTTCTTTGATGTTGGAAAGTTTGACCTATGACATGACACAGAGATTTTCATTGGGAGTCATTTCTATTTCAGGTCTATTAGCCTCTTGAATGGCTATTTTCTTTTCTGTCTCATTAGGGAAATTTGCTTCCAGTATTTCTTGGGCTCATTTTTCTGTGTTTTTTTCCCTCTTGTTTATGTTCAAGAATGTTAATCAAACATAAGTTATTCCTTTTGATACTATCTCACATAATTCTTTGGTTTTCTTCAGGGTTTTTTTTTGGGGGGGGGTTGTTGTTCTTTTTATAGATGGTACTTCTTGTAGTTAGTCTTGAGATATTTGTTTTGCACTTCACTAACTCAGGCTTCCAATGGTTTGATTATACTATTTTGCTCTCTCATAGTGTTATCCGCTTTTAATATTTTAGTGTTTGCCTTCTGGATTTCTATTTGAAATTGTTGAACTATTTCTAAAATTTGATTTGATTTGCCTGATAGTTTTTGTAGTGGTTTCATTAATTCTTCTCTCTTCTCCTATTTTCTTCCTTCCATCCTTTCTTTTTGCCCTGTGGCTCTCTAGGTCCCCCCTCCCACCCAGCCTCCTTCCATCGGAAGCCTCTGACCAGTGGTTCTTCTTTCCTCGGCAGCTCTGGTGCCCTTGCTGCATCTGAAAATTCCCCCGTGTCTGTGTATTGACCACTCTCTTGTGCCACTTTTATTTGGTTTTTCGTGTGCACAGAAATTACTGATTGCTTCCAAGACATACTATTATTTTAATTTTTGTCTATCTGTTGGTCAGGTGTTATTAGAGTGGCTAATATTCTCTGTGAATTACATAGTTGATGAAGGTTTTAGGGGTGGTTGGGTCATGTGGCCAATCCCACAAATGGATAGATTACAAGCCAAACAAGAGCACATACAACCCATGCACTCTCACACGCAATGTTGGCTTCTCTCAACTTAGTACAAAGAAAACAAAACAAAAACAAGAAATCAAAGAGAAAAACAAAACCAAACTCCAATTCCTAAATCACAAATCAGCTGCTGGTTTTATGCCAAGGTCCTAGTATGGAGGTTGCCTCCGATGCTTTGCAATTGGTGTAGGCCAAGACTGAGACAGCTGCCTTCCAAGGCCAGATAGCGGCGGAAGAGAACATTCAAGCAGCTCAACCTTTTCCTCCTCACCTGGAACCTCTCTCTACCCCATTTGGGGAACAGAAGCTCTGGTCTGCGCTCAAGGTAAACGTCACAGCAGGGCTCAGTGTCAACATTTGGTGCTTTTCACTAACAGGGAACTTATTTGTGGGCATGTGTGTTTTTCAACTGTAGGACTGCAGAGAGCTGGTTAACAACTAATTTTCCCTGCGTGATCTGGCGTGGGCTCACCCTCTGATATATGTGGCGGGACAGGGGCCACTGTCTTCTGTGGGATTAGATTAAGTCACAGGGCCCAGTGGTTGGGGGGAGTGAGGCATGGGTTCAGCCGTGGGAGCACAGTGCTGGGGGAGGGGATGCCCAGGGCTGCTTTTCTGAGTTGCCAGTCTGTGTCTTGTCCAAGTCAATCTCCTACTTGGGAGGTTCAGAACTCTGACTCTTCATTCTTTCTTCTCCACTTTGTTCCCCCTTAATCGTTGCTTAAAGAGAGTGATTGTATAGTGCCTGCCTATGTGGCCATGGTTTTGTGCTGGTTTTAGTGAGTCAATATGTCTTAGTAGTCAGCCAATGACTGATCAAATGTTGTGCTGTTAAACACCTCATAGCAGAAAGGCTCCTACTCTTTGCTAAGGTTCTGTGTAGGAGTTGCGGTGCCTATCAAGGTTTAGGCAGTTTTACAAGTTTTCCTGGCTCTTACTCTCTATCTGCACAGGTCCTGTGTTTAGTCAGGAATAAGCAGGTCACTGGCGATCTTTCTAGTTTCTCCTGAGCACCTGGACAAGCTTGCAGACCCGACCGGCATTGGAAATGATCCATGTCCGGCGCAGCACCCTATCGCTCTCTAACACTATTCACGTGCCATGCACTGATCCAATGAGGCAGCTGTGATCACGAGCTTCCCCTGTTGTTTTCTCACCAGGATCCTGCGTGTAGTGTTTGTTCTCAGATCTCCTCAAAGGTCAGCCCCTCCCCTTGTAGTCCTTGTAAGAACCATGTCATGGCGCTGGCAGGGAGGTAGCAATGGTCTCATCTTAAAATGCTGCCGCTTCTGCTCTTCTGGGATTCAGTACAACTCGTTCCCATTTTCTGTGCCATAGTCAATCTGCAATTGGTAAGTGCCGTCATGTCTGTTTTTCATGGATGCCTTCAGGGTCACCAGGACTTCTTCCATAAATGCCATTGGTTCCTGATCATATACTACCTCTTGAAATGACTGGATGTTAATAGATTTTTGGATAGGGACTCTCTTGTATTCCTTCTATCTTCAATGGATGCTTCCTGCATCATTTGTTCAATATTTTGTCCATAGAATCCTTTAATATTGCAACCAAGTCTTTAGGTTTTTTCTCACTCTAATTCTTTCCGCCCTAGGAGTGCAGAGCCTGTCCTTCCTTGGTGACTTTCTCACTCCTGGTCTCAGCGCATCTCATGATAAAACTGGATTTCATCTTCTCAAGCTGTCTTCAGATGTTCTGTTCAGCTTGTTTATGCCATCACTTCATCCATGAGCTCCTCGCTGTTTAAAAGCAAGTTTCAGTCTCTGCGGACATCTGCTTTGGTCTTTTCTTACTTGCTTGGTCTCTAATGATCGCTTGCTTTCTTCAGGTATGACGGCCTTGATGTCACCCCACAGTTCGTCTGTTCTTGAGATGGTCTCCATATTCAGATTAGCTCTAGTGAAGGTCGTTTGGGGGTTGGGTTTTTATGAGTGTGCCTCTCTTAGACTTGTCTTAATTTTCTTCAGCGTCAACCTTAACTTACATAGAAGCAATTGATGGTCTGTTCCACAGGCAGCTCCTGGCCTCATTTTGGCTGCTATTTTGCTTCTCCATTCATTCTTCCCACAGATGTAGTCGATTTGATTCCTGTGTACTCCATCTGGCAAGGTCCATGTATGTGTATGCTCTTGTCTCTAGTGTTGAAAAAACAATGATGAAGTCGTTGGTCCTGCAAAATTCTCTTGTGAAATCTCCAGCTTCATTTCTATCACCAAGACCATATTTTCCGGTTGTAGATCCTGCCTCTTTGTCTCCAATTTTTGTATTCCAATCACCAGTACTTTTCAATGTTTCTTAATTGCATGTTTGAGCAATTTCAGATTGAAGACATTGGTAGAATTCTTCAATTTCTTCATCATTGGTTTTAGTGGTTGGTGGATGTCTTAGGCTAGGTTCTGTAGGTAAGCAAAACTAGTGGCACTGATAGAGAGAGAGAGGAACTCATACAAAGGAAATGGCTCACACAGTTGTAAAAGTAAGCAGGTTCCAAGTCTGTGGGTCAGACATTAGGCTGGAGGCTTCTCCTGACTCAGAGAGCTGTAGAGGCTGGTGCATCCAAGGTCAGCTGGTCAGGCTTGTGTGTGCAGAGGCGAATGAACCCAAGGTCAGCAGGTCAGATGACAGGCCACTGATGAATCCCAGGATCAACCCATTGAGTGGATAGATTAAAAAAAAAAACACAAAACACTTTCAAGATGTAACAGTGACAAGAATCTGTATTGATTCACTATAGGAAGGGGGGAAGAATGAACATGCCCTAGACTTGGCAAGCTTAAAGGTAGATTCCTGTTTCCCTTCCATGCTGCCAACATGTGTGAGTGGACGAGCAGCATGGCACGGGACAGGCTTCTGTTGACTGTCTTTGGAGTGAGTGAATGGTGAAAAAGATGGCCACCGAAAGCATTCCCCAGGGCCTACTCAACAACCCACCCTAAACTCAGCATCAAGGGCACGCTCAACAGACTTGTAGAATGACTTCCCTCTCACGTTTAAGATCCTCTAGGAAATCGTCAGGTCCTACACCCAGCGCACACACTCCGCATCAGCCCCTCCTTGTGTGCAAGCTGCAGGTGTGACACAGGCTGCATTTTGTCAAGAAGAGCCTCTGGATCCTGTAAATCTTTTCCTGGGCCAATGGCAGGTACACGTACTGTCCACACGAATGCAGGTCACATACCCTGTGACACCAAGGGATTAGTTTGGAGGGATAGCAAATTGACATTTTACTGCTGCTCCCAGGGTCGACAAGAAGAGACCTTGAACTACTTGTGGTCCTGGTGCACACACCCCAAAACAAGGAACTGATTGGTTCCCAGTCCCTGATCCCCAGAAATAAAGAAGTAGATGGGGTAGGCAAAAGAAACCGCCAGCAAATCTTCCCTGGTTATAGAAGGGAAGTGAAAATCACAACCCCAAAGGGCAATCAGATTATGTGAACAGCAGAATTAGGGCTAGAGACATTTGATGACATACACTCGTTTGCCCCCGGAGACAGGATCATTGGATAAGCATCCTTTACAACGACAAACCTGAAATCATTTCTGGCTCTTTCCTGAAGGAGTTTTTTCTGTGTGTGTTTCTTTGTTTTTTGCTATTGTCAGGTTACAGGAACAGCAAAAAGGGCCCTTTTCTGGGCATGGAGCCCAGCATTCAAAGGGAGGATCTAGAAAACATCTGGTATGCTTGATATATAGAAGCCAGTGGGGTGTGTGTGTGTGTGTGTGTTTCTCCAGTGCTGACTCACGGCATTGAAGCGTCTCTGGAAACACCCCCACCCTTCTACCCAGACAATTTACACACGCCCCTATGACTCCTCCTTGATTCAGATGTTAGGTCAAGAGGAAAAAGGAAAAGGAATTCAAAAACTGCTCTCAAGCCTCTAGAATTTTCTGGACTCCACCTTTTTTAGACAAGAGACTATTCCCAGCTGTGACTCAGTCAACTACAAGCTGGACTCTCCTTTTCAAGCACTAACAATACTTGAGCCTCTGGATAAAACCGAAAGAGTCTGCGAGTGTTGTGCATTGTGCACGAGGCAGGGGCCTGTACGACAGAAGGATGGCAGGCCTGCGGCTCAGAACGCAAGCAGATCCTGAAATTGAGCTCTTTGTGAAGGTAAGTTTCCCAGCTATAGTGACAGCTTCCAGAATGCATGATGTGTTCACCTGGGACTTAGTGGGGTTTTTTTAATGCCAATGCTTGAGCTAGAGATACCAGAAAAAAACATGCAATTGTTTCTCTAATTTGAATCCTGAAAGGGTACCTAGTTGACTGGCTGCTCTTGGGTGACAACAGGAATATGGCTCTCCTGAAAAGGCAAGGTGACATGGTAGAGAGCACTAGACTGGTTGGTCGTCAACGGACCTAAGTTATAGCCTCAGTGGCTTCCTAAGCCACCTGGGACACATCCCTTCCTCCCTCTCGATGTGTTTCTCCATTTATACAATAAAGAGCTGGCAAGATGATTCTTAAGGACTTTTCTGTTTATAGCCACCTGGATTGTATGAGAAGGGTTTTAAAAGACCAAGAATAGCCTGAGAACTTCTCTCCCACACATAGTCGAAACAGAAGTTTCTATGGCTCTCCTTCACTGGACAAACAGCTCAGGAGTCTGCGGGTACATTCTGCCCTCTCTCATCTTCCTTGGGCTTTTCCCTCCTAGCTTAAGTTTTTCGAAAAGCCCTCTGGAAAGTCCCTAAAGCAGGAGAAATGAATATGTGTTTCTGAATTAGTTCATCAAGAAAAAAAATTGGGGGTATGGATTATTCTATCTAGGGATCCTATAGTCTCCTAGATCATTGTTTATTTTCCCTTATATTTTCATTGACCATTAACACTGTTCAGGATAATAACAATAGTAAACAACAGTCATATAATACTTTACCATTTTACATTTACATCTATTGCCTCCTTTAATCCTTAACAACAACTTAGGAGGCATGTTACTGTCATCGTGGACATCGTCATTATCATCATCACTATTAGTAGTAGTAGCTGTAGTCATCTGTAATCAGGGTAATATTATCACCAGCATTTTCTGGGTAAGTGCGTACATACTCGTGTATAAACCAAGTTTTTCAGCACATTTTTATGCAGTTTTTGTGGTAAAATTCGGTGCCTCGGCTGATACTCAGGTCAGCTTATACTCAAGCATATATGGTATACTAAGGTAGTAAAAGCTTAAATAACTTGCCTCTCAAACTGTATGCCTCTTGATGGCTTACAAAGACATAAACTGAGCCAGAGTGACCATGCATCAGGTTAAATACCTAGTAGGCAAAGTGCTGTCTTTGCAGCCATTTCACATTATTCCACAACTGATCACATATAGTCAACAAAGACATTATCACTCTGCCTTTTCAAAATAATAAGAGAAAGATTTGCATTCCTATATAGCAAAGGAATCCAAGTGAGTGTTTGCTGGACTATGGGTCATAAGAGATATTTTTCTTATCTCTAAATTCCAGCAAAAAAAATATGTGGTTACTCAGACACTTAGGATATAAATGAGCCTTAATTCCCTATCTGGAGTTTTAGTTATCCCAATTCCAAACAAAAGATAACATCCTTGCATGGGTAACTAACATACTCTTTTTTATTTCTAAACTGTTCATTCAGTTCAGTCAAATTCTTCAAAACAGTTGGTGATAGTAATTCATCTTTACAGACTTCTTCTATTTTGTGTAGAAATTTGGAGAGTAGAGGTTAGCAAATTACATTTAATGAACATCTGTTGAATGAACTCTCTGGGTGAAATTGGTACTCATTCAGTAAGTCTGCACTGGTAGTGTAGTGGGTTTCAGGGTGTGCTGCTCACCACAACGTCAGCAGTTCCAAACCACTAGGTGTTCCGAGGGCAAAGGACAAGGCTGTCTAGTTCTGTAAAGAGTTTCCACCTCAGAAACCCAGCAGGGGAATGCGACCCTGCCCTAGCCTGTCACAGTGAGGCACAGTCGACTCGATGGCAGTGAGTTTGGATCTTCTTTGTTTGATTTCATCATACAGTCGTCACCGTGCTGCACAGTTTATTATTGATCCCATTTCATAGACACAGAAACTAAAGCAAAGAACAAATAAGTAACCTTGTCCGTGGTCATATCCACCAGTTGATGGCAAAAATGGGATTTAAATCCCTTACGATACCTATCTAATCTTATTAAATTGTTTTCAATTGGATGGATTCTTTTAGTAAAAAATGTCCAGAATTTCATGAGATGGAATCTTTTAGGAAAAAAACGTATCGGGTGGCATAGATAACCCATGGATAATACCAAAGGCTGCTGTCCTTGATCGTCATCAGCAAGTGCCTCAAGTCCTCTTCATGTTCAGCAGGCAAAGCTGCGTCCTCTGCATATCCCAGGTTATGATAACCCTTCCTCCAATCCGGATGCCGCATTCTTCTTCATATGATCCAGTTTCTCTGATAATTGGCTCAGCATACAGACTGAACCAGTGTGGTGAGAGGATACAACTCAGACGTACACCTTTCTTGATCTTCAACCATGCAGTGTTCCCTTGCTCAGTTTGCCCAACAGGCTCTTGATCCATGTACAGGTTCCACATGAACACAGAGTGGTTTTCTTTGGGATATAAAATAAGGTGACCAGACGTCCCGCTTTTGGCAGGACAGTCCTGATTTTTAACAATTTTTCCTGTGTCCCACGGCGTTTTTAAAAAGTCCTGGTTTTTGGAAAGAATGCACGACAAGCTAGGGTATACAGTTTTTGGCTGCCATGTGGCTATTTCTCCAGGATATGAGTTTATCAATGGTGTCCGGCTTTACCAATGTTAAAATCTGGTCACCTTAATACAAAAAGACTTTTCCCCAGCTTTGTCTCCCCCAAAGATATGCCACAGGCTGTTTGCCAGCACATGGTGGGACCAGATGCTTAGAGATATTCTCCCTGTAGGCATTCAGCCATCCAGAGCAACCAGACACTATTGTTTATCCTACCACAGGTGGGGCTCACTCCCTGCTGTTAAGGGACAGTGGATTGCTTCCCCTGAAAGCTTAGCGTCTCCAGCTCAAGGGCAATCAAGATTAGGCCGCCATCATGAATCTAGGATCTGCCCATCTTGTCACATGTGTACCCTTAATCCCTCCCCTTCCTATTGCATGTACACCCCTAGAGAGTCCCCCTTTCATTACTGTATTACCTATAGTACAACCCCTTCTGGAGTTGTATGTCTTTACCTGTAATTAAGGGGCTTGCACACCCCCAAAAGATACATAAGCCTTGGTTAGCAATAAACCGCTCTCGCTCGCTCCTGCAATTCCCACCTTCCACATCCTCATGGGGACCACCAAGCGTGACTGAGGTGAGCATGCTATTATGAAATGTGTCTGAATCCTTTATTTCACTTTCTCTTTTATTTATCTTATTCTCTATGACTTTACTATAATCTTTACATATTATCACTGTACAATTGTGCCTGCTGGGCCTGTGATCATTTGTTAGGGGCTCGCTCCCCTGACAGTTTTCTGATATTTTCTTTTTTTTTTTAGGACCCAATCTTTTATTTATTTCTTAAATTTTATTATTAATTTGGAGTTAATACATATATCATCCCATAATTCAATCGCGTCAAGCGGAATTGCACAATTGCTACCGCAATCAGTTTCCAAACATTCTTTTTCTTCCTGGACTCCTTGACACCATCTCCCTTTTATTCACCCCCACCACCACTGTAACCCACTCCCCAAACTGTTATTCTGCTTGTTGTCCCTATAGGTTCATTTTTTTAACATCATTTTATCGGGGCTCGTACAACTCTTATCACAATCCATACATCCATCCATTGTGCCAAGCACATTTGTACATTTGTTGCCCTCATCATTCTCAAAACATTTGCTTTCGACTTGATAGGTTTATTCTGATCAAGAATATTCATACACCTTTTTAAAGTGTTGAAAAACAAGCCTGTTACTTTGAGGACTAAGGTATACCTCACCCAAGCCAGGGTATTTTCAATCATCCCATTTGCATGTGAAAGGTAGACCTTGGCTAAGGAAGATGGAAGAAGAATCGCTGTATTTGAACTATGGTGTTGGTGAAGAATATTGAAATTCCCACTGACTACCACCAAAAGCCCAACCAGACCTGTCTTGGAAGAAGTCTGCTCCTTAAAGTTTGTCTTTGTCTCGTGTACTTTGGCCATGTTCTCAGGAAAGACCAGTCCCTGGAGAAAGACATCCTGCTTGGTAAAGTAGAAGGGCAGCAAAAAAGTAGAAGGTCCTTGATGAGATGGATGGAGACCCTGGCTGCACCAAGGGGCTCAAACAGGACAACAATTGTGAGGATACCGCAGGTGCAGGCAGTGTTTCCGTCTGTCATACACAGGGTTACTATGAGTCAGAACTAACTCAATAGTGCCTAAAAAGAACAATGAAATTAAAGATTTTCTGGAAAATCTTGAGAGTTTTACGAACCAGACTTTAGTTTTCTTTCACTTAGGATGTGTTACGGAAAACTCTAGAGCAGTGGTTCTCAACCTTCCTCATGCCACGACCCTTTCATACAGTTCCTCATGTTGTGGTGACCCCCAACCATAAAGTTATTTTCATTGCTGCTTCATAACTGTCATTTTGCCACTGTTATGAATTGGGCGACCCCTGTGAAAGGGTAGTTCAACCCCCAAAGGGGTCGCGACCCACGGATTGAGAACTGCTGCTGTATACGTTTCATCGAGGGTACTTGGTGACGCTGGGAGGAGCACAGGGACTGCAAAGGGTGACAATGCTAATGGGTAAACATAAAAAGCACTGCTAATTGCCAATGATCGTTCATTTGTATCCAAAGTGATATCTTTCCAAATACTAAACATGTCTATGATTTCCTCCAGCTATTTGGCTATGCCTCAAAAATTCTCCCATAGCTTCTTATCCCTACCACTGACGGGTTCCCTACAAGAGATTAAGTACTTGTCCGTCACAATTACGTATCTATACCCCATCCACCATGTGTTCCCCGCAACTCAGAAAAGCCTTGCCTTTCAGTCCTGAATGATTTGGGCAAGATTTATTTCCAAGAACGAAGAACAATGGATTTTATAAAATTTTCCTGTTCTCTAAATGCAGAATTTATCATATTAACCTGTTTTTCATTACTAAATGGCATGTTAGAGTTCTCTATCAAACACTCAAATCATATGGGCAAAATATTTTTGAATGTAATATTTTTATCAAAAAATGTCAGCATGCTAAAGATGGAAGAAATGAATGTTCAGACCATTTTCAAACTCATTTAGAACTGTCATAAATCTAACAAAATGATTCGCTGAGAGAAAGCAATGTTTAGGGGTCTGGGTGTTCGAGTAAACCAGCCTGGGTTGATTTCCTAGTGAGCGGAGGGTCCCTGTGAGTTTTCAATACGATCATGGATGTGTACAAAGCATAGTAGTTGGGAATATAGTAAACACTCCGTAAATACTAGCTGCTATTATGTCTGTTGTCTTTTTATGTTTGGAAACTTAAAACATTAAGAGAAAGGAGGATTTGGGTCAATGGCACAACCTATCTTTACCAGGCAAACTACTCACCCCAAACTCACTGCCAGCGACTTGGTTCCAGCTCATAACAACTCCTCTCTCAGGCGTCCGAGGCGGTCAAATCTGTACCAGAGCCTCATCTGACCTTGCTGAAAAACACTAACCAGAAAACGAAAAACAGCCGCAGCAAACCAAACTCACGGCCATAGAGTTGATTGCAACTGATAACCACCCGATAGGGCAGAACAGAGCTGCCCCCGTGGGCCCCTAAGATCCGACTCTTTACAGCAGTAGAAAGCCTCCTCTCTCTCCCTCCAAGCAGCTGGTTCCAAACCGCTGACCTTGCAGTTAGTAACCACTGTGCCACCAGGGCTCCTGGAAAGATATTTTAACAATACCTAGATAATTCATCAATTAGCCTATGGGATCTAAACCCTACATTTTTATCTGATGGCACTTTAAAATAAGCATAACACCAACAGTTCAAAACTAAACAAAAAACCTCTTCAATGTTCCTGGAACATTTTCCTGTATTTCCCCACACTGCACTGACTTCCTTTTGCCAAAGGTGATCCACCCTGTTATTGCTTTTGTTTTTACCCAAAGCCTTCCACCCTTCCTGCTACATCTAGTATCAGACTCCATTCTCTTTCCTGTCTCCCACCCAAATCATGTTTCCACCGACTAATACCAGGTCTGATTGGTTCCTTAGTGTGACTTCGGTACACAACATATTTTTAAAAGATGCAGCTGCCAAGATCTGTTGCCACTTCCCATACCTCTTCATTCCCTGACACAACGACAGAGAGAGAGAGAGAGAGAGAGAGAGAGAAATTATTTCCTGCTTCAACCAGGAGCCCTGGTGGTGGTGTCAATTACGCACTGGGCTACTAACCCAATGGGCAGCAGTTTGAAAACTAGCTGCTCCCCTGTAGGACAAAGGAGATAACGTTTTCTACTCCCATGAAAAATTTGCTCTTGGAATTTCACAGGGATAGATTCTGAGTCAGACTCAACTTGCTGGCAGTGAATGAGTACCACCCACTGCAAGGGAATGGAAAATTTGCCCCAAAGTGTAATTGTACCCAGGGCTTCTGTGACCTTCATATTGCTACAGATGTAAGGCGTCGCCCCTTTCCTTCTATACTCTAGGCTCCGGACTGGAGGAGAAGTGATGCATAAAGAAAGGACAGTCATTCCAGCAGCTGAGAGATGGTGACTAATTCGGTGTGGGAGCTGTTGAGCTTGAGATGTAAAATGTGCCTCTCCCATGAGAACATGGTAGTAGCTATAACGTTTTTCAAGAAGGGGCTGCTTTTTTTCCCTCATTCCTCTTACTACTGAGCCTGAAAACGAAGTAGGTGTCCGTGCTCCTGATTGCGGTAGACAGACAATCTCCCTTCCCCATTCGGTAGACTATCAGTGGTGGATCTCAAAGCATCAGCCTATACTACCCACCAGCCATCTTTGTCCAAACTCTCTGCCAAACGCAGGTCCACGCCCCCTTATTCCCTGCAAATTTCAGCTCCTGCATCACTGTCACTCTCTCCAATACCACTCCTGCCATCATTTTGTGTGTACGTGTGATTGCAAAATCCACACGAACATTCCGCTCTCTCCCAAACCTTTCCTCACCTGGGCACATCCTTAACTTTGTCAGTTCCATGTCTGCAACCTCTGCATAATGCCATTTGTTTTCTTTTGTTCTATTCTTCTTGTCCACTTTTCCTACTTTAATCAACTCGATTGGGATACAATTACATACAATGCAACGTACCCATTTTCAGTGAACAGTTCAAGAACTTCTGACAAACCATGTATACATATGCAACCGCCACCCCACTCAAGCCACAAAAGATTGTTCTCGCCTCAGAAGCTTAACTTTGGTCTCTTGACAGCCTTTCTCTGCAGTCACCGATCTGCTTTGTGACAGGACAGTTTGCATTTTAGAGAATCTTCTATAAATGGAATCGCATAGCGTGTACCTTGTCTGGTTTCTTTCCCTCAGCCAAACTCTGTAGAGATGCATCCATACTGTTTTGTGTCACACTAGTGCGTTCCTTTCTATTGTCTGGGTGTACAATGGGAAGCAACTCCAGGAGATTTGAGCTGTTGCCAGTTTTTCACTCTTGTAAATAAAATTGCTGGACAATGTCGATACAATTCTTTGTATAGCTATATGTTTTCATTCTCTCAGGTAAATACATAGGGTTGGGATGTCTGTGTCATATGATAGGTGCCCACTACTCATCAGTTAGTTCTGGCCATTTCCATGTTGCGGTGTTACTGGAAGCCATATCATCATTAGTGCCAATACCAGCAGGGTCACCAGGGCTGGTTAGGTTTCAGTGGTACATCCAGACTAAGAGAGACTAGGGGCAAGGGCCCGATGATCTCCTAAAAATATTGGCCAGTGACAACTTCCTCAGAGCATTGTTTGATATAATGCAGCAAGATGAGTTCATCGGATGGAAAGGCACGTAAAAGCCAACTTCCTGGAGTCCCGTCATTGCATGACCTGGAGAAGGCCCAGCGACGACAGGGACCTTCATGTGGGTCGTGAGCCCCCAATAAAATGATTTTTTTAAATCAGAACAAAGAGCCGCCCATATCCATTGATCATTGAAACACGGAATGTATGGAGTTTGAATCTAGGAAAATTGAAAGATGTCACAAATGAAATGTGATGCCTACAAATGAGTATCACGGGCATTAGTGAGCGAAGATGCACCAAATCCGACAAGCAGATGCTTCACAGTGCCAAGCATGACACATTCAAAAAGAACGGCACCATCAGAAAGATTTCTAGGCCTCTTTGGAAGTACAATGCTGTCTGTGATAGGATAGTATCCGTACGCTTGCAAGGAAAATCAGTGACTATGACTACTATTCCAATTTACATGCCAAACAACAGAGCCCATGAGGAAAATTTGAATTCCACCAATTTCCTCAGTCTTAAAAGGAGCAAACCTGCAATCAAGCTGCAGTGATAAAGACTGATGATCGGAATGTGAAAATTAGAAACAAAAAGGAGAGGTCCATAGTGGACAACTACGGCCTTGACAATAGGAATGGGGCTGAAGCTCTCATGACAGAATTTGCCAGGGCAACAATGTGTTCATTGCAAATACAGTTTGTCAACAACATAGAGAATAAATAGGTGACCTTGGCCAGATGGAATACACAAATATGAAAATGACTGTATCCGTGGGAAAAGATCATGGAAATTTTTAATATTACCACCCCAAACAAGGCTGGGGATGACGGAGAAACAGACCATCAATTACTGATATGTAGGCATATGTCAATTAAAACCCGTCCATGAGAATCAAAATATGACCCTGCGTACCTTCCGCCAGAATTCTGGGAACATCTCAAGGGCAGATTGGACACACTGGACACTAGTGACAGGAGACCCGATGAGCTGTGGGAGGTCATCCAGACCATCCTTTGTGAAGACAGCAGAGGGTCATTAGAAAAACGGAAGAAAGAACAGACTCAAGGGGCTGTCAGAAGAGGCTCAGCAACTTGCTCTAAACATAGAGTAGCTAAAGCCAACTGAAGAAAGGATGGAATACGAGGTGGACAGAAAACCCCGACGAGCAGCCGGAGAAGACAAACTATTCTAATGCCGTGTGCAACGACCAGAGTTTAGAAAACCAAGCAGGAAGAATGTGTTCAGCATTTCTCAAGCTGAAAAAAGTCAAGAAAATTTTTAAGAGCCTCATGTTATAGTATTGAAGCACTTGATGTGCAAAATGTTGAACGCTGCAGGAAGCGCCAAGAGAAGATGGAACGAATATACAGTCTCTGTGCCAAAAAGAATTTGTCAACATTCAACCATTTCAAGAGGCAGCATATGATCAAGAACCAACGATACTGAAGGAAGAAATCCAAGATGTATTGAAGGCACTGACAGAAAATAAGATTCCAAGAATTGATGAAACGTCAATTAAAATATTTCAAAACCAGAAGCACTATGCCAAGAAATTTGCTACCTGGCAACCAGATTCTAAGAGATTCCTATCTGTTCCCAAAGAAAGGTGACTTAACAAATGCAGAAATTATCAAACAGCATCATCAATATCACGTGAGAGCCGAATGTTGATGAAGACAATTTTAAAGTGGTTGTAACAGTCCATTGATAAGGAACAACCAGAACTTGGCATCAGATGCAGAAGAGGACACGGAAAGAAGGGTATCACTGCTGAAGCCAGATGGCTGTTGGCTGCAAGCAGAGAAGCCCAGAAAGATGGTTGCCTGTGTTAGATTGACTATGCAAAAGCATTTGGCCACGTGGGTCATAACAAACTATGGATAATATTGAGAAGAATGGAAATTCCAGAACATGTATGCTCACGTGGAACCTGTACATGGACCAAGAAGCAGTCATTAGAGCAAAACAGGTGGATCCTGAATGGTTAAAAATTGGGAAGCATGCACATCAGAGTTATATTATTTCACCATACTGTGAATCAGCATCGACTTGATGACAGTGTTTTTTGTTTTGTTTTGTTTGGGTGCACCTAACCCAAACAATGCTATTTTCAATCACTTCATATGATGTGAATGCTGGACAATGAATAAGTAAAAATGCAGAATACTTGATGCATTTGAGTTATGGTGTTGAATATTGAAATTTCCATGGAGTGCCAGAAAAAAACACAACACATCTGTCTTGGAAGAAGTACAGTCCAAAGGCTGCAGTAAGCAGAATTCATCTCAGGCACTTTGGCCATGTTATCAGGAGGGCCCAGACTGTGGAGAAGAACATCTAAAAAATAGACAAATCACTGCCCTGAGCCGATTCCAACTCCTATGACTCTAGGTAGAGTTTGAATAGAGGCTGTAAACCTCTCGTTGTACAGAAGCCTTATCTTTTTCCCGCAGAGCAACCCGTGGTTTTGAACCATGGACCATGCTGAGATACGTAACCATGGGGCCATCAGAGATCCGTGGAGAAGAACATGCTGTTTGCTAAAGTAGAGGGTCAACATAAAAGAGGAAGATATTCAATGGCATGGCATGACACAGTGGTTGCCACAATGACTCAAACCGAGCAATAATTGGGAGGCTGGCACAAGACTGGGCAGGGTTTTGTTTTGTTGCAAGCAGACTCACTGTAAGTCTGAGCTGACTCAAGACCCACAATAACTACAATGGGGGCAGCTTGAATTTTTGCCAAACACTTTTCCAAAGCAGTGGTACCACTTTACACTCCCATCAGCAGTGTGCGGGAGTTCTAGTTGCTTCACATCTTCTCCAGCACTTGATACGGTCACTCCTTTTCACTACAGTCACTCCAGTATTTGTGCAGTGGGGTTGCATTGTGGCTTTAACTTGCAGTGACCTGCTAACTAATACTGTTGAGCATCTTTTCATGTCGTTACGTACATGTATATATCTTGCTTTAGGAAGTACCTGTTCAAATCTCTTACCCAGTTTTTTATAAGTTGGAAATGAACTTGAGTCCAAGTCCACTTCAGTTTTCCTTTCACTCTTTTGTTAGCTCCTCAGACCAATATTTAGATATAAGGGGTAAGGACTCTGTAGGGTGAGGGTTTCATGACGTAATTTGTGTGTGTGTGTGTGTGTGTGTGTGTGTGTGTGTGTGTGAAGTCCTCCATTTTTGTCCTCCCTCCTCCCTCCACTTTCCTGTTCCTGCCCACATCCCTGACCCCCTCATAGTCACCCAAACCTTGTCCATTCACTGGTGTAGCATCCATGTTTCTTTGTCTTTGTCTTTCTTTAAAAAATCATTTCACTGGGGGCTCACACAAGTCTTATCACAATCCATACATGCCTCCATTGTGTAAAGCACATTTGTACATTTGTTGCCCTCATCATTTTCAAAACATTTGTTTTCTACTTGACCCCTTGGTATCAGCTGCTCATTTTTCCCCCGCCCTCCCCACTCTCCTCTCCCTCATGAGCACTTGGATAATTTATAAATTATTATTATTTTGTCATATCTTACACTGTCCAAATATATATCTTTGTAATATTGACTGAGTTTGCCAATACTAGTGTTCTTATAGTTTTACTCCTGTCTGGTGGCATTTAAGATAGTTGTCGGGGGTTTTTTTGATGCATAATATTCCATAGTATGAATGTATCAGAGCTTGTTTATCCATTCCTCTTTATGTTTGTTTCCATGTTTGGGCCATGATCTCATTGCTGCGATGAACAAAGGCGTGCATATGTCTGTTAGTGCTGTGTGATTTCTTTAGGGTGTGTACCCAGTAGAGACACCGCTGGGTCATAAAGCACTTGGATTGGGATTTGTTTGAGGATGTGCCATACCGATGGCCACAGTGGTCGTACAGTTCTACAGTCCCACCAGCAACATCAAAGCATTCCTCCCTCTCGGCATCCTCTCCAGTATTGGTTATTTTCTGTTTTGTTGAATTTTGCCCAAAGTGTAAGCATGATATCTCATTTTTTTTTATTGTATTTCTCTTATTGCTAATGATTATGAACATTTCTTTTTTTTCTTATATATTTATTTCTCAAATTCAGGATTTAAGAGGCAGAGGTAGATTGACCTATAAAACTATGGGTAGCTTGATTCAGTTTATTTGAACAGTACTCTCTCATGTATTCCTAGAGAATTATCCTCCTATTTAATGTTAGTGCAGTTATAATTTTGTTTTTGTTTTTTTCTTGCTTTTTTGCTTTTTTTTTTAAATCAATTTATTGGGGCTCATACAATTCATCACAATACATAGATCAATTATGTAAAGCACATCTATACATTTGTTGCCCTCATCATTCCCAAAATTCGCTTTCCTCTTGGGTTCCCGGAATCAGCTCATTTTCCTTTTTTCCCCTCCCCCTCCCTTCCTCCTCCCCTCTCATGAACATTTCTTTACATGGTTGTTGGCTGCCTGGATTTTGTCTTTGGTAAATTGTCTATTCATATTTTGTGCCCATTTTTTTATTGGATTGTTTGTTTGTTTGTTTCTTGTTAAGATGTAGTTTTCTAGAGGAAAAGAACTTGTTTTTATGTTTTATAATTGTATAATATAAATTTTTCATTTATATAACAGTTCTCTTAAAAAGCAGATTTTAATTTTTTTTCTTATTTTTTCAGGGGAGGGGCAGCTTTTAATTTTAATGTCACCCAATTTATCATTAGTTTCCTTTCTCTCCCTCACTCTCTGACTCCCAGTCAAATTGGCCTTCTTCCAGTTCCTGATACATGCCAGGCTCATTCATTCATTAGAAGCCTTTTGCTGTTCCCTCTCCTTGCCCTCTTCATTTCCATTCACCTCATTAACTCTTACTCATCCTTTGAACTTGACTCAAAGCCACTGCTTCAGGACAGGCTCTGCCTGACAAACTCCACCTAGATTAGGTTCCTCTGATATATACTATCATAAAATGTCTTTCTTTCCTTAAAAGGATTTATCTCAACTTATAACTTACATGTTATTTGGGGGACTATTTGTTCATTTTAACATGTGGCTTTAGTGCTGTGTTAGACCAGGTTGTCTAGAGAAACAAATGCAGTGACACTCATCTATTTATAAGACAGAGTTCTATATTAAGAAGTAATTACATATCAAGAAGGCAGCGCAGCCCAACCCAACTCAAGCCCATAAGTCCAATACTAGTCCACAGACTCACAAAGCCACATACTGCAGGAAGATTGCAGGCTGGTGGGTGCAGAGTCGTGTGGATCCGAGGTTGGTAGAAAGATGGTAGGACACCAGCAGCTTTCAGGATCAGTGTCAGAGTCCCAGCAAGCAGGAAGACCAAGGAAGCAAATAGAGGGAGGGAGGTTCCCAGTTCCCCCTTGGCTATAAGAAGGCCACACCCCTAGGAGGCATCATCAGGCTGTGACCTGATTGACAAGTTGGATCCTACTCCTACATTTTTATACATCTTCAAGTTGACATAAAATTATCTCACAATTACAAGTGTCCAGAATATATTAAACACTATGTGGCATTTATACAATTTCACGTCAACTTGATAAAAGAATAAATGGGTGGAGTATAGCCTTGTCAATCAGTTCACCGCCTGATGATCCCTCCTTGTGGGCATGGCCTTTTCATGAGGATTCTGGGAACTTCCTCTATTCCTCCCTGAAGGTAGGACACACTCTCTCTGCTTCACCTTCCTGTTGAGGAGCCATGTGAAGATTTGCACCCGTGCCGAGATGCTTCCAACCACCACTGGATCCACAAGACTTTTTTACCCACTGGCCTGTGATCTTCCTGCATTTGGCATCATTGCATGTGCTGTGTGAGTCTGAAAAGGAATTCATAGTATTGGAGATACGGGCTAAAATCAGACACAGACTTGATCTGGACTGGGCTGGGATGTTTTCTTATGATACAATTACTCTTTGATATGGTGATATGGTGTTACCTCAAACAACTGGGAATTACATTCTTTATGATCCAGCAATACCTCTGCTAGGCATACACCCTAAAGATGTAAGAGCTGTAACATAAACAGACATATCCACTTCCATGGTCTTCGCAGCACTGTCCACAATAGCAAGAACTCGGAAACAGCACAAATGCTGTAAAAGAATGGATACAGAAATGTTGGCACATATGCACAATGGAGTACTATGCATTGCTAAAACACAGTGATGAAACCATGAAGTACTTCGCAACATGGATGAACCTGGAGAGCATTTTTTGTTGTTAGGTACCCATAGCAACCATCTGCACAACAGAACAAAACACTGGCCAGTCCCGCGCCGTCCTCACAACTGTTCCTATGCCTGATCCCAGTGTTACAGCCACTGTGTCCTTCCATCTCCTCATGGGGCCTTCCTCTTTCTTGCTGCTCCTCTACATTATCAAGCATGATGCTCTTCTCCAGGGATTGGTCTCTCCTGACAACATGTGAATGTAGTTAGTCAATTACAGAAGGACAAATATTGTATGAGACCACAACTACCAGGAACAAAACCAGGACAAGACTTGCATACCAAAGGGAACAGACTTTGGAGATTCCCAGGGGAGGGAGGGCAAACAAGGGAAGATGAAGCAACAGATGAGAAGATTGACAAGTATTGACTCAGCTAAAAAGGAGGATAGAGACCCATGAGAGAGAGGAGAAATCAGGGGAGAGAATATGAGGACTGAGATTGATGAACTGCTGAACGTAAAGCTACCACCTAATTTATTTTAAATTTCATAAATTAAAAAATATATAATCCCAGAAATGGAACAAATTATATATTCAGAAATATTTATTGCAATAGCATTTATGATTTCTAACAAAATGGAATTTCCTAAATTTCCATCAATAGAGGAATGATTATATAAACTCTGGGATTATATAAATGTTATTATTGTGCAGATCATATTTTGTAATGAAATCATTGCATTCACCATTGCACTCTGCCTGAAAATTGTAGGATCTCTGAAGACTAAGGTCTTCCCACAGTGTGCCCAGCAGCTAGCTCAGTTCCAAGCTGGCACTCATATATTTGTTGAATGACTCTACGCATGACTGAACTAAGACCTTTCTTTATCTTACTAGGCTGGGAGTGATGGGGAGAGTATTGGAAACTGTCCCTTTTGCCAACGCATTTTCATGGTCCTCTGGCTGAAAGGAGTTAAATTCAATGTGACCACTGTTGACATGACCAGGTAAGAGAAATCAAGAGATAGCTCATTTGGGGGATTGAGCTAAGTAGCTACCAATGAAATCTTGGTGTTGGTGTAATGTGCATTTTATCTATAGGCCTAACTCTGCTTATTTTCAATCATCATAGAAAGCCTGAAGAGCTGAAGGACTTAGCCCCAGGTACCAACCCTCCCTTCCTGGTGTTTAACAAGGAGTTGAAAACAGACTTCATTAAAATTGAGGAGTTTCTAGAACAGACATTGGCCCCTCCAAGGTACAGCATTTGACAAGAGACGATCGTGCTTGTGACGGTCTCTTTTACTCTCCTGTTTGTTTCCGTTTGAGAATCATTCCTTTGGAAATCTAACACCTTTTTCGTTTCCAGGCATCTTTTGCTATCTTTCAAAAGAAGTTTTACAAAGATTCCCTTGGATCATATATGATTAGAAAGTGTTACTAGGGAATTATTTAATTTATGTAGATAGTATACCAGGGAGTTTCCAAAGGTTCAAATTATTTGTTTAATTTATATAGATAGTATAAAAGGGATCTTCAAACAGTTCACAGGGAAATTCCATTGTCTTTCTATTCTATTTCCCACAAGCCTCTTGAAGACCCTCCTCTTAGGAACTAGAAGTGGAAGGACTTGGAAATCTGGGTGAGGCTCAGAAATCTGAGCTTCACTTACTTTCAAAGCTGTCCTTGATCCTTGATGGAGACTGGAGACATTGGCATTGAAGTAAATCTGACTTACTTTATTGTCGACCTCTCAGAAAAACTCCAATCTTGACATAGCCTTTAATTCAGTTTGATTACTTAAAGTTGGGAAATCTAATCATAAAGTTATTTGTGATTTTGGATCCTCCATGCTAAATGAAGCACATGCATAAATCTTCCCCTTCAACTACATAAAAGTAAGAAATTTAAAATTTCCCCCAAAATGTTTAGTACGTAACATACTTTTAAAAAGGAAAGTAACTTATCTGTGAGCTAGAACTCCACAGTGGGGTGGGAACGAGGTGGCACATTGCGAACACTGTGTAGCCTGTGAGGACAGGTGAAGACTGGGGCTGACTAGCCTGATGGAATACATGCAGAACGCAGTCAGGGCACTGGCTCTCAGCTAGAGCTCAGTTTCCTTGCAAGCTCCTTCAGGTTATTGACAAATTCCATGACTTGCAGCTGTATCACTAAGGTTTCTGTTTATTGGCTAGCTGTCACCAGGGTCCTTGTCCAGTTCCTGTGGGCAATCCCTTTCCTCTAAGGAGAATGTCTCTCTTATGCTTTATCTCCTTTAAAGGCTAGCCTGATTAGACCAGGCCCACCCAGGACAATCTCCCATTCTATTAATTCAGTCAACGGATTAACAACTTAATAGTAGATATGATATACCCTCATATTCAAAAATACTGGCCATAGAGGTTGGCAAGAATTAAAAGTAACATAGGCAAAAACTGCTATATAAACACTCCTGCACTCGTGCGGATCCACAAGTAGATACTTGGATAGACACACACTGAACAGGTATGGGAGGGAGAGGGGAAGTGCTTCTGAAATACAACCAGACCCCCCAGGGAATGAGTCACTGGCGCCTAGGAGATCAGTACCATGGTCTCGGGAAATAACAAGGTCTAATGATACATGTGTTCACAAAAGCAAGGTTTCACATCCTGCTTTTGTGAATGCTGCCCGAGGGCAGCCATCTAAGGTGCAACCACTAGGCTCCCCATGTGGAGGACAGAAAAGTGGTGAAAATCCAAAGACACGTGGACCTAATCAGTCCAGCAGACTAAGGGACCATATCCACATCAGTCTCCCCGCAACCCTGAGACCAGAAGAACTGGGTGGTGTCTTGCTACCACTACTCGGCACTCTGAAAAGAATCACATTAGAAGGTCCCTATAGAGAGGAAAACGGGGAAACAAGACTCAAAAGTATAAAAAGTTCAGGTTTCCTGGTCTGACAGGTACTCGTGAAAGCCTCAAGACTAGTCACCCTTTCAGCCTGAAATGGAACTCCTTCCTGTGGTTCAACTTTTAGCGAAACAATAGGCAAGGTTATAGAGTGAACAATAACACTAGGGAGAAAAATCAACCATTTGAGATCAAACGCTGCGTGATAGACAAGAACAACGTTCAGAGAGCAGGAAGGGTTAGGAAAGAGACGGAAAATGGAAAACAGGAGGAAGTGGAATGAGGGATATTACATTGTGGGGAGTGCAACTGACAGCATGAAATAAGATGTTTATTCATTATTGAACACATGCAAAGAGAGGAAGCGCAGGGAACCTAACCCTGAAATTCACCAGCTTTCCGACAGCTCCAGGCCTGTCATCGTCTTCTTCTTCAACACATTCTTCTCTATATATATATTTTTATAGATCATTTTTATTGGGGCTCTTACAGCTCTTATAACAATCCTTACATCAACTGTACCAAACACATTTGTATATATGTTGCCATCACAGGTGGCTTTAGAAACTGCAATATGGCAGTCAGCTCAAGCTATGACTTCAGCCAACTCCCAACCCAGCTTTGGGATAAAGCAGCCTTCAGGGCAGAACAAGCTAGCGTTTGGGGCATTTGTTTTCTTCTTCCTTTGTAGCTGTGTGATCTTGAGCTCCTTCCATCATTGACCCACATTCCCTGGCAACCAGACAAGGTAACCATGGCCCTGGTATCTTGACCAAAAGCAGCAGCCACCTCCAGCTTGGGGATTTCGGGTTTTTCTGATTTTCTTTGGTTTGTTTTCTTTCTTTCCTTTTTTATTGTGTGTGTTTTATTTGTGTTTCTTATTGTGCATCATACACCCTAAAGGGGGGTGTGAAGTTGGTTGCTAGGTTCTATTATTTGTGTTCTTGTTTTTGCTTTGCTTGGTCTGTCAATAATCCTTTCATGGAATTAACTGTCACCACATGATCGAGTCACCCCCAAACTTTCAATAGCTACACCTAATGGGGAAGGAACAGCATCTACATCAAGACAACTGGGTCAATAAATAGAAACAAACAGAAAAATAACACAATGTCTCAGACAGCAGAAAATATCAGTCCACATAAAAACAAACAAAAGCAAGACAGAGTGGCTCATACAAGGGATCAATGAGAGCAGAGACTCAGAAGTACCAACGAGGGTGTCCAGAAATTATGTTCAGGTGCTTTCAATGGATGGAGGAAAATATCAAGAGAGCTACCAGAAGAGAAAAGAAGAACAAGAAAAGAAGGTAGACAAGCAGGAAAACACTGAGGGCAATCTAACAGAAGATAATTAAAAAATTAAAAAGCATACAACAACTCCAAATAGAAATCCAGAAAACTACTAATAAGATATTAGCACTAGATAAACATGTTGAAAGAGCAAATCAGTAGAATTGGAACAATGGAAATCCAAATTACTGAGCTTGAAGACAAAATTCTTGAGACCAAGTTACAAGAAAACAATTTACTAAAATAACTGAGAACTCTGAAGAAAGCGAAGAATAATGTGTGACACAACTAAGAGGAATAACATATTTAACTAAAGTTCCAGAATCAACACAAAAAATAATAATAAAAAACCCACAGGGAAAATAACCCAACAAATACTGAAATAAAACTTTCATAAACTCATGACAGAGGAGAAAATAAGCATGTAAGAACCTGAAAGAACTCTAAAGAGGATTGGCCCCCAAAGAAAATTACTGTGGCATATCAGAGTCAAAATTCCCAAAATCAAAGACAAGGAAAGAATCTTGAGTGCAACTCAGGGAAAAAGGAAAGATGCAAATAAATTGGAACCAGTAAGTACAGAAACCATGCACGTAAGCAGGCAATGGAATGACATGTACAAAACTCCAAAAGAAAAAACAATGGCCAACCAGGAACCTTATTTTCAGCAAAATTATCTCTCAAATATGAGGGAGGAATAAGGATATTTTCAGACAAGAAAAAAATTAAAGGAATTTGTAAAAACAAGACCAACCTTTCAAAAACACAAAAGGGAGATCTTTGGACAAAAACTTGACATCAGACAGCGACCTGAGAATGACACACAAAACACCACTTTTGAGAAACCCGTGTACTCAAGCAGCAAACGAAGCAAAACAAACCTGCAAGCCTGAAAATAGGGAACCGGAGATAACATTCTGCAGTGAAGACAATAACAAAGAGAAGGCATAGAGTAGATATAAAAGAATCAAGTGGAGAGGAAGTTCAGTAGTTTGCAAGAGAGAATAAATTGTCTTAAATTTGGAAAAGAAATAATGTAAAGCAAGTTGACCCCAAGAAAATAATAAAAACCTCATTAAAATGAAAAAGAGGAAAAGCACAAATAGTGTGTAAACAGTTCAAAGAAGAAGAAATCTAAGGAAAAATGGCAATACAGCTCACAAAATTAACGCAACACAGAAAATTATGGTGAATAAAGAAAACAATAACCAAATCAAAACAAACTCACTGTCATTGAATTGATACCAACTGACAGCAACCCTGTAGGACAGGGTCGAACTGGTCCTGTGAGTTTCTGAGACTGTCACTCTTGACAGGAGTAGAAAGCCCTGTCTTTATCCTAAGGTGCAGCTGGTAGTTTTGGCCTGCTGACCTTGCATTTATCAGCCTAATGCATAACCACTATGCCACCAGGGCTCCAATAACACCATATACACAAAACATGCAGCAAAATTACAGCAGTGAAATCATACCTATTAATAATAGCACTGCGGGTAAATGGATTAAACTCACCAGTGACGAGACAGAGAGAAGCAGAATGGATAAGAAAACAAGACGTATTAATATGCTGCTTATAAGAAACACATCTTAGACATAAGACAAAAACAGATTAAAAATCAAAGGATGAAAAAATACATCACGCTCAGGGCAATTTTAAAAAGCAAGAATGACAATATTAATTTCTGATGAAGCCATCAGGGAAGATTAAAGCCACATATGAATAAGTTATAACCATAATAAATATTGATGCATCCTATAAAACCCCCTTAAATATATAAATTAAACGCATAGAACTGAAGACAAAGATACAATGCTACAATAATAGTAAGAGACTTCAATATACCAGTCTCAAAGTGGGACAGATCAACTAGGAAGAAAATCAATAGAAGAACTGAACAACAGAACTAGGCAACTTGATCTTTTAGACATATATGGAGCCCTCCACCCAACAACAGCACATGACACATTTTTCCCCAGTGCACATGGAACCCAATGCAGAGTAGACCATGTTAGACGAAAACACAAGCACAAATAAATTGAAATGCATTGAAATATAACAAAACATTTTCTCAGCTCACAATGCTATATAATATTAGATATCAATAATAGGGAGATCAAGAAAAATTAAGTACATGGAAATTGAACAATGCCCTGCTTAAAAACTAGCAGGAAATTGGAAAAATGAGGAGTGCAACGAAAGATTTCCTCAAGAACAAAATAAAATATACCAAAGCCTTGGAGACATAGCAAAAGCAGCACTCAGAGGGCAATTTGTAGCCAACAACAAAATAAGAACCAAAATCAACCCCTGACCCAACAGCTTCAACAATTAGAACACACACAGAAAAAGAAACCCTTAGCCACCAGAACGCTGTACCGGGTCCACTGTTGTACCATGCCAAGCTCTTTGGACTACAGTGACCATGTAATAGGGTTCGTGGTCAGGAAGGGAGAGGTTTTCTATATTATTTTTATTTTTCAATAGGTTTTTGCTGCTTGGGTTCCTTTCCTTTCCATATTCAGTTGGTAATTAGTTTTTCCATTTCTTTGAAGAATGGTGCTGGAGTTTGGATCAGAATTTGGTTATATTTATAGATAGCTTCAAGTAATATAGACATTTTCACAATATTAAGCCTTCCTATATTTATGTAAGTGTTTTAGTTTCTTGTAGTAGTGGTTTGTAGTTTTCTCTGGACATTAATTTCATTTCTCTGATTAGGTTTATTCTTAAGTTTTTAATATTTGGGGTAGTGACTAAATGGTATGATTTTTTTTTTAATTTTCACTTTCACAGTTCTCTCCTTAGTATGCAAGAATCCTACTTGGTCTATTCCCTAAAGAAATAAGGATCAAATTACAGATAGATGCACTCCAAATTTATGGGAGCACTCTTCATAAGGGATTATGTCTTTTGCTCTCCTGACTGCTGCTTCCATGAGCATTGATTGTGGATCCAAGTTCAGACAAAATCCTTGACATCTTCAATGTCTTCTCCATTTATCATGATGCTACTATTGGTCCAGTTGTGAGGATTTGGGTCTGTCTTACATTGACTTGTAATCCATACTGAAGGTACACTTAGGTAAATCTGCTGCACGAGATCTCTTCAGAGTATTGAAAAGCAAGGATGTTACTTGCTTGTGGACCAAAGCACACCTGACTCAAACCATGGTATTCTCCCTTGCATCATATACATATGAAAGTTGGAAGACAGAATAATCAATGCATTTGAATTGTGGTGCTAGAGAAGATTATTGAAAGTCCCATGGACTGCTAAAAGGACAAACTGATCTGTATTAGAAGAAGTAAAGCCAGCGTGTTCCTTAGAGGCTAGGATGGCAAAACTGCGTCTTACATACTTGGACATATTGACAGGAGAGACCAGTACCAGGTGAACAGTATCATGGTTGGTGAAGTGGAGGATCTGCGGAAAAGAGAAGGCCGTCAACAAGATGGACTGCCACCCTGGGCTCCGGCACAGGAACAACGGTGAGGGTGGCGCAGTGATTCCTTCTGTTGTGCAGAGCGTTGCTATGGGTTGGAGCCGACTCGATGGCACCTCACAACAACAACATTCGTAACAGCAAGGAAATGAAAACAGCCTAAAGTGTACTTCGATGGAGGAATGGCTCAATAAACTTTGGGATACACATAAATATTCATATATATGCATGTAAATATAATGGGATATTACACATCTCTGAAAAATAATGAGGAAACAGACATCTCATGACATGGGCAAATTTGGAATATAGTATTCTGAGAGAGGTTAGTCAATCCTAAAAAGATAAGTACTGTATGAGACTATAATAAAAGAAAACAATATTTAAAAAATGGTTTTCATACCCATAGAATTCGATTTTTGTGGGTACAGAGAAGCTGGGGTGGGGAGGAAGGTAAAGACAGAAGAACAAATAAATTAAATTTATGAAAAAATGATACATAGATTATAACACATATAGATGCATAGTATAGTATAGTATAGACAGATACATAAGTAAACATAGTAACATAGGTAAATTTTTCGCTAGGAAAATGTTTTCACACTCAAAAATATTATTCTAGGGGAGGGGGAGGGAAGATAAATCATGAATGAGAAGGTAAGACACGTAATTTAAATTTATATACAGCATACCGTATATGAAAAAAAGAAGGATAGGGTCCTGTCAAAAAGACACAGAAGCCAGTCTGAAAGAGAACTCATTGGTCAAAACGACAATAATGTTAACAATAAAATAAATAATCCAAATTATGAAATATATACTAATGAGCTCCTAATGATATAAATCAATTATTAAATAAATGGGTGAGAAGTACATGTCTGAGAAAGGGCTTATTTCAGACAGTATAAAGAATTATAAAGTATCAACAGCAACCCAGTTTTAAAATGAGCAAGCAACATGAACAGATACTTCATCAAAAAAACATATGGATGGCAAATAAGTGCTTGAAAAGATGCTTAAGATTGGCTTTCCCTATAGCGGGACCAGACTTCAACCCGGAGCTCCAAGACAAGAAGGCAACACACTGGCATGAAGCAGGGAATCAATAGAGAGGCGTAAGGGGCCAGCCCCATTACCAACTAAGTGGACAGCCCCCACCCCACCCCCAGAATAATTCACTTCAGAGGACAGCACTGATGCTACAGCTCAAGGAGAGGGACGTGTCTGTCTGATCAGAGCCCACAGGAGTCAATGAGCAGGGAGGTAAAAAGAGTGAAGCACATCCTGTCCCACCAAGCCCTGAGGAAAATGTTTCTGCTCAGAGCAGCCAATACACAGAGAGGACCACAGGGCCGGCCCCACCATGGGACACGACGTTCCTCACTGATCCATAGCACCACGGGGGACAACACTGGAGACACACTGCGGGAATTGTGCCTGCCCTGACCCCACCACGCCGAGACTAGACGCTGGGGGCATGCAGCAGAGCAGCAAGGGGAGCAGAGCGATGAAGTCCCCAGGGAACGCTAAAAATAGACTGTGGGGCCAGGGTGTGATGCCCCACCAGACTCGACTGGAAAACACTCGTAAAGGACAACAAATAGATCTTGAACTATTTATAGGCTTTTCTTTTTTTGTGTGGTTACCTTTTTGTCGTTGTTGTAGGTATTGTTTTATTTTCTATTGTTGCTTTGTTTTGCTCGGTCTTGTGTTTGTGCACATTGTTGTCGTTGCATGTCTACCTGGAAGGGATAGGTGGGATAAACAAGCCAGAAGAGAGAACAATGGGATGACAGTTGGGGGGGCGGCATGGGAGGGGGGAGGTAGGGGAAAGGAAGTGGGTGTTAACAAACCCAGGGACAAGGGAAAAAAAGTGACCAAAAATCAATGGCGAGGAGGGTGCAGGAGGTCTGGTAGGGCTTGATCAAGACAATGTAACTGAAAGGAATTACTGAAACCCAAATGAAGGTTGAACATGATCATGGGACAAGAGGAAAGTCAAAGGAAATAGAGGAAAGAACTAGGAGGCAAAGGACATTTATAGAGATCTAAATATAGGCATGTACATATGTAAATATATTTATATATGACGATGGAGAAATAGATCTATGTACATATATTTATAGGTTTAGTATTAAGGAAGCAGGTGAACATTGGGCCTCAACTCAAGTACTCCCTCAACACAAGAACACTTTGTTCCATTAAACTGGCATTCCACGATGCTCACCTTCCAGACACAATCGCTGAATACAAATGGGTGCATAAGCAAATATGGTGAAGAAAGCTGATGGAGCCCGGCTATGAAAAGATATAGCTTCTGGGGTCTTAAAGGCTTGAAGGTAAACAAGTGGCCATCTAGCTGAGAAGCAACAAAGCCCACATGGAAGAAGCACACCAGCCTGTGTGATCATGAGGTGTCGATGGGATCAGGTATCAGGCATCAAAGACCCAGAGCAAAAAATCATAATGTGAATGATGGGCAGAGGAGTGTGGAGTGGAGGCCCAAAGTCAATCTGTAAGCAATTGGACATCCGCTTACAGAAGGTTTGTTAGAAGACGGGCCAGTCAGGGTGCAGTATAGCACCAATGAAACATACAGCTTTCCTCTGGTTCTTTAAGGCTTCCTCCCCACCCCCCCACTCCCCGCCACTATCATGACTGTAATTCTACCTTAAAAATCTGGCTTGACCAGATCATGCACATGAGTACAGATAAGAGCTGGAAATAGGGAATCCCACTCAGATAAACTCTTGGGACCAATATTGAGAGTAGCCATACCAGGAGGGGAAGGGGAAGGTGGGGGGAGAAAGAGGGAACCGATCACAATAACCTATCAATAACCCCCTCCCAGGAGGATGGACAACAGACAATGGAGTAAAGGGAGACATTGGACAGTGCAAGACATGAAAAAATAAAAATAATTTATAAATTATCAAGGGTTCATGAGAGAGGGAGGGAGGGAGGTGGAAAATGAGGAGCTGATACCAAGGGCTCAAGTAGAAAGAAAATGCTTTGAAAACAATGATGGCAACATATGTACAAATGTGCTTGAGACAATGGATGTATGCATGGATTGTGATAACAGTTGTAAGAGCCTCCAATAAAATGATTTTTTAAAAAAAGAAAAGAAAAGATCGCCTTTCCTGTCCTGGCTCAGGATACAGCAGTCGCCGTGATGTGGATACCCAAGAAGAACCAGATTGTTCCCTATAAACTCCTTTTCAAGGAGGGGGGAATGGTGGCCAAGAAGGATGTCCACACATGCCAAAGCACCCCAAACTGGCGGACAAGACCGTGCCCAACCTTCACATCATGAAGGCCATGCAGTCTCTCAAGTCCTAAGGCTACATGAAGGAACAAGAGACTTTTCTACTGGACTTTACATGTGAGGGGACTCAGGACCTCCGGGATTACCTCCGCCTACCCCGCCGCCGCCCCAACACTGGCAGGCCACGACTCCAAGGTCTGGAGGGTGAGCGACCAGCGAGCCTGACTCAAGGGGAGGCCCACAGAGACACTTACAACAGAATTCCTCTTTAGAGGTGGATTTGGTCGTGGACGTGGTCAGCACCCCAGCAAAGTTGGAGGGGATGCTTTTGTGTTGAATAAACCTGTAACCAGAAAAAAATATATGTTTAAGATCTTTGGTCACTGAGGAAAAAATAAAATAAATACATAATGGAAATAATATCATATACCTATTAGAGTGGTAGACACACACACACATTCTTACTGAAAATAAATGCTGATGAGAATACAAAATAACTAGTGCATTTCTGGTATAATGCAAACTGGTACAGTTTGGGAGTTTCTTTAAAAGTTAAACATAGGTTCCCATATGACCCAGCAGTCTAACTCCTGGGTATTTATGCTAGCGTTGACAGGAAGACATCTAACTGAACAGTTAGCAGTCGGTAGCCATCACCTGCTCTGCAGAACAAAGATGTGAGTTGGCTTCTTCTCCCTCTGGGACCCACGCCGACGTCTCTTTCCTGAACCAAGTGTGCTGCGTGCGAGCAGCCCAGCTACACAGGCAACACATCCTCTGTGCCTGGTCCTCACTCCTCGTGAAGTGGTCCTGCTCTGACCCCAGGCTGCAGCAGCTCTTCCGGAACACCCAGATGTGCAAGCTACTCCAGGCTCTGCTGGAGGTGCCTGAGACAGGGCCCTTTGACCAGCAGCCGGTGAAGCTCTCCAAGTGCTTTTTCAGCAGATCTCAACCCCACCCAGCTTCCTTCCTGTTGCCTTGGGACACTGTGTAAATAAATCCCCATCAACCAACACACACACACACACACACACACACACACACACACACATTACAGCTTTGGACACCCTGTGAGGCAATTCTACTTTGTTCTATATACTCACAATCAGTTGGCAATGACTCCCAAGGTAACAGGTTTGGTTTCGGGTGTTCCTACCCTAGAAATGGGGTTCTCAATTGAGGTGATCTTGACCCTGGGAAATATTTGGCAATATTTATATGTACTCTTGGTTGTCAAGACTGGGGTGAAGGGTTGGCATTTAGTGGGTAAATACTGTTCTTGTTCATAGATTCTATAGAGTCAGTTCTGATTCCTCACAACCCCATGGAAAGCAGAAAAAGCATTCAGATCAGGCACCATTGTCACAAGTGTCACAGCCCATATCTCGGCCCATTGCTGCAGCCTCTGTGCTGATCAATCTCATTTAAAGTTTTCTTTTTGCCTGTCCCTTTGCTTTACCAAGTAGTATTTCCTTCTCATAGACATGATAACAGGTTCAAAGGGCATGAGATTAAATCTCTCCATCCTCAGTTCTGAAGGACATTCTGGCTGCACTTCTAATACAGATTTTAAAATTGGGTTGGCTGTTTTCTTAGGGTTGATATTTGATCATTCTTTTTCATTCCTTTGGTAGTACATGGCATATTCAATATTCCCAGCCAACATCATCATTCAAAGGCATCACTTCTTCAGTCCTCTTTATTCGTTGGTCAACTTTCATATGCTTATGAGCTGATTGAAAGTATCATGACTTGTATTAAACACTCCTTAATACACAAAGTGACTACTTTTGAACACTTCAGAGATCTCCTCAGCAGAGTTTTCCAGTGCACTGCAGTTTGATTTCTTGAATTCGGCTTCTCTAGGTGTTGATTGTGGATCTAAGTAAAATGAAGTTCTCAAAAATATCAAGATTTTCTTCATTTATCATGATGTTGCTTATTGGTCCAAATCTGAAGATTTTGTTTTCCTTATGTGTCCATATTGGAGGATGTAGTCTTTGCTCTTCATCAGCAAATGTTTCCAGTGCTCTTGGCTTGCAAGCAAGGCTGTGTTATCTGCATAGTGAAGAGTAGAAGAGTCTTTTCTCCAATAGTGACAGCACATTCTCTTTCTCATATCGTTTAGCCTCAGATTATTGGCTCAGAATACAGACTGAATAAATATGGTAAAAAGGTACAACCCTGACAGACACCTTTCCTAATGTTAAGCTCCTCAGCATTACCTTATTTGTTAAAACCTCTTGGCCTAGACCAGTGGTGCTCAACCTGTGGGTCGCGACCCCTTTGGGGGTCGAACAACCCTTTCACAGCAGTCGCCCGATTCATCACAGTAGCAAAATGACAGTGATAAATTAGCAACAAAAATAATTTTATGGTTGTGGGGTCACCACAAGATGAGGAACTGTATTAAATGGTCTATGTGCAGTTTCTACATAAATGTAGTTAAGTGTCCTGAAATTTTCATTCTTCACATTGTTATTCATAGTTTTAATGCTTTGGTATGTTTTGGTATCTCCAATAAAACACAAGCAAACATCTTTTTGGTATTCTCTGCCTTCAGTCAAGCTCTGTCGGATGTCATCAATGATAGCCCTCATTGCAAGACCTATTCTAAAGGCAGGTTGAATTTCTAGCCATGCCCTGTCAATGTATTGTTTGAATCATTTAAAATTTATTTTACTTGCAAAATGTTACTTGCATGTGATATTAATTACATTATTTGATAAGCTCCTCATTGTATCAGGTCACTTTTCATTGGAATGAGCACAAATGCGAATCTCTTCCAGTATGCTGACCGGGAAGCTGTCTTCAGAATTTCTTGGCGTAAACAAATGAGCGCCTCCCGCACACCATTTGTTGGAACATCTCAATTCATGCCCTTGACCTTTGCTTTTCACCGGTGCTCTCAGTGCAATGTGAACTTCCTACTACAAGACCATTAGATCTGAATCATGGGCTTTTCCTCCGGAAATGGTAAAACACCGACCTATTCCTTTTGGTATGGCAACCTTGGGTATTTCTTCCATCTTTTTTTGATGCTTCCTACAGAGTTCAAAGGGTCATCCTTCTTGCTAAAGTAGAAGGTCAGGGGAACAGGGGAAAGCCGTCAAGGAGATGGATTGACACAGTGGCTGGAACAATGAGTGCAAACATCAGAGCTGTGAGGAGGGTGGCAGCCCGGGCCGTGTTTAGTTCTATGGTAAATAGAACCCACCTGACAGCACCTAGCAATACAGCCCGATATTTTGCCCATAGAAAAATTCAATATTGCAACTCATGACTTGAATTGTTCTCAGTTCTTTAAGCTTGATAAATGTTAACTCGTCTTCCCTCTTGATTTTCTAACTCCAAAAATTTACACATTTTAGTTTTGAATTTAATTCATTTTCCCCTTTTATTTGTAGACTACAACACATACATAGAAAAGCATATATACTTAGTTACACAGCCCATCACAGCAAAACAGGAATTTGCATGTTTACATTAGACTCCAGAGTAGATGCGGCTAAGCATAAGCTAGTTCCTCACAAGAACGAATTTATCCAATTCAAAGTGTCAATGGCCTGCTGTTGAGAAATCTTTCCCTAGAAAAATTAAAATATCACTTCACACAAAAACCTGTACACAAAAAAAATTTTTTTAAACCTGTACACAAATGTTTATATGTACTTGATTCATAATTGTCCCAAACCAAAAACAAACTGAATGTCTTTTGTCTAGTGAATGAATCAATATGCTGATAAATTCAGACTATGGAATACTACTCAAAGTATAAAGAAATAAACTACTGAGCATGCCCCAATTTGGAGAATCTAAATTGATGTTGCTTACAAGAGACCCACTTTAAATATAAATATTCCAAACAAGTTGAAAATAACATGATGGAAGAAGGTACACCTTGAAAATATAAACTAAAAGAAGATGTGTGTTTCTATACTGATACCTGGGAGAAAGAGGTGGGTTTCTACTCACATAAAAAATATTACAGCCTCTAGACCAGAGGGGGTACACTGGTACGGATAGGAACTGAAGGTACAGGGAATCCAGGACGGATGGGCCCTATAGGACCAGTGGTGTGAGCGGCGAAACAGGGAGGGTAAAGGGAGAATGGGTAGGAAGGAGGGAACCGATTACATGGAACTGTGTGTGACCTCCTCCCTGGGGGACAGACAGCCGAAAAGTGGATGAAGGGAGACGTCGGACAGGGCAAGATATGACAAAATACCCATTTATAAACTATCAAGGGCTCATGCGGGAGGGGGGAGCGGGGAGGGAGGGGAAAAATGAGGACCTAATGTCGGGGGTTTAAATGGAGAGAAAATGTTTTGAGAGACGATGTACAAGTGCGCTTTACACAATTGATGTGTGTGTGGATTGGGATGGCAGTTGTATGAGCCCCTGATAAAATGTTAAAAAAGAAAAAAAGAAAAAAATATATTACAGCCTCAGAAATCCACAAGGGGAGTTCTACTCTGCCCTAAAGGGTCACTATGAGTTCAAATTGGCTCAATGCTGTGGTATACTGATGTCAGGCTAGACAGATATAAGTAAAAAGCATTACTAAGAATAAAAAAGAATATTACATAATGAAAAAAAGGGCAGGGAGGGATACCAAAAAGGTATCACATTCTAAATATGTGCATAGTATCAAAATGTAAATAGATTTTGGAGTTAAAAGGAGAACTAGAAAAATTCATAGTAATAGCAGAAGAATTTAACACCTGTCTGGTAGAATATGTGGGAAAGCGCTGACAGTCATGGAGTAGATCTTATTAATAGAATGAATAAATTTGACTTAACTATCTTTCATAATTGTTCTTGAAGGCCTTCCCCTTTTCCTCTGCCCCTCTACTTTACCAAACATGATGGCCTTCTCCAGGGACTAGTCCCTCCTGACAACATGTCCAAAATAGGTGAGAGGTCGCACCATCTTACCTCTAAGAAGCACTTTGGCCTTACTTTTTCTGAGAGATGTGTTTGCTCTTTTGGACGTCCATGATACTTTCCATATGCTTCTCCAGCACCCAGATTCTTCCTTGGTCTTCCTTATTTAAGCTTCAGCCTTCACGCACACGTGGGGCCAGGCTTGTGCCCGGTGTACTTCAGTAACTTGCTACCGCAAAGTGACAGCCTTGCTTTTCAACACTTTAAAGAAGTCTCATGCGGCAGATTGACCTAATGCAATGCATCCTTTGATTTCTTGATTGCTACTTCCATAAGCACTGATTGTGGATCGATGTGTGATGAAATCCTTGACAACTTCAAAATGTTCTTCATTTACCATGCTGTCACTTATTGGTGCAGTTGTGAGGATTTTAGTCTTCCTGACATAAATTGTAATCCATATTGAGGGCTGTAACCCTTGAGCTTCATCAGCAAGTGCTTCAAGTCCGTTTCAGCAAGCAAGGCTGTGTCATCTGCATGTTACAGGCTGTTAACAAGCCTTCCTCCAATCCTGGTGCCACACTCCTTTTCATATAATCCGGTTTCTCTGATGATATATTCAGCATATATAATTGAATAAGTATGGCGAGAGGATGCAACTGTTGCCTGAAATCATTGTTTGCCCTACTGATATTCCCCTAGCAACTTCAGTGAGAATCCATTGAGCATAGGTGTTGCTCTATTTTGTTTCCCTGATCATTATATGTACTTTGACCAATGCCACATTGTCTTGATTTCTAAAACGTTAGAAGTAGTATAAGTCTTCTTTTTCAAGAATGTCATGGCTATTCTATATCCTTTTCCTTTTCAAAATCTCCTAGAATCAGGTTCTCAATTTTAGCCCCCAAAGTCTTTAATTTCAGTGTACACACCTCCTACAGAAGTACTTAACTAAATTATGTTTTGTCTCCTATTAAAATTTTTCTTTTAATTTCATTTTCAAAATGCTCCTTGCTATTCCTCAAAAGTTAAACATAGGGATGACTAACTTCCAGAGAGCCCAGGAAGAGAGAAAGCCACGCAGAGGACTAGACGAGGGTGTCACCATTAGAGGTCTGCAAGATTGAAAGATACCCTGAAAAGGACTGAGGTGACTGGCCTGCTCTCTAACGGGGGATGGGGGAGGGCGGAGGGTGGGGGGGGCAGGTCGAACCTGGCGCAGCCACGAGAGCCTGATACCAGAAGAGGTTGGTCGCTCTCCCTGACTGGCCACACACCTTCATTGATGCAGGCAGCCCTGAAGGTCCTGGCTCACTACTGGGGCTGGGAGCTGGAGCTGTTTGGCCATTGCGTGGCAGCCAAGCCTGAGTCATAGCAGTGGGACTGAGATCACCTCAAGATGACCATTGCTCACTGTGCATCTTCACACCCAATCATCTGCCAGATCTTCCAAATCTGTGCTGAGCCTCTGAAGGCCTTGGAGAAGTGTCTGAACAAAACGAGGCAGTTGTGCATATGTTCAGAACATATGGGAGGGGGTACCCTCCCCCAAAATGGAACTTCTTCCAAAGCTATGTATTTAAATTTTTTTACAAAACAATTTTATCACCTTCAAAGTACTCTCCCTTACACTTAATATGTTTGTCAAATCTGCAATTCTGTTCTTGGAAACATTTTTCAAACTCATCTGGTTGGATGGCTGACAGCACCTCCCTCTTTTTTTTTTCCTTCACCTCTTCAATGTCATCAAATCACTGTCCTCCCTTGACTCTCTGCATTTGTGGAAACAAAAAGAAGTCACACGGAGCAAGGTCAAGTGAGTCAAGTGCATGGGGCAAGAAAGGTATACTGTTTTTTTGCCCAAAACTGGAGTACTGAGATGGCTGTGTGAGCAGGTGCATTGTCATGGTGGCAAAACCAGTCCCCCATTTGCTATAAATCAGGCCTTTTTTGTCGCACACTGTTACACTACCTTTTCAGAACCTCTAAATAAAAAGCTTGATTAACAGTCTGACCTGGTGGAACAAACTTCAAATGCACTATGAGTCAACGTTTTCATCCAGGCAGGAGGTTGATGGACATCCAGAATGAAATTTGTCATCAATCAACATTTCACCTTTTTTGAAATGAGAAAACCATTCATACACTTGAGTTTTTCCCTTAGCCCTGTCTTTGTAAGCTGTGTTCAACGTCACAACAGTTTCTGTGGCAGGTTTCCTGAGCAGGAAGCAAAATTTCACAGCCTCACGCTGTTCTCGCAAATGGGCCATCACAAAACATGAGGTTCCAGCGCAATTGCTTTTATGAAAAAATTCACTGTGACCAGAGAGAAGCTTCCCAGGTGATGCCACTGGGTGCACTAACTCAGAGCGAGTTGCTTGATGTTCACCTAGTGGGAAAAAATGTATACTATGAAAGCTCTGCCCAGCGGAGCTTTTTTTCCACTTGGGGAGGTACCCCCTCGTATGCTGCTTCCTGCTCAGCAGGTGCAACCTCCCGCCACTATGGGGCCCCAACTGCTTCTTGCCTCTTGAGGACTCTTGGCTGCAAGAAATCTAGACATGAGTAACTGATGAAACTTGATGCAGCTACCCCCACACAGAGTGGCCTGGTAGACTCCTGGGTGCAGCCAGGCCCAGGACATGGGCCTAACATCTCGGGAAATCAGGTCTCCCAACAAATATTGTGTGTGCACACACCCCTGCCAAAGTTAAACATAGAACTAACATGTGACCCATCAATTCCACTCCTAGATATTACGGAAAACGATTAAAAGGATTGACTTAAACAGGTGCTTGCACACCAATAGTCATTGCAGCACTACTCACAATAGCCAAAAGATGGAAAAACCCAAATGTCTTATCAACAAATGGATATATAAACTTTGATATATACATGAACTATTACTCAGCCATAAAGACAAATGAAGTTTTGATAGAATGTTTAATTCTATTGTACAACACATGGCAATGCGTTTGAACCAACCCGATGGCATCTGCAAACAAGGATAAACCTTGAAAATAATATGCTGAGTGAAATACGTTAGACTCAAAAGGACAAATATTGCATGACCCAACTTATATGAAATATTCTGAATAGACAAATGCACAGAGTCATAAGTTTATTAGTAGTTACCAGGGTCAGATGGGAGTCGGGGAAAAGATAGCATTGTTTAGGGGTACTAAGTTTATATTAAGAACGATGAAAATGGATAAAAAATATGTAAGGGGTAAAACAACAAAACCCTGAGAAGAGAGCATACAGGTTAATCATGATCTTGGATTTAGCAACTATTTTTTAACATTCAGGGCCAAAAGCACAAGTGGCAAAAGAAAAATGAAAGATAAAATATGCTTCATCAACTGTTTGTACAACAAAGGGCTTTAATCAAGGAAGTGCAGGTAGCATTTGATTATCAACTGATGATATTAAAGAAGTTCACGTTGCCCTGAAAGCACTGGCAAAAACAAGGACATTTAGTGCAGTGTTGAAGAACAGTAGTAATAATGATACTGATTATCCTTTTCCGTTACTAATTTTTAAAAATTCTAAATTTCACCATTTTACATGATGTTTACTATAAGTTCTTGATGAATATTTTTAAGGAAAATTAATATATATTAGCAAATATAAAGATAAGTCAAAAGTATGTAAAATCATGGAAACCTTTAGTAAATGTTGAGTTTGAGGAACGAAAGAAGTCTGAAGGGGCAAGATGGGACTGCAGGTTGGGTAGGGTAGCGTTCCCCAACGCAATTCTTCCCGACCTTTACTAAAGCCTAGCCTACCCGTGCAGAAGGAGCAGTGTGGTGAGAAAAAAAGAAATTCCTCAGGGCAATTTCCCTAGCCTTTTCCTCACCAAGGCAGCTTTCAATGTTCTTATTTTTTCCCCCGAATAAGTCCCCCTGATTGTCCTGTGTACTTCAAGAAATCTATGAAAATTACCCCCTTGACATCCCAAAACATGGTTGTCCCAGCCATCTGCACCAAGACCTCAGCCTGGAATTGAATTGGCCTAGAAGCTCCCATTGGAAGCCACTGCTTTGATGGGATTTTCTTTTGAAGGCCCCTTACTGAGCCTAAGGACCACTGGTGGAGTGGTGGTTCAGATTTGGGGCTGCCAACCCCAAGGTCAGCAGTTTGAAAGAACCAGCTGCTTCATGGAAGAAAGACAAGGTTTTCTACTGCCGTGAAGAGTGCCAGTCTCAGCAACTCCCAGGAGCAGTTCTACCCTGCCCCATAGGGTCACTATGAGTTGGCATCGACTGGGTGGAAGTAAGTTCTAAGCTTTTAATGAGACTAAGACAGGTATATGACCGAGGGAACTTGTCTGCAGCCATTCACAGATCAAAAATATATGCTTACATATATTTTGTTTGGAATAAGCACATGCATATCTAAACTGGTTCCCTAGGCGTAATACATTCCTATTTACCATTGTATTTACTAAATGTCAAGTATTATTCTAGGCATGTGGGGCACATTAGTAAATAAAATCGACCCCCAAATTTCTGCTCTTGTAGAGGTTATATTCTAGTGGAGGGAGATGGTCAACAAACAAGAAAATATAAGGCATGGAAAATCATAAAGGCTACTAAAGAAAAAAAATGAAGGAAAGGAGTTAGTGGGTGTTAGAGAGAAGGAAGATCATCTAGTCCAGGGGAAGGCGGTGATATGGAAGGGGAGGGGCGGGGGGAGGTGGAGATCTGGAAAGTAGACTGGGAGCAGGCTGAGGGAAAGGGAAAACCAGGATCCCGGTTAGCATGGTGATTATGAGTTAAGCTTACCTCCAGGTCAGCAATTCAAAACCAACAGTCGCTCTGCAGGAGGAAGAGGAAGCTCTCGAGTCCCATAAAGCGCTATGGTTTTGGAAACCCCCAGGAGTAGTTCTCCCCTGGTCCTATGAGGTCACTAAGAGTCGGCAGTCACCCTCAGCATTCGTTGCCAGTACATTTGTGGTGGGCTTTGAAGAAAAACGCAAGTGCGAAGATTCACAGGCAGGAGCCGACCACGCCTGTAAGAAGAACAGCAAGGGGACCAGTGTCACAACCGTGAGCAAGACGTGCGGTAGAACCCCGGGGCTCGGCCGCATCCGCCCTCGACGTCGTCGGTTTCCACTCCACACGTCGAGACAAGGTTGCTCAGAGCTCTAACAAAACTTCGGAATCCGACCCGACGCACGTGATTCCCGTAAACAAGAGCTGTTCCTGTTTCGGTCACTCGGCGTTAGTTGGCGTTGTTAATACGTGTTGTTTAAACCTTTTGCAGCTGTGTTCCAAGCGTTTTGCTATAATTTTCTTAGTTTTTGTGGCTTTTTGTACTGTTTTTAGATTTTAAAAAAACATAGGTCATAAGAAAGAGTTTTTTGAAAAGAACTATCATGATAAAGAACTAGCTAACTGTGTTACTGATATTGTTGATAATTTAGTAAGCCCTTTTAGGAAACAGTTAAGGAAACGCCAACAGCTGACCACATGAGACAGATTTTTTTGAGAGAAAGCCAGCCAGGTCCCTGTGAAAAAGGCAAAGAGGGGAAAAATCCTCCTGAAAAACAGCTACCAGTTGATTTGATGGAAGGGGATTCCCCTTCCAATGACTCTCCACACCTCCTCTCCACATCCGTGTCCGCAGATCCAGATCTGCATCAGTCTCAATGTAGGGCCATCCTGTGGTGCTAAAAACTTTTTAAATGTTGTTTCCTATTTAAATTATATTATTTAACGCTGAACTTATTTACTTTGAAATTTCTGTGCCATGTTTTGTATAAAAAGGCAAGGTTAGGGTAAAAACTTGGCAGTCGAGAACGGATTAATCCATTTTCCATTATTTCTCATGGGAAAAATTGATTAAGAACTCCACTGCATTGCATCTCGCTCAACGCTCCTTCTAGAACAGGTTAGTGTCGAGGTCCGGGATTCTCCTGTAGTAGGTCACGTAGGGCTTTGTAGACCTTTGTAACGAAAACCCAAAGAAACCCACTGCCTTGGAGTAGATGCTGACCCACAGGGACCCTATAGGCCAGGGTAAAGCAGAGCAGCACTGAAAGGTTTCCAAGATGATCAATCTCTAGAGAAGCAGATTACCTGCCTCATCGTCCTCCTGCAGAGTGGGTGGTGGGTTTGAACTCCTGACCTTCCAGTTAGCAGTCTAACACTTAAGCGACTTTACCACCAGGGCTCCTTTAGCCCACTGTAATTACTTAAATGTTAACTGAGTGAGATGGACTCAGGGTAGGTATTGAGTGGGTGGAGAACAGGTGGTAAGAGAACAGGAGGAAAAGTAGGGAAATCCATCCAGAAGCTGCAGCAGTGATAGAAGGTGGGCTTGGTGGTAACTTTGGACTAGGACCAGGAACAGTGGGGTAGTGGGAAGTGGGCAGGAGATTAATAAACTATGGGGTTGGAGAGAGAGGACTATTCATACTCAGTTTATGGATTTGTTTGCTTAGTAAATGAATAAGAATTGCTTTTTATTGAACGCTTTTGTCTACATGTACTCATGATTATATGGTTTTTCTTCCTTAATTTATTAATGCCATGAATTATATAAATGTATTTTATAATGCCTTATGGATTTTGTATTCATAAGAATGTGAGATAAACAAAAGATATAGCGTCTGGGGTCTTAAAAGCTTGAAGGTAAACAAGCGGCCATCTAGCTCAGAAGCAACAAAGCCCACATGGAACAACATAT
>NW_022111376.1:1202564-1259414 GCF_000313985.2 Echinops telfairi
TTAAGTGGAGAGAAAATGTTTTGAGAATGATGAGGGCAATGAATGTACAAATGCGCTTTACACAATTGATGTGTGTATGGATTGTGATAAGGGTTGTATGAACCCCTAATAAAATGATTTTTTTAAGTGTGAAAAAAAAGAATGTGATGACATCTTAGTTATTTGGAGTTACATTTTTGTACTTTGCTGAATTTAGTTGCCAATATTTATCTAGTTTTGCATCTATGTTCACAAGTAATATTAGCTTATATTTTTCTTCCTAATGTTGTTTTTATCTAGTTTTATCATCAAGTTAACGGAAGCTTGTTAAAATAAAACTAGGGAGCATTCTCCTTTTTTATCTTCAGTGGAGCAAATTATATGAAATGAGGATTGCCTTTTCCTTAATGGTTTGAAAAATTTGCCCGTAAAAAAATATCTGATCGGAACTACATGTGACCTCCTCCCTGGGGACGGACAACAGAAAAGTGGGTGAAGGGAGACATCGGACAGGGCAAGATATGACAAATAATCATTTATAAATTATCAAGGGCTCATGACGGAGGAGAGAGCAGGCAGGGAGGGGGAAAATGAGGACCTGGTGCCGGGGGCTTAAGTGGAGAGAAAATGCTTTGAGAATGATGAGGGTAATGAATGTACAAATGTGCTTTACACAATTGATGTATGTATGGATTGTGATAAGAGTTGTATGAGTCCCTAATAAAATGATTAAAAAAGAGAGAGAGAAAAAAAAATCTTACAAAAGGAATATATATATCTGATCTTGATGTTTATATGTTTGTCATGGTGAAGGTATTTTAAAGTATAGATTCTATTTCTTTAATCTCTGTATATTTATTGAGATTCATTATTCTGAGTCTGTTTTGTTTAGCAATATACATCTTAGGATAGTTGACAATTGTCTTCTAGGTTTCACATTTATTGGCAGGCAATCGGTGATAGAATTACTTTGTAATCTTCAAGGTTATTAGTTCCCTCCTCACTTGAATATATTTGGGACTTTACTTCCTTGTCTTATAGCTTCTCCATCCTCATTCCTTTTTCTAAGTTAAAATATTTGAAGTTGTATTTTTCCTACAACTTATCTTGGAAAATATATAGTTTTGTCACCATATCTCTCCCAAATAGGATGCTAGGAGAAAGCATGGGAATCTAACTACGATTTGAAACATTGTACAGGTAAATAAGCTTGGAACTCGACAAGTTATTAGTCAGTGAACTTTAGAAGTATTCGGAGATTAGTAAAAGTTTGTATTTCTAATGAGATATTTCTCAAGACCTTCAATGTCCAGTAAGATTTTCTAAAGCTTCCATTCTCAGTATAATGCAAGCTATATTTCCCAATCTTGTCCCTATAGACATCATGTTGCTGTCTTGTTCTGTATGTGTGGATGATTACTCAGTGGTGTCTCTTTTTAAGGTATCCTCACCTGAGCCCCAAGTACAAGGAATCTTTTGACGTGGGCTGTAACCTCTTTGCCAAGTTTTCTGCATACATTAAGAATACACAAAAGGAAGCAAATAAGAGTAAGACCCCCTTTTTAAAGTTTATTTTTCTCACGGGTTCATACATTTTCGCTGTTAAAATGGGTTTTCCTGAAGATATAGCCTCTGTTGGGGAACAGCCTAATCTCTTCTTCTCAGATCTATCTTCTAAAAGTCCCTTGCATTCAGCTTTATGGGATTTAGAATCCAGGATTGAGTATGGAAATTACCAACAGCTCAATTAATAGCATTGGCATGTTACTGTTCAGATTCCCCTACATGGTAGGATCTACCATTTCCCATAACAGATTTCCTCTTCTGTGTACTACCCTCCTAAGTTAATAATGAAAGCTATCCATTCCCCACATTCTGCTTTCTGTGCTGAACACTAACATATCACCACTTTCCTTTCTTTGACTCTCTCCCCAATGCACCTCCCAAGAAAAGCTCAAGAACACTTTCACTCACCATTTGATTAAACATCTGAATATCTTATCAGTGGGCTGTGGAACATTCTAAATAGCTCTTTTGATGAGGAAAGCCAGTGTAGACAAGATTTCGAAATGTCGAAACATGTGAAAAGCATAGTGAGAATGGGTTTACACCTGAAGACAAAGGGTTTATAAGTGATCCATGACTTCATTGTCTCAGATTTTGAAAAATCTCTGCTCAGAGAATTTAAGCGTCTGGATGACTACTTAAACACCCCACTTCTGGATGAAATTGACCCAGACAGTGCTGAGGAACTCGTCGTTTCTAGAAGATTGTTCTTGGATGGAGATCAACTGACATTGGCTGACTGCAACTTGTTGCCCAAACTGAACATTATTAGAGTAAGTGTTTATAAAGCAAACTGAAAACTCTGGGGATTACTTTGTGAGTTGACAAAGCAAAACACAAGTGGTTAGGTGATGGTGTCGTCGCCGTCATCGTCGTCGTCATCTCCTTTTACTCCTTAAGGAGGATTCAGAATGGCTTCCTCTGGCAAGCATAAAAGCTTCTGCTTTTCTTCCTTCTAAATCAGAAAATATTTTCCACTGCCTTTCTCTAAAATAAGACAATAATACTAGCTTATTTCACAAAATTATTGAGCGGACTCAATAAGCCAAATCATGTAAAATGATTAGAACTGTACCTAGAGCACAGCAAATAATAACAATGATTCCATCATTAATTTAAAAAAATATTTATTGACCGGTACAATATTCCAGGCTCTGTGCCAACACAGTGACTACATCAAGAAATTAGGTATAATTATAGCCCTAGATAAGTTTTTAGTGTACTGGAGACAAAGCTATGTGCTCTATTTCAATATTCCCTTACTCTAAATATCTTCGTAATTAAAAACAGGATCAATATAATTATATGATTGCAAGCATGTAGCTTTGTCTTCATTGGTAGACAAAATATTGAAATCCTAAATCTAAGATTTATAGTACCTGCCTTTTGAGGCATCTCTCTACATACAACTAACGGATTTTTCTTCTTTCTTCCAAAACTTAAGATTGCTGCTAAAAAATACCGTGGCTTTGACATTCCAGCAGAATACTCAGGCGTCTGGCGCTATCTCCACAATGCTTATGCCCGTGAAGAATTTACCCACACGTGTCCGGAAGCGAAAGAGATCGAAAATACTTACGCAAGTGTGTCTAAACAGAAGAGTTAGGGCTGCTCTTTCAGGGGGAAATGTTCTCTCGCTTATCAGATTGCATTTGTTATCATATTAGAAAGGCTTTGGGCAACAAGAATATGGGAACTATTTCTACCCTGCTCCTCTATTCAACTCTCATGAAAAAGAATGATTTACTATCTGCATCTGGTTAGCCATACCTGTCCATTGTACATTTTACAGATCTTCACATTTTCTTCAGTCACATAATATAACCACTACAGCCTTGAATAACATGGAAAGCATCAAGATGTTTTGCTTTGTTTGAACTTGTAAAATGTATTGCCTGTAAGCTTAGTAGATATCTGAAGTCACAAATTACATACCGTATTTTTTGGAACTGATGTGCCCATACATGTAATGCACAAACATGACAAATTTAAGTAAACCAATCCTGACATAGTGTATCCATTCATATAATGCCCATATCACATGAGAGTTCCTGAAATGAATTTCAGCCTCTTTCACCTGTTCTCCTATATTACCAGTAAATTTGATCATTCTGTTGATGTTTTTTAAAATCTTGTTTATATGTGCAAAGATAATGTTACTTTTGTAGATCTCCATGCATTCATACTATCTGGTTTCACTGCTCCACTCACGTAAATGATGACGCTAGCTTATTATGAACTCATAAAAGTTAAAATTTGTGAATCACCTTTGATCTACTAGTAAGTACTTTGGCCTTAAATTTCAGATAATATGGAGAGGCTTCAAAAAGATAGTGAAACATTGTGTTTTCTTTAAATTCCATTGTTCCCATAACCTCTTAAAAAGCCCTTCATACAAACCCAGAAACACCACAAGTGGATGGCTTGAACAACTAGACATGTATTCTCACACAGTCGAGGAGGCTAGAAGTCTGAATTCAGAGCACGAGCTCAAGGCGAAGGCTTTCACCTGCGTTGTGGGCTCTGGGGGAAGTTCCTGGTCTCCTGCCAACAGCTGGGTGGACCTGGGGCTCCTAGGAGGTTCTCTGACAGCATCCCGGATTCCGAGGATGGACTTTGCTCTTTCTCCTGCTTTCGTGGTTGCAAGCGAGCTCTTCTCCCCCTCCCTGCTTGCTTCTCTCTCCTTTTGCTCTCGTGAAAGCAAAGGACGTGTGACTAAGTGTGTGACTTAGTAAAGGTATGACTGGAGGCACACCCTCTTGTAAGGTTGTGGCTCAAGATACATCCCCACACGGATCCTGCTTTATTAACGGGTAGAGGGTAGAGTTTACAAAATGGAGGATAACCGCACAATACTGTGAGTCATGATCTAGCCACGCTTGCACCTATATTTTGAGGGGGGAGACAATTTCATGACAAATACCCTAAGTGAAGTTTCCATGTGCTCAGAAATAGAAATTAAGGTCACCAACATGTATATTTTTAATTGGCATAGCATACTTATAAAAATAATATATGGGGGGGTATGTGGTTGGGGGAAAAGGTAATATACATATTAATTGCATAAAAATGTAGTAAGTGGAGTTACAATTCCAACCGGTGCATAGAAACAGCTACACTCAAATTCTTAAAACAAGTCTACAGCTTTGTTAGGTTAATATGCTGCTGCTTCTACTGCGAAGTGCCCTTAGGTTATTTCCAACAGACAGCGATCCCATAGACAACAGAAGGAAGCACTGCCCAGTCTTTACTGCAGCATTCTCACAATTGCTGTTGTTTGAGCCCGTCTTGCAAGCACAGTGTCATTCCATCTTGTGAAGGGTCTGCCTCCTTTCCGTTGACTTTCTACTTTAGCAAGCATGCTGTCCTTCTCCGGGGCCTGGTCTCACCTAATGACGTGTCCAAAGTTCCTGAGGCCAAGTCTTGCCATCCTTGCCTCTAAGTAGCATTCTGGATATACTTCTTCCAAGAAGGATCAGACACTTGCTTATTTCTGAAGAGTGAGGACATGAGAGAGAGGCAGACTTAAATGAATGATCTTAGAAAGGCATCCAGCATCTTCTTCAGAGTCAGACTTCTACTGCACGATGGGCCAAAGTTTATGTTAATTTCAAATTAGCCAAAGCCATCTATTTTTATTTTCTAACGCTAGTAGTTGAAACAGAATATTTTTAAAATAAAAATAAATTTGTGAGAGGAAAAAGTATTTGTAAGTATGTAATATACTCTATTTTTCATTTATCATCACCAGGTGTCTCGCTCTCCATTATTGTTATTCATTTAATTTAACAAGGGTCTTCTGGGGAGTGGAAGGCTATTTTGTTGTGATTTTCCAGGGCGCGTGAGCATGGGAAAGGTAGGTGTGCTGGGGGGTTCAGGAGCACGGACTGTAAAGGCCTTGGGGGAAGCTGGGGAGAGCAGCACCCTCAGCCCTCCTTCCTGGCACATTCCAGAGAGCCGCAGATTCAGGAGCAACCATCTGGGAAAACTACCAGCACAACCCAAATATATCTACTGGGATAAAGGAAAATAAAAGGTTACTATAGGGTTGGAGAGAAGGGGAAAGTTTAGGTAAAATTTAAGTAGAGCAGTGTCTTAATAGGTTAAAGAATGTAAGGCAATTAATAACGTGTTAACATCAAGCCTCGGTTGAAAAGGGGCCCAGAGTCCTGACCCTGGAACCTACAGAGTCAAGATAAAGAGATATGATGAATAAATGAATGTTATTTTAAGCCTCTAGTTTTTTCCAGTTGGTTTGTTAGGTAGTAAAAACTAACTTACAGTTCTTTGAATGGTACTGCCTGAAATCCTCAGGAAAAGAAATTACACTGAATGTTAAATGAATGAAGCAGAGGTAGGGCCCACTTTCTGACTGAAGGACAGCCACTGAAAGCCCATCTAGCCTAGGGAGGAGGGAAGTCGATTCTATTTGGTGGCAGAATCCCTTTGGAGAGGAAAACTACAGCGACCAGGTCCAGAGCTTATCCGCAGCATGCATAGGCAGCAGTGGCAAGAAAGATGTGAACATAAGACATTGAGGGGCCCTAAAACATGCACATGACCCACATTCTGTTCTTGGGCCTCAGCTCTCTTAAGATAATACCAAATTGTGGTAAAAAGAAAGTACCCCCATGAAACCAGAATTTTCAAACAAGACCGCCACTTATAAGACAAAAGGAGGCACGTGTAGAGCAGCCAGTATCTAGGACAAGCTTTCTTTACCAGATGTAACAACCTAATATCACTTCCAAGATAGATCTTAAAATGTCCCTCTGGATGATGAATATGACAACATTCTTATTGATCTTGTCATTCGTGCCTTAGTAAACTATATGACTGTCCGATTCAAAAGCACCAATACCAGCCCATTTCACCTCATTCATGCCTAGGTTAGCAATCATTATGCATTTCATTCCATTTCTATGACTTCCAATTTTCCCATTCTCATACTATGTATCTTCTGCATTCTCATTATTAATGGATGCTGACAGCTGTTTCATTTTGAGTCATTGCCCATCAGCAAATGAAGGTCCTGAGAACTTGACACCATCGTGTCATCGTGGTTGACTCTCCTTTGGGGAGGCAGCTCCTCCTCAGTAGTAATTTGAGAGCCTTCCCACGGCAGGGGCTCATCTGGCACCATGTCTGACAAGGCTCTGCTGCTAGTCACAGGGGTTTTCAGTGACTAGTCTCTCAGAAATGGACAGGACTGGAAGCTCTGCTGAAACCTGTTCCCATTGGGTGACCTGCTGATGTTTGAAATACTGGTGGCATAATGTCCAGCAACATGCCAGCCACCACAGTACAACAACCCGGAAGACAAGTGGTGGGCCGTCTTTCTTTCTGTTGAGTTCTCTTTTTGTATTTCAATTAGTTCTGTTCTGATATCGCACATTTGGTTTCTTATTCATGTTTTCATCTTCTCCTTTTTCTTTGCTAAGCTTGTCAGTGGGTTGTCAATCCTGTCAAAGAACCAACTTTTTAAACATTAGGAGCTCTTACAGATACTATTACAATCCACAATTCAATTAGATCAAGCATCATTGTACAATTGCTGCCATCATTTTCAAAACATTTTCTGTCTTCTTGAACTCCTTGATATCAGCTCCCCTTTGTCCCCTCACTCCCTCACCCTGCCACCCCCGAACCCTTAATATGTTATTATAATTATTATTTGGGGCGGATGCCATAACTTACACCATCCAATGTGTCCCTTCACCTAAATATCTGTTGTTTGTTCCCCTCCTGTACTGTCAGGGAGCCATTGCTCCGATTACTGTTTCTGAGGGGTTTATCTATCTTGGATTTCATGCATCCAAAGATCTTGATTGTACCAATGTACATACACAGGTCTAGCAAGATGAGTGAGGTAAAACTAAGGCCATAACAGTGGGAGGAGTTCTTTGCCATCATCAAGAGCAAATTTCAGAATCTCTTCTGAGATTCACTTTGGTCTTTTCTTTCTTGCCTGTCCTTTGAAGGACCTTCTGCTGTCTTCATGAAGGATGGTCTTGCTGTCCTCCCACGGCTCTTCAGGTCTTCTCTCATTCGTGTTCCGTGAGTCAAATCTCTTCTTGAGATGTTCTCAAAATGCAGGTTGGATAGACACAAGCTTGTGTTTTGGATTTTGTGGACATTTAAAATTTTTCATCAGCCTAATCCTGAACTTACATTTGAGCAATTGATGGTCTGTTCCACAGTCAGCCCTGGGTCTGGTTTTGGCTTCTCCAGAGTGTCTTCCCACAGATGTGGTCAATTGGCTTTCTGTGTACTCTGTGTACTCCATCTGTGTGTAGTCACCTTTTGTGGTGTTAAAAAAAGGCATTTGCTACGAACAAGTCTTGCAAAATTACCTTTCTTTCAACAACATAAATGGCACCATACATGTTTCATTCATGAAATGGAATGTATAGAGATCAATACCCTGGGCAATAGTGAGCTGAAATGGACTGGTATCGGCCATTTTGAATCAGAAAAGCATGTAATTTACTATGCTGGGAATAACACAGTCAAAGGCATAACATTGCATTCATTGTCAAAAAGGACATGCCCAAATCAATCTTGAAGCACAATGCTGCCTGTGATCAGATTCTATCCATCTTCCTTCAAAGAAATCTAATCAATACACGACTCGATGGCACCTAACAACAACATACACATGGAATTCTCCAGAAGGAAGACCCAGAAATCAAATTGACTACATCTGTAGGAAGGCAAGATGGAAGAAACTCACTATCAGCAGCTAAAACCAGGCCAGGGGCTGATTGTGGAACAGACTATCAATTGCTCTTTTGTAAGTTCAGGATAAAGCTGAAGACAATGAAAATAAGTCTACAGGCGCCAAAATACAACCTTGAGCCGATCCCACCTGAATTTCAAGAACATCTCAAGAACACATTTGACTCACTGAACACTCATGACCAAAGACCTGATGCACTGTGGAAAGTTATCAGGAACATCATTCATGAAGAAGCAAATGGTCATTAAAATATAGGAAAGAAATACAAATCCAAAGGTGCTCTCAGAAGAGACTCAAACTCATTCTTCATCGCTAAAGCACATGGAAAAAATGATGAAGTCAAAGAGCTGAACAGAAAATTTCAAAGAGGAGTTCGAGAAAACAAGGTTAAAAAATTGTAATGAAATGTACACAAACCAAGAGTTAGAAAATCAAAACGAATCAAACGCAAACCAAGCTCACTGCCATTGAGTCAATGCCACCTCACAGGGACCCTCTAAGGACAGGCTAGAACTTCCCCTGTGAGTTTTCAAGACGGTAGCTTTTTAAGGGAATAACAAGTCCCGTCTTTCTCCCGTGAAGCGGCTGGTGGTTTTGAAACACTGACCATGCACACTGCAGCCCAATAAGAACCATGAGGCCACCCGGGCTCCTACCAGGAAGAGTAGGCTCGGTATATGTGAAATTAAAAGAACTGAAGAAAACCATCAAAGGTTGAGTTGCAAAAATGGAAAGATTCCATTGACAAAATAGTGGCTGCCGAAGCATTAAAAGAACAAACTAGTTGACGTTCAGTTATTTCAAGAGGTAGAAAATGCTCACTGAAGGAACTGAGGGTATATTCTCCGAAGACAAGGCTGCAGGCCTTTCAGAATAACAATGGACATGTTTCGGCAAGTTGAAGAAGCACTGAAAGCCCTCACTCACCTATGCCGAGAAATGTGGAAGACAGCTACCAGACCAATCGCCAGGAACACATCTGTCTTTGTACTATTCCAAAAATATGATGCCCCAACTGAATGCATAAATTATAGAAGAACATCATTCATATCACACACAAGTAAAATGTGCCTGAAGATCCCCCAGCAGGCATTACAGCTGTGTATTAGCAGGGAGCTGTCAGAGGGTTCAGGCTAGATTCAGAAGAAAAGGTGAAACAAGAGATTTCATTGCAGATATCAGATGAATCTTGGCCGAAAGCAGAGATTGTCAGAAAGAAGTTGACCCTGTGTTTTATTGACTAGGCCAAGGCATTTGACTGCATACATCATCATAAACTATGGACAGCTTTTAGAAGAATGTGCATTCCCAAACACCTTAATGCTCATGCATAATCTGTACACAGATCAAGAAACCGTTGTACGAACACAACAAGGGAATACTGCATGGTTTACAATCAGGAAAGGGGTGCATTAGAGTTGTGTCCTCTCACAATGTTTATGTCATCTGTCTGCTGAGCAAATCTTCAGAGAAGCTGGATTGTATGTAAAAGAATGAGGTCTCAGGATTGGAGGAAGGTTTGTTAACAACCTGTGATATGCAGATGCCACAACGTGAAGCACTTGCTGATGAAAGTCAAGGACGGCAGCGTTTAGAATGGGTTATGAATCAACATAAAGAAGACCGAAATCCTTACAGTTGGACCAATCGGTAACATCCTAATAAATGGAGAAAATATTGAACTTTTCAAGGTTTTTTTCTTGCTTGGATCCACAACCCACGCTCATGGAAGCAGCAGTCAAGAGATCAAACCCAGCCTCGCATTAAAGACATCTGCTGCGCAAGGCGTCTTTAGAGTACTGAAAAGCAAGGGCGAAGGTATGCCTGCCCCAAGCCATAGTAGTTTCAGTTGTGCACATGCCTCTGAAAGTTGGACATTGAATAAGGAAGAGTGAAGAAGAACGATGCCACTCAATGATGGTGCTGGTGACGAATCTTGAGAGTTCCAAGGCAAATCAGCCTGTGCTGGAAGAAGTACAGCCAGGGTGCTCCTTAGTGCCAAGGATGGAGACTTCGTCTGACAGACTGTGGACATGTTGTCAGGAGAGACCCAGTCCTGGAGAAGGACATCCTGCTTGGTTAAGTGGAGGGGCAACAAATGAGAGACAGGCCTCAAAGAGATGCCTGGACACTGTGGCTGCAGTCATGGGCTCAAGGGTATTGCTAAGAGAACTGGTCTGCAAGCCACCATCCACTAACCGCAGACAAGTTTAAGCGCATTTCGTTTGGGAAAGCCTCTGCATGTATGAACTACACTGTAGTAGCAATGCTTAGTGACTTTGCAAAGGGAGGGTTGGCTGTTAAATAAACTGAGGGTCATGTGACTTGTTAGCTATTAGACAAAGAAGCAACTAGAACTCCATCCTACTACATGCAAAAACAAAATCACAAATGGATGAAAACTAAAATGCAAAAATATTTTCAAAACAAAAAATAGGAAAATTTTGGAGAAATGTTTTCATTAAAATGAGGTTAGGAAATAATTCATCAGCAAGATAACAAAAACAATTGCAGCCTAAAGAAAATTCAGATTTGACTAAACAAAAGTTCAAATCATGTTGTGTATTAAAACATATTTTTAAAGTCAAAAGATAGAATCGGAGAATATATTTGCAACCTTTGTGACAGACCAAAGGTTAATATGTCTTCTATATAAAGATGTTCTACAAATGAGCAGGAGAACAATAAAGGATTGCAAAACCAAATGTATTGTCATTGAGAAAATTCCAACTTAGGACCATTCCCAGAAGAGACACAAATGGGCAATCCACTAGAAAAGATGTTGAATGCGAGTAGTCGCCAGGGAAATGTGAGATCGAGTAATACCTTAAAAAACAAAACAAAAAAACACTACATCAGCTTGGTAAGAACGGAGAGAACCTACTTGAACAAATGCAGGCGAGTGGTTCTTTCGTACATTTAAATTGATCAACGTTTTGGAGCAAAGTTGAAAGTGGAGGGATGTCATCAATTGAAAGAAGCAAGTGTCAAAAAAAAAAAAAGAAGCAAGTGTCCAGTGACGGTCCGGTTTGATCCCATCTCTGCGGAGATTCGGACAGGTATGTTTCTGTGCTGGTTCTGTGGCGGGGCGGCTGGGTGTGTTCTAATCCCTATGTTGGGTTGGCTCTGGGGTGCTGTACGTGTCCCTTCTGGTGTACATTTTGTGTCATTGCGCTCGTCGCCGTGGAAAACACGCATGCCTTCTGTAATATAAACAATGGGGCGATGGGAAATTGAGACGCGTGGGTGGGGAAAGCGGAATGGAAGGTCGCTGGCTAGTTTCAGGCTGCGCTCCTCTTCCAGACAGTGCGGCGCTCTCGCCGCGGGGCCGAGTCGCGGCTACGCGGGGGATTACAGTAACCTGGCAGCCGGCGATGAGTCAGAGTGCGTGGTGCTGATGCTGCTGCCATTTCATCACCTCTGCGAGCGCAGCATCCGTCCCTCGGCTCCGCGGGCGCCTGGGCCTACCTCGCCGCGGGCTCCCGGGCCAGCGATGCCCTCGCGGCCGAGCTAGGTCGGCGGGGCGTCCTCTCGCGTCGCCCCCGGGCCGGGGAAGGAGCCGTTCGGAGCCGCGGCCATGGAGGCCATCTGGCTGTACCAGTTCCGGCTCATTGTCATCGGGGACTCCACGGTGGGCAAGTCTTGCCTGATTCGCCGCTTCACCGAAGGCCGCTTCGCCCAGGTTTCAGACCCCACCGTAGGGGTGGATTTCTTCTCCCGCCTCGTGGAGATCGAGCCGGGAAAACGCATCAAGCTCCAGATCTGGGATACCGCGGGTCAGGAGAGGTTCAGGTGGGCCCGCACGCACAGTGGGAGGGTCTGGAGGGACTGCACAGCCCCCCACTCCGGGGGAGGGAGGCTTTCCTGGTCCTCCTTTCAGGTCGCCGCAGGTGGGCCACACCGAGGGTCCAGGGGCTTAGGGGGTCGGGGAATTCGGTGCAGGAAGAGAGGCGCCCAGAGAACGAAGGAAGGCCGCTCAGGAACACATCCTGCTCCCCACTAACTCCACCAACCTGACTGGCCCCTTCAAGCCAAAGCTAACAAACTAGTTGGAATTGACCGTTGTGATCTCAGGCCTTAGGCCGCGGTAGTCTTATACCATATACTTTCCAAAATGTCCCAGGTCATCCTAATATAGAGTCAAACACTGATGAATTGACTGATTTCCTCTTGCAATCAGTACATATTAGATAAGCATCTACTACACGCCAGACAACACTGCTTATTTCTGGGGCAAAGCATTCTAACGATGCCATAGTGAACATACCCGCTACAGTTCCTCCTTCTTGGGGGAAATCAACATGAAAGCGTGTCTTGCTTTTATTTGCAACCCATCATGAGTAATGAATGGATATGTTTTCTTCCCCCTTTTCTTTTCCTTGGTAGCATGTATCATTGGTAATTGAACACCAGGGAGGCTACTTGGAGAAGATGGGGCCTGACAAGACAAGACAACACCCAAAAAGGAGAGAGAGCAGAGTGAACACAAAACTTTGCAGGGAGCAATTTGAGCTAAAGTTTGGTACAGCAGCAAGAACCACAGCAAAAGCCTTAATGATCTCTGACCAAAAGAATTGAGCATAGGAGATATTCGTTAGTTGACCAGAAATGGGGAGAAGCGATTGTTTCCAACAAGGTTTTTCTACAAACAATATCCTTGTTCAGGTTCACTTTGAACTTGTGATTGCATTTCTCATGTTGTAAGTGAAGAAAGGTGTCTTTTCCTGTTTGTTGGATTTTCTTTCTGTATGAACCAGCCTGCTCATACTCACTGAGTATTACTTATTGAATCATATTAATTTGATTGATTAGATTAAGAATGCAAACCCTTTTGTGTAAAAGATTTCCCCATTTGTCTTTTGACTTTTTGATTCTTATTTATTTCTTTTGCTATACAAAGGGGTTTTAGTTTTTAGCTAGAAGATCTCTCTCTCTCTCTCTCTGTATATATATATATATATTTTTTTTTTTTAATTTTACAGTCCCTGGGCCGTAAGCCATATTTAGAAAGGGCCTGGGAATTGTCCTTGCTAGATATTCTCAAACGATAAAAATACTAATTTAGGCTGAGGGTTTGACAAGGGTTAGAAATTTCCTCAATTCATCTTTTCACAAATCAAGCCCTACTTCACTGGTATGCCCACAGTCCTCCACAAATCTTAAAACATTTGACAACTAAAAATGCTTTCAGCCTCCAGGGATCATTTGCCTGGTCTGAAGGCTTGAACTCATTTGTAAAGTTTGACCTTTAAAATAATCTAGGCTGGGCTTTAAATTCTTGAACAATGTTTGTTCTGTTAACATTGAGCCATTTTGCCTAACCGTAAATAGTTGAGTCCTTCATTATTTGACTTCTTCCTCCAAAGAGATGAACCTAAACGGAAAGATCTAAAAATGTAGTGGTTTACAACAAGTTGTTATACAGGCAACTAGCTCTATGTCTTCTAATAAGCTCTGGTGTGCTTTTAGCAAGATATCATGAAATATTTCTGAGGCTCATAAAATCAAGAAGGTCAAATATATAGTTTCTTCTAATTAAGTAATATAGCAAATACATAGTAAGCTTTAGATGTATTATCATTAAAAGTATTTAAATAAATAATATTATGTTAAAGGGAAAACTTTGGTTATTTTGAAACTAAACCTTAGAGCCTAGTGTTACTAAGCCCAGTTAACCATGGCCCTGTTAATGACCTAGTGCTGCCATAGCAAATAACAAAAATACACAAATGAACAGAAACTTGGCGCCTTGAAGCTCTAGAGGCTAAAGATCCCCACCATGCTTTGGCTTGTCTGGCATGGTGTCTATCTTCCTCTGGGCATGTATCTCCGCATCTCTTCTACCCTTTTTACAAGAGACCTCTTAGAAGGAATTAGAGTTAGGTCGACCCACCCTATTGAGGCCTCTTTAACATAACAAAAGAAAACCTTCCTTTCAGAGTCCTCTTTATAAGTACAGTAACTAGGACTTCCATATTTCTCTTTGAGACACAAATCCATAACATACACATGTAGGCATCACTGACTTCCCCAGAACCCGGTTGATTACCTGTCCTCCATTTTTCAGTGAGGAGTCAGGATTTGCTGGTAACCAGTATTACTTCCTCCTTGCTCCATTGTAACACACACATGCATACACACACACAGACACCAGACTCTAGCCATCCTTATCATTTTATTAGGGAAACTTATAAATCATCCTCATGGCTCATGTGGTAATTCTATTGATAGTACCATTAATTTAGCCAATGTTAGAATTGAAACTGTTGAGAAAAGGAAAGCTTACATGTGTAGGACAACCTTTTAGACTAAGATACCCAGATGGTTGACATGTACAGATTGAAAAAGTAAGTGAGCACATGTTTGTAACTTGGATCTTCCTACTCTTTTCTGCCTAAGGCTGTTCTGATTCAAGACAGCCAATGGGTTTTCCTCAACAGCGCAAGTTTCTTATACCATTTGAGCCAGTGTATCTGGAGGAACTCAGGCCCTTCTGTGCTCTCCTGAGAGCTGAGGGTCTCTGGGATATGCTCTTAGCTGTGAACCGTTGTGAGGGTACAAGGAAAGAGTAATCAAAGGTCAGTCACCTGCTCTGGAAGAATTAGTGATAGGTGTAGTAATACATTTCCATTAGAAAGTGCTTCCAAATGGAGGCTTTGCAACTGTGAATGCACAGAGGTAGGGATGAGACATCGGCCAATGGGACTAGCCAACAAAAGTGCATCAGAAAAGAGAGCTCTAGTGGAAAATGGGAAGGAATATGGCCACTGTGTGAAGAGAATGATTTCTGTATGAGAAAGGTTCCAGTACGTTCTAGGAGATTTGGGTTTTGCTGGTTGTTCTCCCAGATGGTTGCTCCTGAATCTGCGGCTCTCTGGAATGTGCCAGGAAGGAGGGCTGAGGGTACTGCTCTCCCCAGCTTCCCCCAAGGCCTTTACAGTCACTGCCCCCAAGCCCTCCACCACACGTACCAATCCCATGCTCACGTGCCCTGGAAAATCACAACAACATTGTATATTGAGAGTTACTGTCAGCTGTTAAAAATTGGTTCTTAAGTCTTCGTTGTAATTTGGGTGAACTTTCCCTGAGCATATATTGATTTTTTTCTAATACCCCGTTTCAACGACTGGCTTTTGTGATGAACTCTCGGGGGCACGGCACACTCGGACACCAATTCGTGCCTTTTCCTCATGATGATGCAAGTCTGTTGAGAAAGATCATCGTGTGGAAGAGGACCTCTCTGTCCGTTATTCAGCTTTAGGAGAGGGACACTTCGTTGTGGTTCTTCCTGAAGGCAGGAAATGGTACTGACTCCAGAAGTCTTCATTTCAAAGTCTGGCCCAATTTGAAATCCACATATCACTCCGATTGTGGTATTGTGACATGACCGGTTTTAAAAAGCAAGACAATCCCTTTATTCCCTTGTTTAAAAAAGAAATGCAATTTGAGCAAAGGGCTGAGACAGGCCCCAGAAGTACCAGCCTCCACTAGCTGCAGTTGAGTGCAGTGCAAGAGTGCCGGCCCGTCCTTTACCCTTTACTTCTTTCTTGTGTTTTAGATCCATCACCCGTGCCTACTACAGGAACTCAGTCGGTGGTCTTCTTTTATTTGACATTACCAACCGCCGGTCCTTCCAGAATGTCCATGAATGGTTAGAAGAGACCAAAGTACACGTTCAGCCCTACCAAATTGTGTTTGTTCTGGTGGGTCACAAGTGTGACCTGGATACTCAGAGGCAAGTGACTCGGCACGAAGCAGAGAAACTGGCTGCTGCATACGGGATGAAGTACATTGAAACGTCAGCTCGCGATGCCATTAATGTGGAGAAAGCCTTCACAGACCTGACAAGAGACATCTATGAGCTGGTCAAAAGGGGGGAGATCACCATCCAGGAGGGCTGGGAAGGGGTGAAGAGTGGATTTGTACCAAACGTAGTTCACTCTTCAGAAGAGGTCGTCAAATCAGAGAGGAGATGTTTGTGCTAGTCAGGCCTCTTAGTTCCAAGCCATGCTCTGCTACCGGAACCTACCAACGCAACTGAAGTACACAGAAGCCTTGTGTGGCTGAGAGAACTCCAACTCCATTTGGATACCTAGAGAATACCAAGCACACCTCCTTCCCAGGGGAGACTCTGGCAGGTTAGTGAGGCCTGAGCACTATGACTGAGGGACTGTTTTGTGGCCCTGGTTGAGCAATGGCTGTGTGCCATTTGTGGACCACTTATTAGGGGGTTAGGGTTTGGGGAGCTAGGCCCCAGAAAACTACACCTACAAGCAGGACAACCGTCTCATGGTATTTTAGCTCATCCATACGTCATGAACATAAAGAACTATATGGGGGGAGGCGGGGAGTGTATCACCTTGGGAACTATGACCATAACTGAGATGACTGTAAGGTCAGCTTAATCAGTGAGAATGCCCTACGTAAAATCCCTGTGCTGGGTTTGGCTAAAAGATACCAATTCATTTCTAAGCAATCACCTATAAGTGAAGAGTGGGCCTTTCAAGGTCTGGCATTCAAATAAAAATGAGGTCATTATGAAAAAAGAGGTCATTTACACACTATTATATATAATTCCCCAAAGTCTTTGCCCGTATAATAGAATGACCAGCTGGAAGAGGAAAAAAATGTTTTTCCCATGCAAGTTCCTGTCACCTGAACACCATACACTGCCCTGGGAACAGCAGTCTGGAAACAAACAGCCTGCCTGCTCCTTCAGGCCCATGGCAGCAACGACACAGGGAAAAGAGCCTCCGGAAACACTCAGTCAGTCATTGTGTACAGAGCACCTGCTAAAGAGGAGGTACTGTACACCTTATACTTTACAGTTTACATCTCAATATCACTTGCTGTTAACTTACTTTATCATTACAACAGGCCTCTGAGGTCATTAGCCCCGTTTTACAGGTGGCTCAACCAAGAGCCAGGAGATTGACTTAGCCAAGGTCAAGATCCTGACTCCTAGTTTCTTATCTTTTCATTGCACCATCCTGCAGTCAGGTGAACAAGCTGGTTTACAATGGTTTGGGAAGGGATGTGTCTCTAAAGAAATGTCAGGAGATGTTTTTCTTATTGATGGCAACTCAACTATAATCCTGAGGGATCCTGGGAATGAATCAAAGTTAAGGCCCATTCAGGTATTGCTGACAAGAGGGCTTCGAACAAGTGAATGATTGCACAACCGAAAACACTAGAACTGTGTGGGCACTTTGATAAGTATTCTTATCACGGAAAGACAATGGACACATTATTGAAAGGAACCAATGCAGGAGGCTAGGAGACCTGGCCACCTGTTTGCCACACACATACACCGGCTTCCTATTTGCCCTAAATCTCAGGTGACCAGATCACTAACTACATTGCAATGGCTGGCGTGCGTCCACTGTCTCCTTGAAGAGAGGAGTTGCTGTAAACTGTTTGGGGGACTGTAGCCAGTTCCGCAAGGCAAAGCCATACTTTTCACAGGAAGAAAACCATTCTGAGTCAGAGTGAGGTTTCTCATGTCCATTGTGATAGAAAAGCCTGAGAATGATCGATTGCTTTGGGAGAGAATAGGGAACCTCAGTATAAATGTGACTGAGTCGGAACATTGGGGACTTGGCTCCAGCCAGAATTAAGAAGCCAAATAATGATAATGATGGAAAACTGTCCTGCCACCTGTGTCCCGAGTTGGATGAGCAAACCATACTGGACCACTTCACAGCATCAACTGATCATCACCGTCAAGCGCATTTCACATCGTCTGGCTTGGGTGGGGGTGTTTACACCTCTGGGTTGTAGAAGACAACAGAAAACACGGCCAATTGGATTAACAAACAATGTCATCAACTACAAAACTTAAGTTTAGAGGATTCTGAAAGCAAGATTATCCAGTGGATAAATGAGAGTTGACTGGATTCTGTCAGTTCAAAAAAAAAGATAGAAACAAACTTCTCTATGGTTTTCTTGACTAAAATACATTATATGTATACTTCTCCCATTCCTTGCATTTTTTAGGCAGGTTTAAAAATACTCAGCATAGATCCAGCAGAGGTGGCTGAGCTTAAAATTGCTTACACAAGTTCTAGAAACGTTACAAAGTATTTTAGTAGAATTCAGCACTGTTGTCACTGCAATAAGTGGGTTTTAGAAAATAAGTGTGAAAAAATCAGGTGTTAACATAATACTAAGGATAAAGCTTTAGAAGCTATTTTACTACTTAGGTAAAGAAAAGATAAAATAACTTGTAACAAAGACCACACTGCATGTTGGATTAGATTGTCTCATATCACAGAATAAACTGTACTGTATTCTTTCCCTCACTTTGTTGTGCACTATACCGAAATGTGAAAAAATGCTTTATTTAGCTGTATGTGAATGAAAATATGCTTGTATTTAGTAAACTGGTGGATTATGTGACTGTGAGAGTCCTAGTGTGTGTTACAGCTATTTCCAAAGTCGGTCACTAAAGCTTATCAGCTACTATGAAGGAGATCGCTGAGCGATTGATGGGTACTATGCACGAGAGCATTCAAAGCCAAACAGAGATTGTGATTTCTGAAAGTTCGCTGGTGATCATGCTGAAAGTCACAGAGGCTCACTGCCTCCTTGGCAACCCAGTTTACAGTTGATAAATGCAGGTCATTCCAGCCTAAATTTGCCTTGTTGCAGCTTGTACTGAGGAATCCTAATTCTCGAACCAGGTAGCTGAGCCCTTGTGAGGACGGCGCCAGATTGGGCAGGGTTTCCTTCTGTTGTGCATTGGGTGGCTCAAGAAAGGGCTTTTCTAGGGAGACAATGTTGTCGTCAGGAGCCACTGAAATCAACCTGGAAAAGCCTCATCTTTGTAAATGATAACTCCACTCACCACCTTGCTCAACAGAAACGGAATTCTCCACCTTTCACCTCAAAACCATCATCAAGCATAGTCCGCACTTACCTTCCATTTCTCTCCATCTCCACCACTCTCACCTTTGCCCAGGCCACTAATAACTCTTAGAGAAATTGCTTCAGTGTCTCCCTACTTCTGCTCGTGTTGCCCGGCGCATGGTACATTGTTAGCATAACCGCCAAAGTGATCTTTTCAAAGCAGAAATCCGATCATTACCCTGCATAACACCACAATGGTTTCTCATTACATTTTAAATAAAATCCAAGTCAACTACACATTTCATATCAGGATTTGGCCTCTGCCTAACTCAGACCAGCTGTAAGCTTCAGGAAAGGAGGAACAACCCCGTTGGCTTTGTGGGTTATGTGTTGGGCTGCTCACCTCAAGATCAGCAATTCAAAACCACCAGCCTCCCAGTGGGCAAAAAATGAGGCTTTCCGCTCATAAAGTTAAAGCCTACTCACAGGGGTAGTTCCAGAACTACCCAAAAGGGGCTGTTCCACCCTGTTTGATCGATTCAATGGCAGTGACCCTGGTGATGTAGTGATTAAGCTACTAACCTCAAGGTCAGCAGTTTGAAACCGCCAGCCGCTGTATGGGAGAACGATGAGGCTTTCAGCTCCCGTAAAGGTCTCTCCTGCCCTACTGGGTCCCAAGAAGTCGGCATCACCTTGGTGGCAGTGAGGTTGGTTTTTCGATCTTCCCGACCCAGTCAGTCCTCCGACTCCATCCTTCAACCTTTGGTGACCACCACAGTCCTCCAGGCTTGCTTCTAGTCCTCCTTTCCCCAAAGTCCTGAGGACTATGCTGATATTTGGGTTTGAGCTTCAATTCGACCTGAATTGTACCCACCTGTACTATGTTTGTGTGCTTGCCAAGGAAAGTCAGGTCTCAAACCTTTCATAGCATCACTCAGAGGTATATCATAGGTATCGCAAGTGCCCTGGGAGCTACCTGAGGGAGGCGCCACTAAGCACTTTCCATTGGCTGCTATGAGAGATCACTCGGCAATTCAAAACTAATTGCCATGGGTACTATTTTCCAAGAATCTGCCTCTGGCATCACTGGTATCTTTCCTGTTTCCACCACCCAGTGGCCATTTATGGCACTGCTAATGTGGTTAGGTGCCATAGAATTGGTTGTGCCTCATGGTGACATTCCCCACCCCCACTCCATGTACCACAAAATGAAACCTGATCCTCACATGCATCTTATGTGTAGGGGGCGGGGTTGGAGGGGGGCATTGTTACAGAGCTAGCGGTGGTCTATCTTCTCCTGAAGTTCTCAAAGTCTTTGGAATGCTGAATAGGAAAACACCCATGTGTTCGAAACTCAATCACGTCTCTTTCCTTAGCACTTCATTCTCGATGATTCCCAGGGTATTTTGCAATTAGGTCAGTGTACAAGGAGGAAAATTAAAGCCAGAAAGGTAGGTTGGAGTCATATTACGTATGATGGGGTAGCCATGCTATGCTTCCATTATTGCCCGCCTTCAGTCTGCTCTCCGTATTATAATCAGTGTGATCTCCTAAATATATAAATCTGATAGTCACACTGGTACTTACAACTCCCAAGGCTCCCAAAGTGAGATTGTATTACCTTCCTAGTCTTAATTCTTTGAAATTTATGCCCTAGGTATACTTCTGGGTATTCATTTTTAAAAGTTTCTTTCAGAGCTTGATGAATTATATCATTCCCCTTGCTAGCTCTTACCACTTCAACCTTTTAACAAAACTGCTATTAAACCTTTATCACCTTTTAGAGATGTTCGCTACCTCACTTAGGCAAGGCTCTAGTCTATAGAGATGTATATGGAATGTAAATACACATTTCTCTATTAGAGTACATATCACATTATTATAAGTTTATCATACATTTGATTTTCTTACTAAAATATGAGTTCCTCAAAGGTAGGGACTTATTACTAAAAAACTCAAAACGTACCACTATCAAGTGATTTATTACTCATAACTATTAGTGACCCTAAGTGGGGAGGAACTACAGCTGAAACCTGAAAATAAATTGTTTCAAAGAAGCACTGGCAAACCAAAATGTAAAGAAGGAATTTTGAATTTGTGAAGTTTCACATTTTTCTTCAGGAGACAATGAAATGTATTATTTTTATACACTTTGTAGAGTGAACTGGGTGAAGGTTTACAGAGAGGATGATAGTTTTACATGCAGCAATTCAGACACATTCTGATTCAATTCCCTCAATGTCCCATCGCCTATCCCACTTCATCCTCGTTTCCTGTTTCCAGTCTTCCTTATTTCCTGACCTTCTGAACTTTGTGTTTAGGTAAATACAGTGAACCCTCGTTTATCGCGGTTAATCGGTTCTAGACCCTACCGTGATAAATGAAATTCCGCGAAGTAGGATTCCTTATTTGTAAATCAAATATTTTCGTAGTTAGAGCATAGAAGACATGAAAAAACACCCTTTAGTCACCATTACACTCGTATTACCCAATTTATTAAACGAAAAATGGAAAATACAGTAAAACATTTTGGACGTTACAATGATCATTTATTATATTATTTATGGCATCTAGTTTACAGTATTACATATTTCACATACAGTATTATTATACATAGTTCTTACAAATACTGTAATCAATAGCCTATGAAATGACTTAAGGGATGTACTCTACAGGTGGGTCGCCGTCTTTTTCCCCTGAAGGAGCGGGTGTAGGCAGTGGGTGCTGTTACGCAAAAACCGCGATAGAGTGAAGCCGCGGAAGTCAAAGTGCGAAGTGGCGAGGGTTCACTGTACTGCCCTTTTGATTTGGAATGGTTGGTTATTATTATTTTTTTCTTTTTTGTTTTGTTTGTTTTTAATCATTTTATTGGGGGCTCTTACTGCTCTTATAACAATCCATGCATCAATTGTATCAGTCGCCTCTGTGCATTATGTTGCCATCAACATTTTCTTTTTTTAAATCATTTTATTAGGGGCTCATACAACTCTTATCACAATCCATACATACATCCATTGTGTAAAGCACATTTGTACATTTAATGCCTTCATCATTCTCAAAACATTTGCTCTCCACTTAAGCCCCTGGCATCAGCTCCTCATTTTTTCCCCTCCCTCCTAATGTGGAGGTGAGTTCAGTTCAAGACCTGAAGGGTAGGGACCATAGTCTTGAGGGTCCCACCAGTCTCTATCTGACCAGTTAAACCTAGTCTCGTGGATGATTTTGAGCACTTTTTCATATTCTTATGCCACTCTAGCCAAGACCTTCGAACATGATCCTTTTCAGAGTATGTGGTAGTAGTAGCTTGGCACCATCAAGTAATTCTGGTCACCATGCTGTGGAGACCATGTGTGCAGGGGCATTAGTCCATTGGACGAATTGTTCCCATGTATCTTTGGATTTTTATCGCCTGTCACTCTTCTTTCTTCTATACGGGGAGAAATCAATAGTTGCGCCTTGGGTGGCTGCTCACTAGCTTTTAAGACCCCAACTCACCAAATCAGGATCTAGAACATTGTCTTTGTGAACTATGTCATGCCAATTGACTTTGGTGTCCCCTGAGAATATGGTCCTGTGAACTGTAGTATTTAGCTTTAGAACAATTATTTAACCAAGCAGGGCACTTTTGAAAGTAGGAGAGGGAATTTAAAATAATTAATTGATTCTAACTGCTCTACAAAAGGTTCCAGGAACAGCAAGGAATAAGCCATCTACTATCTACAGATATCTAGGAAGTAACTTTCCAAGAAGAGAATAGCAAGTGTAAAAGGCCTGAGTAAGTTCCAGAAGTAGCAAGGAGTCCAGAGAACAGAAGGAAGAAGAGTGGGGACTGGCTCATGGAAATATAAGGTCAGTGGTTCAAACCCACCAGCCATTCCCACAGAAGAAAGATAGGGTTGAATTGAGGCTATCAGCTCTAGTAGGATTTTTAGCCTCAGAAACCCTGTATAGGACCCCTAAAAGTCATAATCAACTTGGTGGCAGTGGTTTGGGTTGATGGGCTTGCTCTGTGATAGGAAAGCACAGGAAAGTTTAAAGCACAAGAGAAACATGATCTGACTTCCATTTTACTAAACTCCTGTATTCTTAGAGAGGCGCAAGATGAAAGTAGGGAGCCCAGGCAGGGAGCTGTTGTGAAATTAAAGTCAGAATTAGCTAATGGACTGAGTGAGCTTTATAAAAGTGGACTTTGGGGAGGAGGCAGGGAAAAGGAGGAGGAATAGAGAGCTCAGGTGTGGCCATGTTGACTTTAAGATGCCTATTTGATTTTCTAGATGAAGACATCAAACAGGGAGTTGGGTATGAGCCTGGAACTTAAATTCTGCTCCTCCAAAGGGTGTATTGTAAATCCTAAACCCCCATACCTATGAGTGTAATCCCATTTGGGACTAGTTTTATGTTATGGTAATGAGGCCATATTAGTGGAGAGTGTGTCTTAAACCTTTGAACATAGAAATATATACCATAGCAAGAGATTTAGCACAGAAGGAAACACGGGTGGGGAAAGATACCTGCCACCTGAAGCTCACCAAGGACCAGGGACCTGCCCCTGGGGCTCACAGGCAGAGAACATCTTCTGTCCCGTAGAGACAGATAACACGTGGAGCTCAGCCTTTCAGTCTTCTGTCTGTTAAAGCCATCTCCTGGTAGACTTTCGGTTATAGTAGCACTAAGAACCTAACCCTGAGGTCTAGAGGCCCAAGTTGGAGATAAAAAGTTGGGCATCATCAGTGCAGGAATGGTATTTACTGATAATGAGATTGGATACACTCGGAAACATGAAAAAGAGATCCAATGAATAACCCTTAGGGCACACCAAATTTAGAAGGCAAGGAACTAGAAGAAACAGCACATGAAACTGAAAAGGAGCAGGTATAAAGGTAGGAGAAAAACCAGACAACTATTCACCTTAAGAAGAAGAAAGCAAACGTCTTCACAACTCCATCAATAAACAAGAAATTATTGATAGAGTTCTAAATGCAGGCATGTACATATGTAAATATATATCGAGAGGGGAATAGAACTAGGCATTCATATCTATATGTTACGAATTAAGGTTGCAGATGGACATTGGGCCTCGACTCAAGTACTCCCTCATGACAAGAACACTTTGTTTGAACAATCTGGAATTCTGTGATGCTCACCTAGCTAACCCAATCGCTGAAGACAAAATGGGTGCACCAGCAAATGTGGTGAAGAAAGCGGATGGTGCCCGGCTATCAAAAGACAGAGCATCTGAGGTCTTAAAGGCTTGAAGGTAAACAAGCGGCCATCTAGCTGAGAAGCAACAAAGCCCACATGGAAGAAGCACACCAGCCTGAGTGATCATGAGGTGTCGATGAGATCAGGTACCAGGCATTTAAGACCCAGAACAAAATCATAACCAAGGTGAATAGGGAGACGGGCATGGAGTGGAGACCCAAGGCCCATGTGTAGACAATTGGATATCCCCCTACGGAGGGGTCACAGGAAAGATATAAGACAGTCAGGGTGCTGTATAGCACTGATGAAACACACTTTCCTTTAGTTCTTTGGTGCTTCCTTCCCCCCACTATCATGACCTTAATTCTGCCTTACAAATAGGATTAGATCAGAGCATGCACTCTGCTACAGATAAGAGGCCGCAACACAGGGAATCCAGGATAGATAAACCCCCCCAGGACCAACACTGAGTGTAGAGATACCAGGGGGATTAGGGGACAGTGGAGGGGAGAAAGGGGGAATCGATCACAAGAATCAACTTATAACCCCCTCTCAGGGGGACAAACATTGGAAAAGTGGGTGAGGGGCAATAGCACAACCCTTTCCTGTGACATATGTCTTCACCTGTAATGAGGGGGCTTGCACATCCCCAACGTCCCAAGAGAATATAAAAGCTTGGGGAGCATTAAAGATCAGCCCTCTCCCTCCACATGGACCACCAAGCGGGGTTGAGGTGAGCAATGTTACCATGAACTGTGTCTGACTCCATTTATTTCTATATATCTCTCATGCTCTCTATAACTTTAATATAATATTTGCTTATTAACGCTGTACAATTGCACCTACCGAACCCATAATGATGTGCTAGGAGCTGGCTTCTTCTGGCAGAGGATGATGTAAGATATGAAAATAATAATGTATACCTTATCAAGGGTTCATGAAGGAGGCCGGGCAGGGGAGGGAAGGGGAAGAAATGGGAAGCTGAAATCAGGGGCTCAAGTGGGAAGAGAATGCTTTGAAAATGATGATGGCGGCATATGTGCAAATGTGCTTGACACACTGGAGGAATGTATGGATTGTGATAAGAGATGTAAGAGCCCCCACTAAAAGTATTTTTAAAGAAAAAGAAATTATTGAAGTTTTCAAGGATTTCATTTTATTTGTCTCCACAATCATCATTCATAGAAGCAGCAGTCAATAAATCAAACAATGCATTGCATTGTGCAAATCTGCTGCACAAGACCTCGTTATAGTGTTGAGAAGCTAGGACATTGATTTGAGGACTCAGGTGGGCCTGACCCAAGCCGTGATAGTTTCCATCGTGTCCTGTGCATGTGAAAGTAGGGCAATGACTAAGGAAGACTGAAGAAGCATCAAGGTGTTTGAGCAGTGGGGCTGGTGAAGAATATTGAACAAACCGTGGACTGCCAAAAGAAGCAACTAATCTGGCTTGGAAGAAGTACATCCAGACTACTCCTTAGAAGCAAGGACGGTGAGGAGGAACAGGTCACAGCCAACAAGAAAGAAGAGTCAAGCATAGAGGGATCCCGGCATTGATCCCGGATAGAAGAGACAGAGAACGTTGATATTGGCGCTGGTAAAAGCCAGCAAGAATCCATGGCAGAGAAACATCAGTAACAGAAAGAGCAGAACAATGGAGAAGTTCAGTGTCATCAGCCAAGGCAACAGTGGGTGCCAACTGTGGAAGAGAACAGCAGTTGCTAATGTGCAATTTAGATCGAAGCTAAGGGGAACATTTTTAAAGTCCACCAGGGCCCAAATACAGTTTTGAGTCTATCCCATCTGAGCTGAGGGCTCATCTCAAGAACAGGCTTAATGCATTGAAAGCTAATGGCAGAAGACAAGATGTGTTGTGGGAGGATATCAAGACCATCTTAGATGAAAAAGGCAAAAGATCATTAAAAACCTGGCAAAGAAAAGACCAAAGTAGATGACAAAAGACACTCTGAAATTTGCTCTGGAATGTAGAGTAGCTAAAGCAAATGGGGGGAAATGAAACAATTAAAAGAAAACCGAACAGAAAATGTTAAAGGGCAGCTCGAGAAGACAAAAGTATTACGAAATGTGCAAACACCTGGGATTAGAAAGCCAAGAGGGAAAAATAAGCTCAACTTTTCTCAAACTGAGGAAAAAATTCAAGCCGCGAGTGGCAAGATTGATGAATTCTATGGGTAAAATATTCAACTCTGCAGGAAACACCAAAACAAGAGGGAAAGAATAGACAGTCCCTGTACCAAAAAGAACTAGTCAGCATTCTACCATTTCAAAAGGCAGCATCTGAGCAAGACCCCGTGGTACTGCAGGAAGAAGTCCAGAGTGCACTGAAACAAGGCTCCAGGAATTGGCGGAATACCAACTGAAATATTCCAACTAACTGATGCAGCTCCGGAAGCATGCACTAGACTATGCCTAGACATTTGAAAGGCAGCTGTCTGGTAAACAGACTGAAAGAGAGCCATATGTGTGCCTTTTCTTTAAAGAGACCCAACAGAATGAGGAAATCATCCCCATCATTATCAAACAATATTGTTCCTATCAGAATCGTGGTGAGATAGTGGTTATGCGAAGAAAGATGAGGCTTTTTGTTCCCTTAGAGGGGCACAGTCTCAGAAACTCAGTATGAGCCGGCATCGGTACAATGGCAGTGAGTGTGGCTCGTTTTTGGAGTTGTCATTAATATCACACACAAGTAAACAAGATCGTTGCTTAAATGGTTGCAGTGGTACAATGAGGTGGGAGTTGCCAGAAATTCAAGCTGGATTCAGAGGAGACCTTGTAACAAGGCGTAGCATTGCCAGTGTCAGATGGAGCTTGGCTAAAAGTAGAGAACACTAGAAGGATGTTTACCTGTGTTTGTTGATGTGGATAATAACAAATAATTGAAAACAGCACAAACAGTGGAAAATCGAAAAACCTTCATTGTGCTCATGCAGAACCTATAGGTCAAGAGATCTATGCACAAACAAAGGCTGCCTGGTTTAAAATCAAGATAGGTGTTCATCAGGACTGTAGCCTTTGACCAGATTTATTTAGTCAGTATGCTGAGAAGAATGCAGTCTCAGGACTGGAGGAAGACACAGTAACAACCCACATATACAGATGGCGGCACCACCTTGTTTGCAGGAAGCCAAGAGCACTTGAAGCAGTAGCTGGTGAAGAGCTAAGACTGCGGGCTTCGGCATGACTTGCAACTCGAAGAAAAGAAAATCAAAACCCTCACAACCGGACTGATAGGCATCAAGGTAAACGGAGAAAAGATTTAAGTTGCCAAGGAGTTTATTTGACCTGGATCCACAGTCCGTGCTCATGGAAGCAACAGTCAAGAAATCAAGCGACATACTACATTGAGCAAATCTGAAGTGTTTAAAATGAGCAAATCTGTCAATTAGAGGACTAAGGCGTGCCTGACCTGAGCTGTGGTATTTGCAATCACCTCAGATGCACATAAAAACTGTACAAAGAATAAGAAAGACAACAAAAGAATTGATGTGTTTGAACTATGGTGTTGGCAAGGAACATCGACAGTACCGTGGCCTGCCAGAGGACAAAGGAATTCACGTTGGAAGAAGTGGTCAAAATGCTCCTTAGAAGCCAGGATGGCGGAGCTCTTTCTTATGTACGTTGGACATGGTATTAGGCAAGACCTGTCCCTGACAAAGGACATCATGTTGGGTAGAGGGTGAGCAAACCAGTGGAAGGCCTTCACAAGGAGCTGGATTGACAAGGTGGTTGCAACAACGGGCTCCTAGACAACAGTTGGGAAGACGGCATAGGACCCCTCAGTGTTGCGTTGGAACTGACTCGGCGGCCCCAAACTGCTCCTTGTGGAGTGAGAGATGGCCGTACATCCTTTGCATGCCGTTTTTACACACAGCATGCTTGCTGGGGGCAGGGAGGGGGTCATTAAGAAGGAGGAAGACATTGAACAAGATGGATTGACACGGTGATGACGACAATGCGCTCCAACAGTTAGAATTGGGAGGGCGGCACAGGACTGGGCAGCATGTGGTTCTGTTGTGGTTGGGGTTACGATGAGTCAGAACTGACACTCAGCACTTAAAAACATCCTGGATTTCAAGGGGGGGAAAGTGAAAAGGATACTGTGATCAAACCAGTTTTTCATTTTCTTAAAACACAGTTGGGGCCTTCTAGTGACAATGACAACCTAGATAGCTATATGACAGAATCCCTCTTTAACAAAGGAGGGAGAACATATATCCTTGAATCTCTGAAGGAGAGAAAACGCTAAATGAGCTGAACACAAACAGCATAGAAAGCTGTCTTGGTATTGAACCATCCCCAGGGGCCCCAGGGCTCCTGGTACACACAAAGGTCCTGGGCCCACATTGGCATGTTTGCCAATGGCTGGGAAGCCCTGGTCAGCACTGGTGGAGCGGGTGGAGGGCACCAGTGCCCTAAGCCTGGGAGATACACTTTAGGGCTGGTTTTTAAACCAGAAGAACAATTGAATGCACATATTCACGGACTTCCAGATCCTAGGCCACATTGTGCCAACTTGGGATGTGTTTGAACTGGCAGAGTGAAGGGGCACACATATTCACTGACTTTGTGGCCTTGGGCTAGATCATGATGAGTTAGGCATATATGTTTTAAACTAACTGAGCAGCTCTAGAGAGGTGGGACCCACATATTCAGGTGCCCAATGGCAGCAGATGTGGCAAAACACCAAGTCTGTATCGATGGAGGCTGTCAGTACTCTGAGGTTGCTGGTGCTATTTGGATTTTCCTTCTGCTTTGTTTGTTAGGATTGATCGACTGCAAGAAGAGAGTCACAGGATACTAGAAAGACAGAATTATTCCTAACTCCCCATAACCCTCTAGTCTCCAGAAGTCACACACACCCCTTCATTTTCACACCCCCGTGGCTATACTCCTAAGGTGCACATCAGACAGACCTTGATAAGCACAAAATTGTCACTGAAAAAGAGAAAACAGCTGCTGACTCTAATCTGGCTGTTCCAATTTTATTATTATTTTGTTTGTTTGAGTTTTTCTTCTTTTTGTGTGTTTGTAGGCTCATCTGCTTGTTTGTTGCCACTGTAGATCTGTCACTTAAAAAAATAATTTATCAATTCATTCAACCCAAGTCTACTGATACCATACGACCCCGCCAGCCTCATACCTCCAACAGTTACACCTAATGGACAAGGACCACCACCTATTCCAGAACCAACTGATCAACAAATAAACACACCAAGCTCACTGACTCTTAACAACCCTGTGGGTTTTCAAGGCTATAAATCTTACTACTTGTGATCTTTGGATCACACATACGGGTGTGCTCCTTCCATGTGGACTTAGTTGACTCCTCATTTAGATGGCTGCTTGTTTGAATACAGCCTTTAAGATCCCAGAAACTATGCCAATTGTTAGCCAGTGTTAGAAAGGGTACTCTAGAGAAACAAAACCAGGACACTTATGATTTTATATATATAGAAGAGGACAGATATATACAGCATGAAGGAATATAACAGCTAGTTAGTCTACACAGCAGTACAGAAGGCTCCGTTCAACTCACTTCCATGGAACAGTTAATATACTGGAAGTCCTGCAACTCACGAGGCATGCTGGGTCCAAGGTCAAGGAAGCAGACAGCTGAATCTTCCATAAGAGCACTGCAGGCAGTCCAGTCACTGGCAGCAAACAGCAGGACAGGTCACCAACATTCAGCCAAGGACAGGATGCGACAGTCCAAAGCTCAAGTGATGTATATACCAGCAGTGTGGCAAAGCAGGTCTCAAAGGAATCTCAAGCTCTCTAGCCACATGATCCACGGGTTCGGTGCCTCACGAGTAGTGCAGCTCACAAGTGGAGACAGAGAACTAGCAGCTGCACGTAGGTCTGATCACCAGAGAGCGAGTGAGAGAGAGAGAGGTGGGGCTTGCCAAGCCATTTATCTCTTTATCCTCCAAACTGCTTTCTTCACCACAATTTATTGTAGCACCCTTTTCTGCAGGGCCATGTTATAAGAACTCATTGTTTTTGGACTAGGGCTGGAATTATGTGGGAGCCCAGAATCCATCTGCTTGTCCATAGGATATGAATGACTGGCTTACTTTAGCAGTATTATCATGACCAAAAAAAAAAAAATCATCTCCCTGGGATATAAGACGATTTCATTGATAACCGATGATTTTTTCCAATACTATGGAATTTAAGGCATTGTTAAGAAAAGGAGGTTATGCGAGTGCAGTCCAATTGTGAACCACAATCCATTAGTTGTTGCTTTGTACAGATTGAATTATTTGTAAGTCATTTTACTGGGAGCTCATACTTTTATCACAATCCATACATACATCCACTGTGTCAAGCACATTTGTACATTTGTTGTCATCATTCTCAAAATATTTGCTTTCTACTTAAGCCCTTGGTATCAGCTCCTCATTTTCCCCCTCCCTCCCTGCCACCCCCTCCCTCATGAACCCTTGATAATTTATAAATTTTTATTTTGTCATGTCTTACACTGTCCAACATCTCTCTTCACCCACTTTTCTGTTGTCTGTCCAAGGAGGAGGTTAAATGTAGATCCTTGTAATTGGTTCCCTTTCTAGCCCACCTTCCCTCCACCCTCCCGGTATTGCCACTCACCACTGGTCTTGAGGGATTCATCTGTCCTGGACTCCCTGTGTTTCCTGTTCCTATCTTTACCAGTGTACATCCTCTGGTCTAACTGGATTTGTAAAGTAAAATTGAGGTCATGATAGTGGGGAGGGGGGATGCATTAGAGGAAAGTTGTTTCATTGGTGCTATACTTCACCCTGACTGGCTTGTCTTACTTGTGACCCTTCTGTGAGGGGGATGTCCAATTGTCTACAGATGCGCTTTGGGACTCCACTCTGCCTTCCCACTCATTCACATGGATATGATTTTTCGCTCTGGGTCTTTGATGCCTGCTACCTGATCCTATTGACACCTTGTGACCACACAGGCCAGTGTACTTCTTCCATGTGGGCTTTGTTGCTTCTCAGCTAGATGGCCACTTGTTTATCTTCAAGCCCCCAGATACAGTTATCTTTAAGACCCCAGATGCTCTATCTTTTGATAGCTGGGCACCATCAACTTTCTTCATCACATTTGCTTATGCACCCATTTTGTCTTTAGCAATCATGTCGGGAAGGTGAACATCAAAGAATGCTGTTATTAGAACAAAGTGTTCTTGTGTTGAGGGAGTACTTGAGTAGAAGCCCAATGTCTGTGTGCTGGTTAATACTAAACATATAAATATATGCACATAGATGTTTCCCTATCATTATATATGTATTTCCATATGTACATGCCTGTACTTAGACTTATTTCTTTTATATGATGTTGGATTGTACTGGCCAGAATTTTGAGGATTTTGTTTATGTTCATGAGAAATACTGGTCTATAATTTTACATCTTTGGGGGATCTTTGCCTGGTTTGGGGATCAGGGTTAGGCTGGCTTCATAGAATGAGTTTGGGAATTTGTCGTCTTCTTCTAGATTTGGGAATATTTGTAGTATGGGTGACAGGTCTTCTCTGAATAATTTGTAGAATTCCCCTGTGAAGCCATCTGGCCATGGGCTTTCTTGGTTGGAAGTTTCTTGATGACCTGCTGTTTCTTCTTTTGTTATGGATCTGTTGCATCTTAATGCATCTTTCTACATGAGTGGATATATTTTCAGGTTATCTGTTCATTTCTTCTAGATTGCAAAATTTACTTGAATAGTTTTTCATAGTAATGTTATTATTCCTTTTATTTAGATTTGTTGTAATGTCACCCTTTTCATCTCTTCTTCTGAGTATTTGTATATTTTCTTTTTTTCCTTTGTTAAGTTTGAGAACTATGGTGCACCTGATCCAAGCCATGGTATTTTCTTTTCTTTTTTTATATCATTTTATGGGGGGCACGTACAAGTCTTATCACAATCCATCCATCCATCGTGTGAAGTACATTTGTTGCCATCATCATTCTCAAAAACATTTCCTTTCTACTTGAGCCCTTGGTATCAGTTCATTTTCCCCCTCCTTCTCCACACCCACTCCCTCACAAACCCTCGATAATTTATAAATTATTTTGACATGTCTTACACTGTTTGCCAAGCCATGGTATTTTCAATTGCATCATATGCATGTGAAAGTTGGACATTTAATAAGAAACATGAAGAATTCATGTGCTTGAATTATGCAGGCAAAGACTATTGAGAGTATCGTGGCCTGTCAAAAGGACAAACAAATCTGTCTGGGAAGAACAGCGAGAATGCACCTTAGAGGGAAGGATGGAGAGAATTGGTGTCACATGCTTCGGACATGTTTTCAGGTGAGACCAGTCCCTGGAGAAGGACATTATGGTTGGTAACGTGGAGGGACAGCAAAAGAAAAGGCCCTCGGGGAGATGGACTGACACAGTAGCTGCAACACTGGGCTCAAGCAGAGGGACATTTGTGAGGGTGGTAGAGACCGTCTGCTGGACCTAAGAGTTACTCTGAGTAGGAACAGCAGCAGAATAGTTCTTATTTCCGTTTCTAGTTATCTAGTCTCTGTAAAAGGAGCCATGGTGGCCTACTGTCTCATGTGCTGGGACCACTAACTACAAGGTTGGCAGTTGGAAACCAACAGGACCTCCAAGGGAAAAAGATGAGGCTTTCTACTCCCATAAGGAGTTAGTCTCAGAAACCCAAAGTTCAACCCTGTCCTGTATGAGCCAGAAAGTATTTGATGGCAGTTTGGTGTTTAACTCTGTGAAAGTCCTAAATATAGGTGGAAAATATATGTAAAAAAGGTAAACTGCTGGGCAGCATTTGCCCAAGAACACAGTTCAGAGGTTGGATGGGATAGGAGAGGAAGCAGTATAGAAATGGCGAGAAGTGGGAGAATGAATTATATTGTGGGGATTGTAATCAAAGGCGTGAAAGGAAAATGTGTATGAATTCTTGACTGGGAACTGATTTACTCCATATATCTTTATCCAAATTGGGGGGGGGGGGTGAGGACCTGATGCTGGGGGCTTAAGTAGAGAGCAAATGTTTTGAGAATGACGAGGGCAATGAATGTACAAATGTGCTTTACACAATTGATGTATGTATTGATTGCGATAAGAGTTGTATGAGCCTCTAATAAAATGATCTAAAAAACTTTATCCAAATCACAGTAAAAATGTTTTGAAAAATACAACCTGAATTATTTATATGCAGTAGGGAAAAAAATTCAAACCCAAAGCTGCAACAATGGGCTCAAATATAAGAACAACTGTAAACGATGAAGCAGAACCAGGCAGCGTTGTACCTAGGGTCGCTATGGGCTGGAACCAACTTAGCAGGAGCAAACAACAAAGGTGTATTATAGGTAAATGATATTTACTATGGCACACTTATGAGGGTACTACTGTGAAACTAGTAAAAGGATGATGTAGTAGTCTGGTGACGCTGTGCATGAGGCGTTGTACAAGGTTTGTGGTTCACACCCACCAGGCACTCCTCAGGAGTTAGATGAGGCTGTCTGCTTCCGCAAAGATTTACCGTCCCTGGACCAATATATATATATAGGATTACCATGAGTTGGAATTGACTCAAAGGCAATAGGTTTTGTGAGTTAGGGGCAGTGGCATTATATAATAGGCAAATGCCATGCTGAATGAAGAAATCAGGATACAAATGCATTTGAAAAAGACAAAGAAATGTTAATGGGGCAGCAACTGGAATGTAAATTTTCTCAAATGAACATGTTTTATAGAGGGGGAAAAGGCAAATTCTATGTTAGGATTAATCGTGAAAACACCATGTATATGCCAGAACAAGATGGCTTATAAGCCACTATAAGAGAAACAATCCAGCAGAGGCCAGAGGTGGACCTCTTGCGTTCATGGAGATGGAGTGGGTAACAAGTTGGAAACTACCAGACGCTCCAAAGGAAAAGATGGGGCTTTTTTATTCTCTTAAAACAGTTATAGTCTTGGAAACTCACAGAGGGTAGTTCTACACTGTCCTATAGAGCACTATGAGTTGGAATTAACTTGATGACAGTTTGACACCACTCTTGGCACATACTGAAAGTTTATACATTTAAGAAAATAAACTGTTCCTCACAGAAGGGTCACAAGGAAGGGATGAGTCAACCAGGGTGCAGTATAGCACTAATGAAACACATAATATTCCTCTTATTCCTTAAGGCTTCCTCATCCCCACTCCCCCCCACCCCATCATGACCCCAGTCCTGCCTTTCACTGTGGGCTAAACTGGAGCATGTACACAGGTACAGATAAGAGATTTGAGCTCACAACACTTGGAATCCAGGAACAGGAATGGGAGTAGTGATACCAGAAAGGTAGGGGGAAAGTGAGGGGAGGAGAAGAGGAAGGGGGAACCAATCCCAATGATTGGCACAAAACCACACACACAGCCCACAGGGACAAAGAGAAACCATGGAAGTAGGAAGACAGTGGTCGATGTAAAGTATGAAAATAATAATTTATAATTTGCCGGGGTCACGAGGGTGAAGGTGGGAGGGAAAAAAGGGGAGCTGATACCAAGGGCTCAAATAGAAAATGTTTAGAAAATGATGATGGCAACTTATGTAGAAATGTGCTTGATACAATTGATGTATGCATTGTTATAAGAGATATGAGCCCCCAATAAAATGACCTTTGAATTAAAAAAAATCTTTATTTTTTTTATTCTTTAATTTTACTAAAGACTGGATTTCCTATATTCCTTGACTACCAAAAAATTCATATTCAGATTGGTTTTTTTATTGTTTTTACCAAAGCTTTTATTTTTTTAACATTTTTTTTAAAAAATCATCTTACTGGGGGCTCATACAACTCTTATCATAATCCATACATACATCCACTGTGTCAAGCACTGTCATACATTTGTTTCCCTCATCATTCACAAAACATTTTACTTCTACTTTGAGCCCTTGGTATCAGCTCATTCTTTCCCCTCCCTCTCAGCTCCCCCTCCCCCATGAACCCTTGATAATTTATAAATTATTTTGTCATATCTTACACTGTCCGATGTCTCCCTTCACCCACTTCTCTGTTGTCCATCCCCCAGGGAGGAGGTTATATGTAGACTTCTGTAATCTGTCCCCCCTCTCTCCACCCTCCCGGTATCGCCACTCTCACCACTGGTCCTGAAGGGATCCACCCTGGATTCCCTGTGTTTCCAGTTCCTATCTGTACTAGTGTACATCCTCTGGTCCAGCCGGATTTGTACAGTTGAATTGGGATCATGATCGTGGGGGTTGGGAAGCCTTAAAGAACTAGAAGAAAATCCTATGTTTCATCATTGTTACACTGCACTCTGACTGCCTCGTCTCCTCCCCGCGGCCCTTCTTTAAGGGAATGTCCAATTTCCCAGAGATGGGCTGTGGGTCCTCACTCTGCACTCCCCCTCACTCACAAGGCTATGATTTTTAAGGTCTTTGATGCCTGATACCTGATCCCTTCGACGCCTCGTGATCTCACAGGCTGGTGTACTTCTTCCATGTGGGCTTTGTTGTTTCTCAGTTAGATGGCCTTATTTTTTAATTTTTGTTTTGTGTATTAGCCGCCAGCTTACAGACCAACTTTATATCCAGCGAATCATATACTTTTTTTCAACTCATCCAAGGCAATCCCCTCTAAGTGACATCACTTATCCCACTTCCTCCCTATGTGTCCTGAGTGTTTCCATGCTGCCCTTCTGGTCTGAAACAGTTGATTCTTCTTCATACTTAGATTTTCAAGGACGTAGATTAAGACAAAATAAAATCTCCTGAGCAAATCATTCCTGTGCTAATAAATGGTAAAAGGAAAATGTTGTGCCAATGTATGAAAGAGAAAAATTATCCCTTACCATCTGTCAAGATGTTTACAAACCTCAATTTTAAAAGTAAGGAATTTAAAATAAAACCATGGAAAAAAATGAAATCTGGGAATTTAGGTATCTTTCAGACTAACTTCTCAATTGTCTATCTATATTCCTTCCAAAGGGATTTAATGTTGTCTCTATAAACAGAAGAAATGCCTGAGAAATGCTGGTTCTAAGAATCAAAAACAAAAAGGAAACTCACTGCCACTGAGTCTTTTCTGACTAATTGTGACCTCACAGGCAGAGTAGAACTGTCCTTTTCGGGTTTCTGAGACTTTTAAATCTTTACATCAGACAGCTTCACCTTTCTTCCTCTAAGTGATTGGTGGGTTTGAACCCTTGACTTTGGGGTCAGCAGCTCAATGTGCAGCCCACGACACCACCAGAGCTCCTTAGTTATATGCATAAGCAAATAAACTCTACAAATATGTGAAGATTCGTTAACGTTAGAAACACTAATGAAAGAAGGTGTCGTGCCACAGTTTGAACTTCACTGTTTTAATATCATGAAATACCATTGTTTTAATATCATGAAGTACAAGTACAAAACATTGTACAAGTTTTTACCACATTAAGAAGGAATGGAACGTTTGTACTTTGACCAGAATCTGTATCATCTAGCACTAACCACTACACCAACAGACTTACATTGGAACTTATTAATTCTATGAGGCTTTATCATGAATAAAAAGCACAACACCTCTTTTCCATTGCAAATTGGCATTCACCTTACCATTCCAGTTAAGCTGCTTTGAAGAACCTTTAATAAAGGAAAAATCGCCTTAGCGGTGAGTGCTGAGCAGGTAATAGTATTTCACATTAGTCAAAGTCTTCTATGTGGGCATCGCTAAGACACTGTGCACTATTTGGGCTAAAAAAACATGTGGTCTCAGTAGCCCTCTTCCTGTTTAGAAAGGCAAATTACTGTTTCCTGAAAAGTTCAAAATATTATGAGAATTAACCAGTAATCCATGAATCTCATTTACATAAGACAAATCAGTGGTCCCAGTGTCATAAAACTTCACATGCACGGAAGAAAATCAAGTCTGTCTGTAAATAGTCAAACTATCTTTCCTACCTCGAAACTGGTTTAAGCACATAAAGAGTAAACTGTGTTAGTGCCTAGCTTTGAGTCTAGGGTCTTTTCAACTCAGTTTTCTTATGACAGACAAATCCGATGAAAGCACTGTTTATTTTATTGGGAAATGTGAAAAAGAAAACATCATACGACTAATTTCATAAAACACTGGAAATGAATTTTGTTCATGAATTAAAAAAATGCCATTTGTCATTTTTAAAAGTTTTAATCCTCATTCTTGCTGCTAAAAAATTATTCAAAGTTATGTCAGTCTTTAAGAATAAACTTTAGGGTATTCAAAATAATGTATGCTTGGAAAACTGAACCACATTTTCAATTGCCAGCTTTATGCTTTGTTCTTGATAGAATCATCTTTGTTTCTTCTTTTTACATCCCAATTATAAACCCTAGCCATATCTGCAAGAAATGTCAAAGAAAAGGTAAATACAATTTTAAAGGCACAAAGATCATGCACACAAAATACTAGTAATAACTAGCATTATAAGTAGTTTTGCTACAACATTTAGCTGCTGAGATTGGTATAAAATGAACAATTGTTAGCATTCAGAGTCAAATCTGGTATTCCATTTAACAAACATGTGCTAGACACTGTCAAGTTTCAAAGATAGTCCCTCCTCCTGACCCAACCACGTGATATTTAAATCGATCTAATTATTACGTACATACTCGAGTATAAGCCGAGTTTCCCAGCACATTTTTAATGAAGTTTTTGTGGTAAAATTAGATGCCTCAGCTGATATTTGGGTCAGCTTATACTAGAGTATATACGGTAATACTCTACTTTTTTTATATATATATAACCTCCTCCCTGGGGAACAGACAACAGAAAAGTGGGTGAAGGGAGACGCCGGACAGTGCAAGATATGACAAAATAATAATTCATAAATGATCAAGGGTTCATGAGGAAGGGGGCAGCGGGAAGGGAGGGGGGAAAATGAGGACTTGATGCCAGGGGCTTGAGTGGAGAGCAAATGTTTTGAGAATGATGAGGGCAATGAATGTACAAATGTGCTTGACACAATTGATGTATGTATGGATTGTGATAAGAGTTGTATGAGCCCCTAATAAAATGCCAGTAGTACTCTTCTATTGTACCCTCCCTTTAGTTTTATGGGGCATTCGAACATCTACTACAGCTCAGAGGCGGCGCTGAACAAAGGCCTGACTAAAGAGGGGAAGTCTCTCAGCCTTATCATGTACTGAATTGAATCACCCTTCATAGTTGGGGTCTCAAGAGATGGAACACAATCTCCAACACTGTCAAAAAGGCATTCTCCAAGTCGGCAGGGCTCATCTCCAAAGAGACCTCCTTTTCTTTAGCTCCTATAGCTATAATTATTTTGTCTTCTCACACGGAGTATGTTTTCCTTTCCAGAAGCATCGCCCTCGCCTTGGCCCCAAGTCATCTCATGGAGGGATGAAGTCGCTCTACATTAGCTGTCAGTCAGATGGACCCTGCACTAGGCTTCTGATGTGCCCACCTTCCCTCACACAAAGGCTGAGTCTCTGCCATGTGCTACAGAAGCTTACTAAAGAATTAGGCTTATTGGCAGAGCACACAAGAGGAGGATTGGGGCAGGGAGATGACACTGGCTGCCTGGGGGCACTTCATAAGGTATCTATACTCATAGCTTATATGTGACAAGGCTCAATGAAGCATTTTCACAGGGGGAAAAATGGGACTTTTATATTGGAGACAGTGCAATGGCCTGACTCTAAAAACAGCTACTGTAAACTATGGCAATGGTAGGAAAAGCTGACAAAGCTGTGGGGGCTGAGTGCATCTGGGTGGCAAGGGAGGCAGGAGAGAAGAGGACAAGGGTTAGAGGAAGCCTGGGAGAAGAAAGGAAAGAGGTGCTCGAGCCTAAGCCCATCCTTTCCCCTAATCCAAATGTCCTACATTCCCCACCCCTTCCTCCTCCACCTCTTCTCTCTGCTACTCGAAATCAGAAAGTGCCTTTAAACGCAGATCAAGTTTTATCTTCTCTACAAAGCCTTTTCTGAACTAACTCCAGCTCACACCTATCATCCTGACTTTAACGTGAAGCGGATGCCTTGGTGGCACAGTGATTAAGTGCTGGGCTGTTGAGGGACAGGCCAGTGGGTACCCAGACACCAGCTGCTCCACACGAGCGATGTGGCCATCAGCTTCTGTAGCGGAAACCCTATAGGCCGGTTCTATTCTGTTCTATGGGACTGCTGAGTCAGAGCCCACTCAGTGATTCAAAACAACATGAAATTGCCTTGGTGTATATATTAAACTTACTTTTATTTTGCTAGGAAACGCACATTTAACTGTTTTTACATGTGTAGTTCTAATGGAGGAAGACTCTGTTACTATCTTTGTAGCAATGATTCCCTCACTAGCCCTCTGCCCTGTATGGCTCGGCAAAATTGTACAAACATAGGGGACCTTTAACAGATGCTTCTGTTATAAACTACCTAATTAGCCAAGAAGGTTTTTTGAAAAAAATGTTTGTAAGAAAAGTGCTCCTTCGCCAATTTGAATTTGCTGTTATCATATCTGCACATTTCAAATTAATGAGTCTATCTGCAAGCTTACTGAATCATTACCTACATCCATGATTATTATTTTCATTATTTTGCAACCTAAATTAGCATAAGAGTATCTTACTCATTAAAGCAACACAAGTAAGAATGTTAAATACAGATTTCTACATTTTACCTTTCCCTCGTTTTTGGTTTGTTTGTTTTTTAAAGAAAGGATACTGACTTCCGTGGTAGTAAATTGGTCTCGAAGAAAGTCCAGGTCTTCCTCGAGAGAATCCAGATTCTTTGTGGCGGTTCCTAAGTTCTTTTCCAACAGTGCCTGTGCTTCATCAATATCATATTCCAGCATTACATTCGCCTGAAGAGAGACAGTAATGGCTCCAATGAGTATTTACACAGTGCTTTAGATAGGTTCCTCTCATAGAACCTAGAGGGCAGGGTGGAACTGCCCCTGTGAGTTTCCAATACCATAACTCTTGACAGGAATAGAAAGTCCCATCTTTCTCTCTTGGAGCGGTTGGTGATTTGGAACTGCTGACCACGAATCGGCTTATACTCTTTGGCAGTGAGTTTTGAGTTTTTATATAGGTTAGAACAGGGGTTGGCCCTCAGGTCAAAGTTGATCGATCCACTGCTTGTTTTTGTAAATACAATTTGATTGGACCCAGCTAAGCTCTATTCATTTACATATTGTCTCTGCTTTTATGCCCCAGTGGCAGAGCTGACTACTTGCAACAGGGTATGGCAAAGGTCATCTACTTTTCTATAGCTCAGAAAATGAAGACTCAAGTGGGTCAGCTCACATCGTTCTTAAATAAATGGGAGGTTGAAATCACCAACTGCTCCAAGGGATCTCTGATAAAAAGTGACAGTCCTGGAAACCCACAGGGGTCGTGATTGGAAAGAGACTCAATGGCAGTGAGTATTGAGAATCAGGCTGCTGGTTATGCTAATGAAGTAAGATGTGAGTGAGATTCAACCCCCTCACTCAGATCTCAGGCTTATTGTTCTAAGAGAGAAAAAGGAGCAGACAGGGAGACCTCACTACCACCCGAAAGAGCCAGGGACAGAGCACATCCTTGGACCCAGAGTCCCTGCAATGAGAAACTCCTAGACCCTGGGGAAGATTGAATCCAAGATACAGGTCTTTCACCAGAGCTGACAGAGAGAAAGCGCTCCCCTAGAGCTGGCACTCCGCACTTGGACTTCCAGCCTCTTGAACATGCCCCCCCCAGGTTTTGGAATCTGGGATTATGAGAGGATATCACCACTGTGATGGTGTTACGTCCTGGGGCTGAGCCAACTTTAATATGAGGAGATTTTCTGGGTGAGCCTAATGTAATCACACGAGGCCTTAAAAGCATCACAAACTTCCTCTGGCTAGTGGTAGAAAGGCATGTCAGAAAGACTGGAAGTGTGAGAAGGAGCTCACATGCCACTGCCTCTAAACGCTGAGAGGTGGCCCCCTGGCTTACAGGCATCCGGACTCTGACCTCCTACAGAGTTTTAACTGTTGTTAGGTGCCATGAGTCGGTTCTGACCCAGAGTGACGCTATGCACACTAGTTAGTTATGAGATTTTAAGCCATGAAGTTTGTGGTGATGTTACAGCAAGAAAACAAAACAGCTCCTTTCACTCAGCAATGTGTGAGACTCATCCTTGTTGCATACAGCAGTTCGTGAACCCTGGGTTCTGTACAGCATCGCATGGCGATGATAGGGAACAACTGATGCAGCCATTCCACTGCTGATGGATATTTGCGTTGCACTATGAACTGAGCTATGCCCCCTAAACTATGTCAGGTTTCAACCTTATTTGCAAACAATTTTTCTTTCAAATATTACGTTAACTTTACAAATCATACAGGGGTACGGTGAGTCCTACTCCCATGTGTGGTATCTTACAATGATGAGCAGACACAGACACACAGAGAGAAGACATCAAGTGAAGGTGCATTGAAATGGGATTAGAATCGGATTATCCTCCCTTGTGAAGCCAGAGGAGGTCAGATGGGCCTCCATGCCACTTACTAACCACTTTAATAAAAATAACATGGGCACAATCTCCACTATAAATGTATGCAATGGTAGTGCTAGCAGGAATAGCACAGCCAGAACGTGTCTAACTTTAGAGTGCAAAATGTAAATCAACATCAGACCAAGCTTAATTCCTAAGAAGTGGAAGTCAGACATACCTCTATTCTCCCATGTTTTTACCCACTCTGACCACTACTATCTCTGTCTTCAGTGGTACAGCCCCTGACTAATGTTACCGCTCGTTTAGAAGGTTCCTTGCCTCCCTTCTGCTTTCCCCTTCTGTTTCTCTTTCTCTCTGAAATCCTCTATGGATCGGGTTACTAAAACACCCAAACTCCTTGTCAATTCAAAGCATGGTATTTCCATCAGGGTCACGAACTGACTGATGCCTTCTTGATAGGCCACAGAAACTTCATTTGCATAATAGGCTACAACTCACCTCATCTGCATAATCTATTAAATAATTCCTGCAAGGGCAGGCTGCAATTCAGGATCAGACGAAAAATATCACACCAAGTTGTTTACAGGCTACCTAGGAAATGTCAATTAACCTGGACAAAAATAACAAACCCTTTGGGGTAAAAACAAGAACAAAACAAAGCAAAAAACTCCTTAAGGCCGGGGAAGAGGGGTGGTAAGCTCCACCCCCAGCCCCCACCCAAGAATCAAGGCAAAAGACCAATAAAAGAAACAATTTCATCGCAATATGTCTATGTAGATATACAGAAAAAAAGAGCTCATCCCTGGAGTGTGTAGGATTAGGATTTCAGAAAGGAGAGAGACTTTCATTTTTTATTCCATATTCTTCTGCATCATTTGTTTGTTTTTGCAACAAGCTTATGTTAAATTTTACTTTGAAACATTTTTCCAAAACTGAAAAAGAATCAGCATAACCTGAAGAGGAGGAGAAGGTCCTGCCATGGAAGGTTTTCAAGCTTGGGTGCTGCGGACCAGATTGGTGAGCCAAAGGAAAGGCAAATTTGTCAACCTATACACCCTGAGGATCAGCCAGAGTTCTTCAGACAGCAGCCAACAAACCAATGACAAAAATGATTACATCTGGGGATGGAAGAGGAGACTACAGCTTCCCATTATAAATTTTCTGACCTATTTGATCTTTTAACCATGAGCATGTACAGTTACAATTTTTAAAAGCAATCGAAACATCATTCATCCAACAAACTTTTACTGATACATGCCAGATATTTTTCTCTTGGCTGAAAATACAACTCCTCACTTACATTCAAGCAGGGAGCACAAATAGTAAACTAATAATAAACACAATGGTCCATAATCTATCAGGGAATGAGATATTGTTTCAAAGAAAAACCGCAAGAGAAGCTGACACAAGAGGACGCGGTCAGCAGATGAGTCACAGTAGGTCTCTTGAGGGAGCTCACGGTTTAAGCACAGGAATCGGTGCAGGGAGTACGGCGAGTACAGACCTAGAAGCTGAAAGGTGGGGACTGTGAGGAGGTCACCAGGCTGAAGCAGAGTGACAGGAAGAACAGAGGGAAACAAGTGATGGGAGGGAGTGGGGCTGGCGTTTATGTAAATCAAAACCTCTCAATTCAGCCCTTGGTGATGGGGAAACTACCGGAGTGTCTTGAGCAGTGAAGTGGTTATTTGACGCACTTTAAAAGGCATGTACCGGTGGTTCAAGGGAATGGTCAATAGGTAATTGTAAAAGCTGCACAAACTCCATTTCTTCAACAAATTTTTTCATGATTACTATGTGCCAAACATTCTCTCTTTGGAAAATCAACAGTGAACCACTCAGAACCTGACTTGCATGAGGTTTAAATTCCTATTAAAGAAGCGGGGGGAGGAGGGGCAGTGACAGGCAAAATACAAAGAAGTAGGTAAACATGTAGTTTGTCAGGCAGTTATGAGGCAAAATCAAAGAGAAACAGGAACTGTTAGGCTGACTGAGTAGAAGGCAACAATGGAACAGAGACCCGAAGGGAGTAAGAGCTGGGAACATCTGGAAAAAGTACTTCAAGCAGAGTGCACAGGCAAAATAAAGGTGGGCCCATTCCCTGCATGTTCCTTCTAGGTCTAGCCAGAAACCCAGCATGAGCATGCAAGGAAAAAAGCAATTGGGAATAAGATCAGAGAAACTACAGGGGTTATCAGACTTGTGATCCATTCAAAAGAGAAACTTAGGCTTTCCCTCTAATGAGATCAAAAGCTTCTCAAAGGTTTTAGACAGAAGGAGGAAAATAAGGCCATTATTCCTGTAGTCATGGTGGGAGGTTTGGATGGTTTGTACCAGGGTAGTGCAGCTGAAGAATAAAAGAAGTTGTTGGATTCTCATATACAACTAAGAGAGCATTCCACTCCCATAGAGTTAGTCTCAGAGACTCAAAGGGGCAGTTCTACCAAGTCCTATAAGGTCTCTCTGAGTCAGCATCAACTCGGTGGCAGTGAGTTTGGCTTTTGGTTTATAAAGCTAAGAAGACTTGCTGATGAACTGCTTTAGGGAGGAATCAAGGGTTTTGTTGTGGTTCTGCCATTGACTGAAGGGAAAGAGAGTGGGAAGTGCAGGGCCTGGGGAGAAGTCAAGGGCTCAAATAAGACAGACATAATGAGCTGGAAAAGCTCAGAAAATAAAGTGAAGAGTAAGAGAAAAACCATTATGAAAGCCAGAGTCAAAGCAACTAAACCAAATACATGTTATTCTGAAATTTATAGATGACAAGCCAGAAAAAATCATAAATGAAATTCAAAAACCAAATATTAGAAAACTACCATATATACTTGAATATACGTCGAGTTTTCCAGCACATTTTAAATGCCGTTTTTGTGGTAAAATTAGTTCCCTAGGCGGATATTCGAGTCAGCTTATACTTGAGTACATACGGTAATACAGAAAATATGATAGATAATGAAAACAAAAGACATTAAATTATTTCTTACTCCCAAAGAAAGTAATAAAAGATACTGAACAAAACAAACATTTAAACGTGTAACAGAAACCATCTTTCCTGAAATAAAAACTTTAACTCGTGAATCAAAGGGTCACATCATCTCTAGGAAAAACAAATAGCAATACAGTAAAATCAATGGCCTCTAAGACACATTTAAGTTTAGTTTTTAAATTTCAAAGGATTAAAAAAAGGATCAGTAATAACAGTGAATCTCTCCTTTTAAATATAGAACTAAAATTAAGCAAGAGTGGGAATTATGGTTGTTGAATAAAATGTCAAAGTTGTACAAACTCTTTAACATTGATATAACAAAAATCGAAAGCTGGAACTAACAAATACAGAATCAAGTTTCCACATGCTATTCTGCTCATCGTGTAGAGCTCACCTACTATTTCTATAAGACAAAAAGTGCTGACTCCAAGCGACCCAGTCAGACAGGGCAGAAATGCCCCGGGGGAGTTTCCCAACTGTAATGCTTTCTAGGAGTAGGAAGCACTGTCTTTCTTCCAAGGAACTAGACGCCCTGGTGGCGTGGTGGTTATGCACTGGGCTGAGATCCACTCCTCAGGAGAAAGATGGGACTTTCTACACCCACAAACACAAACTTGGAAACTCCCAGGGGCACGCACTTCAACTCTATCCTACAGGGTCTTGATGAGTCAGCATCAACTCAATGGCAAAGAGTTTGTTTATTTTGGGTTCTCGTGCGGGGTGGCTAGTGATTTCGAACTACTGCCCTTGAGGCTTGCAATTCAACATGTAACAACGATGCCACCAGGGTTCCTATATCAGCTGACAGAAGACAAAACTCTATCGTGAATGGGTAAACTTGTAATGCTGCTAAGAGGAGCAAGATAGAAAAATTATAGAAAAAGAAGGTCTTAGAAATTATCTAAAACTGAAAACTAATCCTCAAGGTCTCTGTAACAATCTTTTTCTCCATAACTTAAGAGGGATCTTTCTAGAACTAATAAACTTTTGTGGAGAAGACACATTTATCATAAGTTTAGCAATACACTTTCTCTTTTGTTCCTATTCCATTTCCTTTGTCACATTCAAGTCAAATAAGGTAGCGAGGGTTTGGGTCAGTTTGTTTTGATGGGAGAAGAGAGATGTGAGCATCATGTTACTGTGATGCTCAAACTCCTAATTCCAGGCAGTTTCCAGTATGACTGACTAGGATTGGACCCTGTATTAGTCTAGGTACTTTGGAGAAACAAATCCACGGTGACTCATGTATAAGAGAGTTTTATGTAAAGAAAAGGTGCATCACGAAAACATCCCAACCCAATGCTGCCCAAGCCCACAAGTCCAACATTAGCCCATTAACCCAACACCAGTCCACAAAGTCCTCCACCTCACAAAACAGAGGCAATGATGCCAACTGCAGGAGGAAAGCTGAGTCCGTGAACGTGTAAGCATCTCAGCACTGGCAAGGGTCTCCACACGGCTGCTCCAGCACCCAGGGCTGCATCGGGATAGATCCATGCGGCTTCTTCTTGGGGATGTCTTGTAGGAAGTTAATCTTGCAAACTGAAGCAGGGAACTGCTAAGGCAGCTGCACCCGATACAACCATCACAAAACAAGAGACCAGAGAACTAGAAAGGCCGAGGCTCACCACCCATTTATCCCTCCGCCTTTCAACCAGCACCACATGTGATTATTGGCCAGGCTGGCACAATTAACTAACTCAGACCCCTTAGTTGCTTCTATAATCAAAGGGAGATACGCCCTTTAGACATATTAGGAATCCTGTTTGGCTGGAAGAGCACACTGGTTGACAAATCCCAGCTGAAGAAGCTAGGCTTAAGACATTTACTTACCCCGAGCCACAGACACACTTTGTCAGTAGGAGGAACAGAAGCTTTGCAGTACAGGTTATCTGCCAATAAGAATCTGGTCTCCAGTGACTTGGTGGACTCCTTAAAAAAATAGAGTATTGTAACAGGCCTATTAATATCAAGGCTCTCAAGGAAAGAATCTCTAAGCTGCATGCAAGACAGATGTATAGCAGCACCATCATCATGCAGATGTAATGATAAAAGACAGGACACTGGGGTCGGATATCTGGGCATCGATTCTGGCTCAACTACGTACTAGCACTGTTAATGTGGCATGTCACTTCCACTCTGCGTGTCTCAGGTCCCTCATCTGTAACATGACCATACTAACAGTCCCTACAAGAGCTCCTGGGTGGCACAAATGGGTAAGACCCACCACAAGATGCCGCAGAAGACAGGCCTGGAGATCTGCTTCTGAAAGGTCACAACCTTAAAAACCATATGGGGCAGTTGAACTCTGCACAAACGCAATGAGTCAGACTCCACTTGGTGACGAGTACCGCCAACCTCTACACCTCTGAGGGATTGGGTCAACACAGCATACAAAGGTGGCCATGCACAAGTACACAGGAAACTCTTACAATCGGAATAAACTCAATGAATTGTACAAGAATTCACTGCTATTATGTTGTGACTCATGTTCAATCACATAACTAATCAAAAACAGATGTAAGTAATCATCTCGATAAAATGGGCTGATAAAATGTAATCTTTATAGCCTGGTTTGATATAATGAGTACTAAAGGAAGACTCAGAAGATTGCCAAATTCAGTTCTGCAAGGAAGTAGCTATGTGACACAGATCAGGTAAAATCTAGCAGATATAAAATAGGAACGTGAAACAGTTTCTAGGAGTATTTCCAGTTCTATAATTCTTTGACTTACTCCTTTTTTTCATATGGTTCTTTTTTTTTATTGTGGAAAATGACTTACTCCTTATTCTTAATAATATTAAGACATTCTGAAATGCTGCTACCTCAAAATACGGCATTTTCTTTCTTTAGAACAATTCCAAATTGTATTTAATTTTCATAAACACCACATGTAAGTAACTTATGACATCTGGGCCCCAGAAGGAAATCTGACTTGTGAGGCAAGCGCCACCACCACAGTGTTCAGTGCAATACACGGTGTGCGTAACGATGGGATGCACTCAGCAACGCAGGCTGAGCACAAACGAACCAACAGTGACCCAAGGGCCCAGGGAGTGTGCCTCTGCCTAGTTCACGCCTATTTACAAACAGAAATATACTAACTTTTTTCTTCTGCATGTATTTGAGAATTTCTAAAGTCTGCTTGATTTCTGGAATCTGTCCTTTCAGCCTGTGAACAAGCAAACAAACAAAACATTAACTTAGAGTTTTACAGGTAAGAATAAAACGCCAGGACAGTCTTATTGGCCCTGTGTTTTCGAGCTGAGAACCATTTACAAATATATGTAATAGACAATGGGGGAAAGCCAGATCATATCATGCTTCTAGTCAAAAACCGCAGTACTCCAGACGCCCTTTACTTTGCCCCACTTCCTATCTCCATAGTACCTATCACCTACTACCCTACTACAGGATTTCTTAACATTTCTGGCCAGAATGTCAGCTTCAATCAGGCAGAAATTCTCATATGCTTTGTTCATTGATAGATGCCTAGGTGCCTGGCATATATTAGCTGAACTGAAATGAAAGTTTATTGTCTTTTCCCCCAACTAGCCTGTAGCCTCCACAAGCACAGGGATTTTTGTCTGTTGAGCTCACTGTTGTATCCCAGGTGTACATTCTGGAAGGCTGCAGTTATAGAGTCATTTTTACCCCTCCCATTTAGGCCTAGAGCATATATTTCAAACTAAAGTTCCAACCATACAGAAAAAAAAAAAAAACCAACCCACAAACGGCCCCGCTTTCCCTCCTCTACATCATCAATTTCCCCCTCTACCTTACCCCTCCCTTCGCACCCCAACCCGTTATTTCCTCCACCTTAACAAACAACCTGCTTGATTTTACTTCCTCTTCTAGCTCCTTATCTTTCCCTTTTATAGCAAAGCTCTTCAAATTGTCCATATACGATGCCTTTATTTCCTTTCCCTGTTCTCTGGATCCCCAGAAAATGCTCATGTCAAGGTCACCGATGACCTTTCTTTCCCTGTTCTCTGGATCCCCAGAAAATGCTCATGTCAAGGTCACCGATGACCTTTCTTTCCCTGTTCTCTGGATCCCCAGAAAATGCTCATGTCAAGGTCACCGATGACCACTTGCTGCCAAATGGGTAGGCAATTCCCAGCCCTCAATTGAACTGCGGTACCCTTATTCTCAGATACCTTCCCTTTCCTTCCACGAGCCCCCTATTCTGGTTTACTTCTGGCCATACTAGTTGCCCCCTCTCAGCTTCCTATGCTAGATCCTGATGGTCTCCCATACTCTAAGAGAGACGTGCCCCAGAGTATGGTCCTAAGGCCAACGTCTCTTCTCTATGACCTCTTTGAATGAAACAGTTTTACTGTTTGTAAAATAAAATTTTTAAAAAACTTTTATTACCAAAGTAGCATGTGCACGCTGTAGAAAACTAAAACAGATAAGCAAATAAAAACATCAGCAATCACCACTATTAATATGCTTTTAGTGTCGATTCTTTCATTTTTCTGGGCATACACTTTTTTCTAAAATGAGAACAGCTTATTGTTTCCTGACCCATCTTGCCATGTCAATGACTTTTCAGCCCATTCAAACTTCCCCCAATTATTACCAAATTCAAATGAAAGAACACATCTAAAACCAGTCTTTAGACGGTTTTGTCCCGTCAGTCTACCTCCAAACTCAAAAGCAGCATTTCAGGTTATAAAGCCATCTCCCCTTGGGAATTTTCCCTTTCGTTCCTTGTACCCCTCCAGATCATGCCTTCCCCTCAACACTTTGTACAAAAGCACATTACTGCTCTGCTTTTGATATTATCTATGACCTCCACCCCTAGATTGTGTCCTTGCTGAAAGTAGATCTTTCACTACCATCGAGTCAACACTGACTCACAGCGACCCTCTAGGACAGGATAGAACTGCCCCTCTGGGTTTCTGAGACCGGAATTCTTTAAAGGTGTAGAAAGCCTCTTCTTTCTCCAGAGGGGCTGCTGCTGGTTTCGAACTGCAAACCTTGTGGATCATAGCCCAACTGGTAACCATGACGCCAACAGTGGGCATTCCAGAAATACATACTGACTATTTGAAGAACACTGACTCCTGAAGATTGCAGATAGCCGTATTTAATGCAGTGAACTTTTTTTAACAGTGAAGCCACTCTAAAACTATAGGGAAATAAAGGATTGAGAGCAAGGATACCATTGCCTGGGCAAAGTCATAACTTCTGTGAGTCTCTCACCTCAGTGAAAAAAGAAGCGTGAGCTAAGATGCTAGGACCTCAGCTGCTTTGGTATAGGGGCTTCACTATCCTTTGGACTCGGTGTTCAGAACCTTCTTGAGACTGACAAGTGCTGGGAAGACAGTGGAACGATTAAGGCGTCTTATACATTCTTGGTGAGTATAAAATGGGAACGACTTTGGAGAACTTCAGCAATTTCTCATTACATTGACTATACACTTACCAAGTAACTCAGCAATATCCACATCTAAAGTGCATCCCAGGGAAATGAAAACGTATGTTTACACAAAAATTTAAGAGCCAACCCCCAAGACTATGGTCCCTAGACACCCTTCAGGTATAGCACTGGTCTCTCACCCCCTTCTTGGCTCAACCTTCAGTCAAACAATAGACAAGCCTATAAGGTGAACACCACCAACGGGAGGTACGCACTCCTAAGAACAACCAACCATACAAGAGCCAGAGGGCAGCATTTGCCCTAAGATAAGCTCAGAAGGAAGAAGGACAAGGGAAGCAGGAGGAATGGAACCTGTTAGCATGGGGAGGCAGTGGGCAGAGTGCTGTCCATTGTGGCGATTGCTAATGTCGCAAAACAAAATTCACAAGAATTGTTGAATACAAACCAATGCCCCGGAAATGTTCACCCAAATCACAACAAAAAGTTAAAAGCAAACAAAAAACCACTTCAGAGTATACATCCAAATGACTACCAAAAAATTCCTACAATGCAACACAAGCTGGTACTAAAAAGGCACTAACTATTCAAATGCATATGGCAGTCTCTCAAAAGCATCAAGTCCAAGAAGCCTGGCACAGCACTTACCATATGTTTCTATGTACTTGACATTCAAGGACCAAAGCAAACTCATGTCTGCTTGTGACTCACAGTGACTGCAGGGTTTCAAAGCTGTGCAACTTTACTGAAGCAGACGACCACATTTTTCTCCCAGAGTGGCCAGTGCATTCATTAGTAGCCAAGAGCCTAACCACTGAACTACCAAGACTCCTATGCAAGCACAGGTCAAACAAATTTACAGTGAAAACAATCAGAGCAGTAATTGCCTCTGCGGGTAGGGCAGGGAGACAAAGCTGTCCTGAAAGAAGAAGAGAACTTCCTGGAGAAATGGACATCTTCTTGGCATTGAGGTGAGCAATGGTTACAGAAGTCAAAACCCATCAAAATTACACACTCAAGGGCTAGACATTTAAGTGTATTTGAAATATGCCTCAATAAAAATTGGGGGGGGGGATTAAACCATTCAAGACAGCAAAGATTTTTTCAAATATCTTTGGGAAATTTGTAACTTACCTCCTTTTCTTTTGAGCAAGATTGAGTTCCATAAACTTATACTTTTGGTATTGTTCGTCCAACTTCTTTAGTACTATATCTGCAGTCTCATTCCCAGGTTGTTTCATGAAAGAATCTACATCTTCCTTTAATATAAAAAATATAAGGTATTATAAATTTTAGAATACACACAAATCTTTTGACTGCTTTTTAAAAAGAAAAGAAAAATGATTTTTCTCTAAAGCCTTCTCTGATTTGTTTTTTTCCCCCAAACGCTTGTTTTTAACCAAAATTATAAAAAGTTAGAGAGCATTTCAGATGGTACACATAAATTATGTGGCTAATTTGTTCCTCCTCTATTCTCTTCTCTTTGCTTTTTATTTAGACCTTGCCAGCTTTATGCATGCCCCAGGAAGCCTTGGGCCTAACTATGAAAATTAGCAACGATCAAATGCACTGTCTAGTGTAACCTAGTCACACAATGATTCTACAGGCTGCATGCTGACATCAATGCCACTGCTTTTTAACTCAAAAAGCTTTGCCATACAAGATATGACAAAATACCCATTTATAAACTATCAAGGGTTCATGAGGGAGGGGGGAACGGGGAGGGAGGGGAAAAATGAGGACCTAATGTCGGGGGTTTAAGTGGAGAGAAAATGTTTTGAGAAACGATGTACAAATGCGCTTTACACAATTGATGTGTGTATGGATTGGGATAACAGTTGTATGAGCCCCTAATAAAATGTTAAAAAAAAAAAACCTGAAAAAAAAGAACTAGAAAAAAAAAAAGCTTTGCCATAGAAATCATTACGGCATTAGGTTCCTAAAAGGCAAGCCACAAAGGCTTGCTTAATGATCAACAAGTCAGCCTGAAAGCCCAACAGCATCCCTGATATCGTGGGTTACAGGTTCGGCAGCAAACCACAAGGTCAGCAGTTTGAACTCGCCAGCCGCCCACTGGGAGAGAGATGGGCCTTTCTGCTCCTTTAAAGGTTTACAGTCTCAGAAACCCACAGGAGCAGTTCTACTCTGTCCTATAGGGTTGCTGTGAGTTGGAATCGACTTAATGGCAACGAGTCTGGAGCTTTTGGGGGAGCACATGGTATCCACTAGCAAGAGCTTAGACGCTAGCAGGCAGTTAACAAAAGCAGCATAGGACTGTGGCTATAGGGCTTTCCGGCTTTGAACCAGGCGACCCCACTTACTGGCTGGGTTCACCTTGGAGGCATTACTTAACCTCCCTTGGTCTCAATTTCTGTATCTGTAGGCAGAGACTGAAACTTTCTTTTCCTCACAGGATGGTAAATGAGTTGGCATGCTTTAAAACGTTTAGAAGAGTAAATGACACCTAATAACATAAATCTCAATAAATGGTAAGCCATTACCATCCTATATTGGTAATTCAGTGGTAGAAATCTCACCTGCTACAAAGGAGACCAATCTGGCAGTGGAAGCTTACAGACTAAAAGAGACTAGGAACAAAGTCCTGCGATCTACTTCAGAAAACCCAGTAGATCGCAATGGTCCAATCCCAGACTGATCCTAGGGCTCGAGCAGGACCAGGCAGGGTTTCATTCCACTGTGCACGGGGTTACCATGAGAAGGACAGACTCGACAGCAGCTGACATAATATTCCTAGAATATAACGTGCTATGAATTCTATCTTAAGGTAGTGACTGGGGGAAAAAAGAGAGGGAGGGTGTATCTGAACAAGGTAATAGAAGATGATGAGTTCATTAAATGGATGGGGACAAACATTTGAAGAAGGGGAAGCGGGGAAGGAAGAGTTCTGACTTAATCACTATGGCATACTCAAACCAGAAAAACAAACTCACTGCCATCGAGTCAATGCTGACTCAATGACCCTATAAGACAAGGTAGAACTACCCCACAAGTTTCCAAGACTGTTAACTGTTTGCAGAAGTAGAAAGCCCCGTCCTTCTACATTCTATCAAAATAGAATGGAGCCTTGGTAGCACTGTGAGTTAGGCATTGTACAGTTAACCACCAGTCGCTCCAAGGGAGAAAGATGAGGCTATCTGCTCCAAAAATTGGAAACCCTATGGAGCAGTTCCACTTTGTCCTATAGTGCTTTGAGTCGATCGCAGTGGGTTTTTGGTTTTTATCATAATAAAATAAACAGGTTACCTGGCATATTTCCATTATGAAAGCATATTGCCTCTCATAATAACTCAGAAAGTATTATTATCTCCATTGTAGTTAAAGGAACTTAGGCTCATAGTGGCAAAATTAAATGTCCCATAGTAAGCAATTTGGAAGTAGAGGTGGGATTCAAATCTACTCAGATGCCAATGCTTTCCCCATAAGATCATGATATGCCAGTGAATTTAGGAATATAAAAATCATTATATAAATTTTGGAAATATTATGCTGGTAGAAATTCTAAATTTTTATGTCTAGGAAAAATTTTCAGAGAAACAAAGCAGTTTAAGGTCAGTATTTATCTCCTGATAAATGTCATCTCCTTGAATTCAATTTCTGAATACATCTCTAGCTGACCACCATGATCATATTTAAACTTAAAAACAAACAAACAAACCTTCCCTACCATTGAATCAATGCCGATGCATAACCACCCTACAGGGCATGGTAGAACTGCCCCTGTGATTTTCCGAGACTGTAACTCTTTACAGGAGTAGAAAGTCTTGTCTTTCTCCCAAGGAGTGGCTGGTGTTTTCCAACTGCTGGCCTGTGGTTAGCAGACGAATGCTTAACCACTACAGCACCTGGACTTCTGTAGTATTTTAAGGCACTAAGGAAATTCAATCCTTAGCTATGAACTTATAGACAATGCACAAGTAAAACAACTGTGGGCAGCTGATTTGGTTGGTGGACCCTAACCCACCCAGATGCACGTCAGAAGAAAGACCTGGAGACCTACTTCTGAATGGTCACAGCCTGGAAAGCCACACCAATTTTGCAGACGGGGTTACCAGGAGTTGAAACTGAGTGGGAGTCAGCAACCAACCATCACGCTTTCCTCCCCCAAGCAGGAGATGAAGGGTAAATGAGCGTGCAGTCCCAAGGAATGCCCGCGTTCTGAGCCGGTGTGACCCTGGCAAGGGACAGACACAAGGGCACTGTGCCTCAGCTTCATCAACTGCAAAATGGGGATGGTAACAACCGCTATGAGTTTTAGAAAATCCTTAGAAAAGTACTGGCAAATAATGAATGCTCATTGTACTCTATAGTTACAATCGCTGAGAAATAATTGTTAAGAAAAAAACGGCACAGCTCAGGGAGAAAATGGAGACACTGAGTACAAAATTACTATCAACAAATGCAAACATACAGTATAAGGCAGGTATATATTTAAGGAATGATGCAGGCTTAGTAAAAAGGGGGCTGGAAGGAAATCCAGTCACAAACGAAAGCAACACACCAAAACCCCAAACTCACTGCCATCGAAGTCAATTTTGACTCATGGGCCGCACTAACAGCATCTTGGTTACCCGTTGGGCTTCTAACTGCAAAGTCAGCAGTTCGAACCCACTGGCCACGAAGCTTTCTATTCCCATAAAGAGTCGTAGCTTAGGCAACCCACAGGACAGTTCTACCCTGTCCTATGGGGTCGCCAAGAGTCGGTATCAACTGGCAGTTAAAACTAAATCGAACGATTGAAAAAAAAAATCCCATCAGCGCTTTACAGTGGCTCAGCCAGAGCTGATTAAGGATGCTGGCCAAGGAGGGCCGAGGTTTCCTCTCATTACAAATTGCTAGGACCTGGGTCGGGCTCCTGGTGAAGCCTCCTATTCCGTTTCCCTCACTCCTCACTAAATTTTTAGGATGATGGGCCGACACCGAAATGTGACCTCGGGATGGTTTGACTTAGAAACCTTCTCCAGAGCAGCACCTCCGAGGGGTCGCAGTCACCAACCACCTAGGCCCCTCCCCCCAGGGACCAGCCTGTCCGCCCGGCTTAGGGCCTGAGCCCCACCGGTCCAGCCTGCCCCACCGCGGGCTCACGGTCCTCTAACTGTCCAGAGATCTCGGTGAAGTCCCGAGCTCTTTGCCGCCGACCCTTCTCCCGGGGCCCCAGGGCGGCAGTCAACGACACAAGGCGGCGGCGCGGTCGCCCTGGCCCACGCCCTACCGCCCCGCGATGGCCAGGTCCCCTTCTCAGAGTGGGTCTAGCAGAGACTGGCCCGGCCGAACACGCCATCCCGGGACCCTCCGGAGTTCAGGCCGAGGTGGGGTCAGAGGACAGTGTTCAGTCCTCCGCCTCGGGCCAAGGGGCCAAGGGCCGCCGTGACTCTCACCACAAACACGGCCTCAGGAATTCCCAGGTGGAGGCGCCGCAAGCTCCCTGTGGCCATTTCTCCAGGGGAACCACCATCCTTAACAGCCGCCATCTTGGTGAAGCGAGTGTGATCAAGCAGGCGACTAACTGCCTCCCAGGTTACCAGCCCGCGTGAGAGCTGTGATTGGCTCTGCCGCCCCTGCAAACCCGCCCCCTCCCGGTGAGTCTGCGCGATCATTGGTGTACAGGAAGGAACGGCTCCTCTCTGCTGATTCGCCCAACGTCTCGTTGCTGATTGGCTGCCCTCAGTCACGCGCGGTAGCGCCCATTAGCGGGGGAGGGGCCAACGGGCGCCTCTGGGGAAAGGTGTCTCCCTGGTTTTGTGGGCAGGTTGGAGCCCTGAGAGCATAGTGTTGGTTCCTAGCAATGAAGAAGCGGGTGGAGGACTTCTGGACGGGGAACCCAGCAGTGTCCATTTTCCAAGCACCCCATCAGGTCCCAGGCATCCGCAGGAGGAAAATCACCAAAGGGTGAAGGCCAACGCCCAGACTTCCCAGGGAGGGGGCGAAGCCGCCGGAGACCAGTTCTTCCGCCGGACTGCCCCTCACCGCAGTGTCTGTCTACGCAGCCACTGCCCCTCATCCCCTGACCAGTGTCAGGCTTGAGTGGGGGTGGAGGGGCAGTGAGGCATGTTCAGTCACCAGATTTCTGTCCTTTCCCCATACCTCTGTGCCTCTCACTCCGGTATCCATCTGTCTTCCTGGGGAAACTATTCTTTAAGAAGGAAGGTGAGTATAACCAAAAAAAAAGGAAGGTGAAATAAGAATATTTTGACATCAATGAAGGTTAGGAGAATTCATCAATAGACATGTACTAAAATAAATGGTAAACAATGTCATTCAGGCCGTGAGAAGGACGCTCCGTAGATTCTGTTCTGGCCAGCACCCTTTCCTGAGTCTCCGACTAGGGTTGTGAAAATGGCTTCCGGAGCGCAAGTTGCTGCTGAAGTATGTTGCGTTTCTCTGACATTAAAGTGTGGCAGTGCTCAATACCAGAAGAGGTTTTTAAAAATGAAAGAAGGCTGTTCATTGTTTGTCTCCGTGCAGACAAAAAGTGCATCATTGTAGAAGAAGGCAAACAGATACCGGTTGGAGATGCTTGAGTAACTGTAACTGAGGCTTTCAAGCATTTTGTGGGAATGCTTCCTTAAAAAGATTGTCGCTATGCTTTGTATGATGCAAGCTTTTTTTTTTTTTTTTTTAAACATTTTATTAGGGGCTCATACAACTGTTATCCCAATCCATACACACATCAATTGTGTAAAGCGTA